>NC_134469.1:59051290-59155540 GCF_964194025.1 Convolutriloba macropyga
CCTACCCCCCCCCCCCCCCCCCCGACGTACCTACCTACCCCCCCCCCAGCAACGTACCTACACCCATTCCACCTACCTACACCCTTCACCACCACCTACCTGCCCCCCCCCCCCCTACCAACTCCCCCCCCCCCCCCCCCACCAGCACCTACCCACACCCCTGAACTGAAAAAATTTTAACGATTTTTATGTTATTTTGGTCTGCTATTTTTGTTATTTCTAGTGTTTTTTTCGATATTCTGATTTTGTCCAATTTATGGTAGAGATTATTTTGCACGACGATTCGAGTCGTTTCCGGTATTCTACCGGCTATGTTTTTTTTTTAAGATCTGTTCACACATTTTCATGATTTTTGAAGTCAAATTGGAGTAGTGATTTTGGTCACGCCGAAACAGGAAGTGGAGCGAAAAAGCGAGTGGTTTTGCGGCGTGAATTGTTTTTGCTCCAAATTTGAAGTAGAGTGAGAAAAAGGTGTTTGAACAAAAATTGGCTTTCTCGCTAGTGGTTTTTTGTTCACATGCGGCAATTTGACTTTGATTTTTACTGTTTTTTTCGTTTTTTTGGATCGGATTTTTTTCTAAATGGTTTTACCAATCCATTCATAGTCCGTTCTAGGTCTAGTTTTCTGTTTAGTCAATGAAAATTCTTTGAATTGTACGTCAGGACTTGTCCTGCTATGTTTTTAAAATTCTTGTTACTTCCTATGCATTGTCTGCATCGCCTTTGAAGTATCACGAATATATTAAATCTACACGGTTTATTATCTCTTCTATTCATCCACTGTGCTAGGATTCCACAAGCCTCTAACTATTGTATGATACATTTGAAATTAAATTATAAACCTAGCCTGCACTATGTCGCGACATAGACCAGTTATAACAAAAAACGAAATTGCCCCCTTTGGTACCTAGTAGAGAACCGCCACCCCTTTTGTTCCATACTTTAGCACAATATTAGTTGGCCTGCAGTTTAGATAAACGAATATCAGTTTTAGCGCAATTGCGGACCGCTGTTCACGGCCATGCCTCTCACGCGCTGTGGGATGTAATCCGGAAATCGCGGGTCGGTTATCGCGGTGAGGCCGCGACGCGCGCCCACCGACCCGCCAGTCGGAAATTCTTTTCGCTTTGTATTCCAATTCGGCTGATTGCCCTAGCATGGCACATTTTATTCAATCCAGCTTAACACAGTATGAGCATACACGGAAAGTTATTAGTCGTCTCTGATTGGTTCATAAATTGCTCGCTTAAATTCTATTCAAGAATAGCCCCCCTTTTGCAAAAGGGGGCAATTGTTGAAAAGATTCCAAAAAACATAGTGAGAGAAACCGTTACTAATATCCTCTTTTACCTGTGACAAGGTATTGGAAACAAAGCTATTACGTTCCATCCAGCTATATAGCCCTGCTTAAAATAGGTCTCTACGTCATGTAGAAGCCTCTTAATTGAATAAGGCATGTCACGAATGATTGAACACTAATCACACTGTTGACCAAGAAAACTTTCGTCAGGTAGAGAAACAAATGACTTCACGCTCACCAGTTCCATTGACGAGTATAAGTAGTCACAGACAGAAAAGTCAAGTTGTTGCAATACTGAGCGATGGAATCGACAAAGAAACATAATCGGACAAACCCTGAACTACAATTATTCAAACTTTCATTGTTCAAACAAAGGACTAGAAACATTCAAAAAATAAACCCCACCAACAAAAAAACTACTAGACAGAAAACGAAGTTTTGCTCAGACACCATTTTGTCATCCTAGTTTTAAACAGGAGCGAAAAAATTATATCACTCAATCAAAATCACCACTCAAACAAGAGTTTAGGAAACAAAAACAGAACATACCCGGCAGATTGCCGGAAAATAGCCGCCGTTGATTCCAATAAGCATGATTGGGATTGAAAAAATAGAAGATATTGAAAAAAAAAGATTTTTGTACGAAAACATTTTTAAGGTCCGATTCATTTTGATGGCATTTCGTAGTTGAACATACTTCTGTTTCTTAGAGAGAGATTACAGGGGCTACTATCAATACCAAAAAGCATTAGAGATGGTAACTAAGACCTATAAGAACGACGTTCAAATATCGGGCATCTAAAATTGTGCTTTATGGGTTTATCTCGTTTCTATTTCTGATTCTGACTTCAATTTTTTATACTGACTCTGTTTATTTTGAATTGCTTTGCTGAGCAACTGATTTACAAAATCACTTTTAGCAGAATGAGAGAAGAGAGAAACTAGCCTAGAGAAGTACATAGGAGGACAAGTCCTGGAAGTACATAGGAGTAGTCCTGGCGTATAATTCAAAGAATTTTCATTGACTAAACAAACAAAAAACCAGACCTAGAACGGACTATGAGTGCATTGGGATAACCATTTCCAAAAAAATCAGAAAACAATTAGAAAAAAACCAGAAAATCAATGCCAAAATGCCTTCCTCTACTTAAAAATTGGAGCAAAAAAAATTCACGCCGCAAAACCACTCACTTTTTCGCTCCATTTCCTGTTTCGGCTTGACCAAAATCCCTACTCCAATTTGAATTCAAAAATCATGAAAACGTGTGAAGAGATCTTAAAAAAAAGACAGCGCCCCAATACAATTCAAAATCTTTGAATTGTAAAAATAGGAGCGCTATAATATCTTAAGTTGTAAAAACTACGCTAATATATAAAAGAGCCTCCGGCTACCGCACCGCTTCGTGGCTCTAAAAAAGGCAAAATACAGCTAAGAAAAATTTGTGTGCCACAGAATACAAAAAGACAAAAATAAATAAACGTGGATAAACTTATTTAACATACCGTTAATATGCCAGTTGATATTTTGAAATAACTGCTCAAGCAAAAATTTAAATCAGTAACCACTCTTAAGTTATTTCCATTAAAATTTACTCGTTTTTCAGCTTTAACAAACAAATATAATGAGCACATAGCCGCAAAAAAGCTGCCATTCATTTTCATAACCCGGATTGAGGTAACAGAAAAAACTCATTATTGTACATTTGCGAAATGTTTTGATTTCATTCCGACAGATATACTCTCTTCTCTTTGTGTTGCGATATGGGAGCTAGTATCAAAACTAATAAGCACTAGATATGGTAACAAAAATCTTTCTCTAACTTAAAGCAAACAAAAATTGGTATTTTCTCAAAAAAAGAGGCCACGAAAGCCAATATAAATGCTAACTTAAACCAAAAAAATGCTCCAAACCTTGAAAAAATGAAAGCATATAAAACCGCTAAACAGCGTTTAAAACAGCAAAATCACACAATTAGCTCAAGACTGCAAATAACACTCAAATTTATGACAGATATTGTCAAAAACGCTTCCAAACATACAGTATATTGCTAATATGGTTAAGAAAAACCACGTTTATCCAGAAAAAAATGCTTCAAAAAGTTACGCGATCAAAAAATTTGCTTGCTTAGAGAAATTCTTCTCAGTCATACTTTCTCGCTCTCTCGAAGCGCAGATGAGCACAAAATCAGTCACTGTCCTCACCGGTATTCAATTTTTCCAGCCATTTGACCTAAACACTTAGTTTTCACGTGCAACCTTGACTTTTACATCTGTTCTAAAAACTCGAAAAATAGGAAGCTCAATCAATACTCCTTTTTAGGTAGAAAAATTTTGGACCGGTACAATAACGAGTTTTATTTGAGCAAGAGAATGCGTGAAAGCTTGAATTTTGCGTAAAGAGACAACCAATTTTATAATTGCCACAAACTCCAAATCGAGAGCAATTAACCATCTTAAAAATTTAATTTCTTTCCACCAAAAACTAGTTTAAAATTAATTGGAAAAATACATTATATAATTATTGAGTCCTCAGAATGGGTAAACATTACATTAAACAATTGGAAATCAATAACATCCAAAGGAAAAGGGCAAAAACAGAAACATATTTGAAAATGGGCGCGCCACATTCAGAAAATACAGATCTCAACACTTAAATGCTTTAAAACAAACAGCATAACATACAACTTTAGAAATTAAATATTATAATCTCTGAGCAGTTCCGTTAGGTGAAAACAGGAAGAGCAAGATTCAACAGTTCACAAAAAACTATTCAAAAAAGCCGTATCTAAGGCCAAAAAGTATAGGTCAAAGTAGAAGCTGATAAAACTGACAAAAATTACACCACACTACAAAACTGGAGATCTGTTTTGAGACTAAACCACAAGACCACAAGAAAAGCAACAAAGACAAGTACGACCAAAAATGCGCTAATAATTGTAAACAGTATAAGAGTGAGAATATTAACAATGAACTAAAAACATTAATTAGATTCAGTAATGCCTCAATATCACGTGATGAAAACTTACTTAAGGGGACTAATTGATAAGACAACAAAAATAACTACAAAACTGGGCAAGAATACAAACATTCCTGATATTTTTGAGAACAAGTTGTCACAAAGTAACATTCAGAGATCAATTGAAACCTTTAAAGTTTACGCCTCCTTAGAGAGCCATTGATACCAGACATTAATGAGTTTACATTGAAAGGGTGTGAGGTGAGCGAAGCGTCGGGGTGCACCAGGGAGATGGTTTGTTGAGCGCGGGGGGTGGAGCGCTGGGCGCTACTTGTTCACCCGTTTTTGAGGACGAAAAGTCAAATGGGTCAGACGACAAATCGGTCAAGCAAAAAATCAGTCAGGACTAAAATAATTGCTACAAACTTCGATTGAGAGAAATTAAAAAGCAGATTTGAAGTGATTGTGACGTCATATGGTCTTGACGACGAAATGAAAAAACCAAGAGAAGGTCAAAAATAGCCATCGCTGTGCGGCTATTAAACATATGTCTAATCAAATGAATAGCGAAAAACAAACAACAATAGCTAGCCCTGGTTCGAAATTTCACACTAATAGCTTGTAACACAAACTGAGCCAGGGGACAAAAGTAATAAGTTGTAGTTCATAAAATTTAACTTTCGTGTCCGAAATTAAAAATTTCTAGAAAAGATAAAATTGACTCAAATTTTAGTCTTGAAATCTGAGCGCAATAGATATTCACTACTAGCAAGCATATGCCCTTTTAAACTCCCACAAACTATTTTCCGTTCTTAGAATCAGGATAGCTTTAAATATTCGATTCTTCTGCTATCCTATTTGCCTTTTCGATACTTAAACCTATAAAGCGTAGCCTGTATTCATAAGTTTTATAATACAACTAAGCATTGTAAGAGCAAGAGATGCAACCTTGGGACGGAGCCATTTGAACTCTTTGGGCGGTTCCTCCTCGAAGTAGAGAGATGAGTCATTAGCTGGGAAGTCCTTGTCCACAAACAGCTCCCCTGTCTCTTTATACTTCTTCCTGATTTCATCTAATTGAGTTGAACCCTCTTTTTTGCCTCCGGGAGCCATATTTAACTATATATCAGTCTGAAGTGCGAAAAGCAAAACTCACCAAAAACGATAAAATCTCCTCAATAAAGAGATGTCTATACTGCTGCTGATATCTATTGTAATTGGGCGATAGTTAAGCCCCCTTTGTTGTTTAGGATTTCACACAAATTCCGATTGAACAAAAAAGATTAACTAGTTTATGCAACAAAACTGTCTGCTGCTATTACAACAGCCGGTATGAATTGATATATGAAAATAGATCATCTATTGAAGTTCGATGTCTTTAACGTCAACTTTTGGTAAATTTATCACGCCAATTTAGAGCCAATGACCCAAATTGAAAATTTAAGTCACAAAATTTTGAAACTTCCATTGTAATAAACTTGACTGTTGATGGTTGTACATGAATTTCCTCGCAATTAACATCGACTTTCGGTTAATTCATCTATTGAGACTACATCGTTAATACATATCAACAAGTATTTACAATATTTACAACAGAAAACTAATGCATGATGACTATATTCTGCTTTGTGCTATCGTCCTGTGCCTCTTCTCTTGCCTCGCCTTCTAGCAGGAGTAACGATTGCCTCCGATCTCTAAAACAGACGCAGTTCTTCATTACTACAAGATATGTTATTGGGTTCCAGACTGTATATCAATCACAATTTGATACATTTCAAAAATTCATACGATTTATTTCATAATTAGGCTTTCTAGAGGCTTTCTGAACTCCATGTCTTGCTTGATTTGTTATTAAATTCCTTGATTTTACAAACAACTTTGTTTCGAATACACTACAAGACCAATTCAATTGCTGCTATCATCATTATATGATGTAATTTCGAACTCCAAAACAGTTGAAGGCCTCAAAATAGAGAAAATAACATTAGACTTAAGAAGGTCAAAGACACTAATGTTTATTACTATAATATAAAACGTCAATTTATATGAACAGATAGTATGGAGCATAACCGACTGAACGTCGGTTGAAGTGTTCTCAAACGACTGACGAACAGTGAGAAAGTGAGGCGGGGAGGAGGTGGGTTAAAGGGGGAAGGGTTAAAAAAACTACAGGGGGGCGTGAAGAGGGGCGCGAGTCAAACGCTAAGAACCACCCTTTTTATCATGAATTTATGTCTCTTAAACTGCTTCGATAAGTCACCACATACTTAGAGACTAGTGAACCATAAGGCTAATCAAAGGGTTTAGCAAAAAGTTTGCCTCATGCTTAAACGCAACCCAGCTATAAATTGCATAAACCGGCGAAGTAAAAAGCAAATTAAGGCAAACTCAAAAAACTCAAAAAAATTTTCAAAAGATGTTGCCAAATCATTAAAATTACTAGCTACGATCTGCAGCTTTCAAGTAGCTGGGACTAAAAGTTATTAGAAAAATGATACAATATATCACTTATGAACTCAAGGGTCACAATTTTCCAAATTTCGGTTGAAATGTGACATCATGTTCAGTTTCTAAAAAAACACGTGTCGTTATATTCTATTTTGCAAGGCAAGGGCTTCATAAAACTTCCGGGGGGGGGGGTCAATATTGACAGAACAACAAACCAGGATATCTTAAATTTCATTCATTTTCCTATCGTTACATTGGTCCGAACATAAAGCGTACATGAATAGGAAACTCATCTCAATTGAAATCCTCCGCACCGCAAATTAATCAGCAGTTCAATTCAGTTCCAGTAGAAATTTGACCCGAATTTCAAAGATTCATTGCTTTAAAACTGTCATATATGAAAAGCATTAAGAATATTTATATCTGTAGCGCAGAGAACGCGATATTTCCGATAATAATAATCAGGCTTCATGCAAGCGATGGTATCAAAAAACACATCCACGAAACTTCAAGATATGAAGGTGGAAACTATACAAACCAAGTGCACTAACCGAGTTCGCAGCTGCGCTGTTTTCTCTTCCGTGTTGTGCGTCAGCAAACTCGCCAAAATTATTTTCCGTATGATTGTCTTCTAGGTTCTCATCTATCGGAAACAAGAACAGGGCAGCCAAGCATACAATTTGGAACAGAGCTGCTCCATAGATCGCAAACTTGATAATCATCTCGAACTGAGTTTCCTTTGGAATAAGTTGATTCACGTCGAACAGTTTCTGCCCAATAACAGGTGCAACTGGCAATTTTTTCTTCGCCAAAAGTTCAGGACACCTCGTAACAAATATAACCAGTCCGAAGAGAACTAAATACGTCGACATGGGTCTGAAATGGGAGAACTTGTGTACCCTAGTCCCAAAATAGGCTGAGGCAGAAGAAATAGTCCATCTCAACAAGGTAAAAGCTGACCAATTCGACAACATTTCTCGATTCATTAAATCATCAATTCCAAACCAAGCTGGACACAAAATAATCAAGTTATGACTGATAGCAACGATTGGTTGATATAAAACCATCACAAGCAGCGCACTTCAATTCAAATACAGTATTAACTAAAAACTAATTTTAAACATATATGGTAATGATAAAAACGCATTTGCATCAAACATCCTTAGCTCCAATAGTAAAGCATCATATTTTGGATTCCACAAACACCACACAGTTAGATTTCATTCCTAATTCAGCCAATGTCAGTTTTCTGTCGAGAGTGTTTAATACCCGCCTTGGAAAATGAGTAGTGAATTCGTACAGAACATCGGAGAATCCCAGTGATCCGCAACCGGCCATGAAAGACTAAACACGTTCAAATTTTTAAATTTATACTCATCGCAGTTATATATGGCCAAGTAAAACACCCCACGTACGTTGGGATT
Source organism: Convolutriloba macropyga (assembly GCF_964194025.1). Classification (NCBI taxonomy): domain Eukaryota; kingdom Metazoa; phylum Xenacoelomorpha; order Acoela; family Convolutidae; genus Convolutriloba; species Convolutriloba macropyga. The sequence goes on from NC_134469.1 coordinate 59,059,419, forward strand.
GAACCAGGTAGAAAAACTTGAAGATAAAGATGGCCAACCTATTTTTTAGTGTCAGTGTTCAAATTTGGTGCCCTCCCTCATTAGATTTGATCATTATGGCGGAGTATATTGGAGGAAAATAAACTACGAACTAATACCAGATAAGATTTTCTCAGAGGTTTTGATCATTTGACGCACTAAGTCTTAGATCCCGGGCAATACTGGTTTATCCTGTCTGTTGATTTCAAATTTTTGACCTTGACCGTATTCTTCACATTGTGTACAACTTTTAAAATGAATTATAAACTGTTCAATTGAAACAACGAGTGAGGTCAGCCAGTAGTAAAGAATAGAAAAGTAAAGCAAATGAATTATAAACCGTTCAAATGATAATAAACTATTCCAATAAAATATAAACCGTTCAATTGAAACAGCGAGTGAGGTCAGCCAGTAGTAACGATTAGAAAAGTAAAAGCAAAATTAAAAACAAACAGCAGGACAGGCCTGAACGAAAATCTGGAGAACATTTACCAACCAGACAAAAATAGTTCGAACATTTTAAGAATTGGCATTAAAACATTTAGGAAACAAACTTAAAAGAATAACATGTGAAAACGATTATAAAATTCCGTAGAACACACTAAAAACAGGAGTCAAATTGCACGCACGTTAACAAACTATCGAGAAAACGAACTTTTAATTTAAAAAACGTTTTCTCAAATCACGACAAAATTATACTGATAAAAATTACTCCAAAAACAATTCGACTCTCCACACCGTTTCGAAAATCGCCACTCAAATTAGACATCAAAAATCATCCACAAGTGTGTCAGCAGATTTTTAAAAACATAGCCGAAAGACTTCAAAATCCACCCGGACAAAAAATAGAAGCCGCAGCCATTTACTCACTTATTTACAATACTCGCAACATTTACAATAACAATCCACATTAAACATCAAACCAAAAAAAATCCTTCAACATCGAAACCAGGAAAAAAATGAAAAGCAAATCTGATGAGCTCTTGAAAAATCTGCGAAGATCTTCCCAGCTGGTTTCGAACCCGTATCTCTTTGGCAGCCCGACATATTAGACACTCAACTACAAAGGCTTTGCTTTCCAATTGCTTACAATCCCTTTAACAAACGAACTATACTTCAGAATCAGAGCAAAAACATAGACGGCAGATTGCCGAAAAATAGCCGCCGTTGACGCGCTTGATGCACATCGGGACGAGATAAATTGACCTAAATATTTCCATTTTCTTTCTAAGTGTCAAAAAGTGTTGTAACTCTGCGCGCAGTTTCGGTTGGATTCTAAAACTATATTTAATTCAGCTTCTAAACTGAAAGCTAAGAGGCTCAATACCAATGTCAGCTAGCAAACACTCTAAAGAACTTTGATACCCTAATTCTCAATGACTTAATGACCGGGCTTTATCGGTTTATCCCGTCTCTTTGATTTTGCTCTTTTGACCTTGATTGTATTCACTATCTTGCGTAGTTCATTGAAAAAACACTTAAAACAATTCAGTTGAAACAGTGAGTGAGGTAAGTCAGGAGTCGAACGTGAAAGTCGTCACTTATGTAAAAGCGAATAAAAAAGGAGAGCACCTAAATATTAGCCGTTTGAGAAGCTGAAGGCGGCTATTAATTAACAATTAAACTGAAAAGTCACTCAAGACGTCAAAGAATATTCTAGAACAAAATAGCAAAAGCGTCAAGCAAAAAATTTGCATAAAAAAGCTATGTAAAAAAGAGCGATAAATTAAGAAAGCTTGTTAAAACTCATTGCACAGAAGCCGAAGTCTTTTCATCAGGTACCTTTATAAAGCATATGAGTTCTTTTGACCCTTAATAAATTGAAAACAAACTTAGTTTTAAAGTGCAAAATTGAGTGAGGTAAGTCACTTGTGATCAAACTATAATCACGCAAAAAACTCTTGCTAAAGAGAGAGAGAGAGAGAGAGAGAGAGAACTGACGTCATGCGCGCAAACGCCGTTAGTGAGAGGAAGAAGCCATTCAAAAAATATGACCTTTTCAGTTTTGCTGGGTGAACAAATGTAAAATGAAAAAGAGCGTCAGACAACGAAACAAAAAAATACAACAGGACAAGTCCTGACGAACAATTCCAAGAATTTGCATTGAATAAACAAAAACCAGACCTAGAACGGACTGTGATAAAAATTGGGAGAACCATTTCCAAAAAAAAATCAGATAATAAAGGAATATCAATATCAAAATGCCGCATGTGAACAAAACACCACAAGCGAGAAATGGAAATTTGGTTCAAATAAAAAATTAGGCCTGGAACGAATTATTGATTGTGAAAACAATTAGAAACATAAACCGACAAATGTCATAAGAATTGCTCTTGAACGACAGGCGAGGCAATTTAATTCATGGTCTTTAGTATAGATCAACTTTTCTTTATGGGTGCAAAAAACCTCGACCCCAGCGGGATTCGAACCACTCACCTCGCGAACCATGGTCACCCACACTAACCACTGCGCTGCGAGTCATTTAATTTTACTTTGCTGCAACCGAATTTCTATTAGCAACAAGCTTTACTTCGGAGCACTAGAGAACACTAAAAAAAGATGAACGAAAGCGAGAAAAAGTCACTTGAGAAGTCAAAGAATGTTCTAGAAGAAAAGCGCAAAATTGTCAAGCGAAAATTTTGCATAAAAAAACACGTTTAAAATAATTGCTATTTACAATAATTGCGTTCAAGAGCAATATCCGATCCAAAAAATCGAAAAAACAGTAAAAATCAAAATTAAATTGCCGCATGTGAACAAAAAAACACTAGCGAGAAAGCGAATTTTTGTTCAAACACCGTTTTCTCACTCTACTTTAAAATTAGGGTTAATTTCACTTGAAAACTCATGAAAATGTGCGAACAGATCTTAAAAAAAGACAGCACCCCAATACAATTTAAAATTCTTTGAATCGTAAAGCAAAGAGCATCGCAATATAGCTCCACTCAGCTTACGGCTTCGCAGCTATAATAAACATAATCTTCACCAAAAAAACTTGTGAAGTAATTAGAACTAGGAGTTGAATAAAAAAAATTCAATTTATCTCGAACGTCATGCGGGCGGAAGTACCAACTGTATATTGCTTTTTAGGTTACATGGGCTTCAAATTATGTTACTTGAGCTGATTTAAGTCCCTGCAATGATTGAAGTGAAACCAATTTTGCAGAACTTTTCAATTGACTTTAGTACAAATAATCTACCGATGTACTAAATAATCACCGAGCGCTATTTAGAGCAATAAATTTAAGAATTCAATGGCAAAATTCACAAATTCAAAATAAAAGTCAACAGGACTAAAATGATTCCGGAAAATAACGCTTCAATGATATTTAAAAAGTACCTAATTCCAAAGTTAATAAAAACGTTAATTACAAAAGTTGCTCTCTGCACTGGCTCCGTGAAAATACAAAGAACTATTAGACCATAATAAAATCAAAATAGCTCAGAAGAATATAGGTGAATAAATGCCAAAATGCGTATTGTCAAAGACACCGCAACATGTAATGGTATATCAAACAAGTGAATCAATAATCCTGGTTGTAATAACTTCTCCATGTTTGAATTATACCTAACACGTAAAAAAAATTGCGCCACAAAAAGTTGCACACCGCATAATTAACGGTGCCTAATACACACGGTTTCAAGTCATAAGCTATAAAAACGGATTGATTCGCTGACTGGTTGTTAAAAATAAGCTACGTGACAACAAAAATTGTAATAAAACCTCACACTGTATTCAAGGTATAACAAGCATTCAAATATGAAGCAAAACCAACCTTACAGTGTCACTTTTCATTTCCATGTGTATATAAACATAGTGAAAATGGAAATTATTAAAAGCTGATTTCACCGCCACAGTATAACAAAATGTTGCCAAATTCTAATGCAAAGCAGAGATATACAAGTCGCTCAATTTCAGTTTCAGGCAAAAGTTGCAGTCTAGAGCCTAAACAGTTTGCAATCTTTTGCTAGCTCCACAGACACTAAAATCTGACTGGGAATTAAGTGTTCCAAGCTCGCTTTACACGCACCATTAAGTCCAGCCAGATATTTAGCCATATAACAAATAGGGATAAAGTGGTGTGGATTTGGTTCGGAACTAGAACATGGAGAACAAATATGAAGGCACAGGAAATAGGAGGAAAGCAACTAGGATAGCTGTAATAGTGGTGGTATTGAGTAGTGAACTTAATAGCAGGAGGCTATTATCAGCCTCTTTCCTTTCACTCTCTCATTCCCTCTCAGGCCAAAAATACAAGAGACCTTATCCATTCACAATCCTATGTATATGCATATCGAATATATTCGAGCAAAACAGCTCTACAAAAAAGCTTCAGTGTAGCGTAACGTACATGTAGAGTGCATGATTCCGTTACATTTATAGTCCTTCTTTCTCCACTGGGACATTTGAGCAGTATTTTGACATTGGCCACAGCAGCATCCGCTCCCGATTGTTCATTACTACCACCAGATGACCCTGAAACACGCCTCCAGGGGCTAACCCAATAGGAAAAATAAACAATCACAACAACCACATTCAGACAAAAAAACGTGGCGTAACAGAATTTAAAGCCCATTAACACTTCAACGCATCTTTGCGCATCTGATGCTCAAACGCATAATATAAGGCCACGCTTCAATTAATAAGCTGATCTCTCTACTGCAATTTTGAAAACAGATAATCAGAAGTTATTTCTGTTCTTAAAGCAAATTCCGCCAGCCCAAGTGTGAGCACAAAAATTCTCGACATTTTAATACAGACTGAACTAGCCTGCCGCTGAAAGTTTCTGAATCCCAAACTATTTGTCTGATTGACAAACTTAATGGCAATCAAGCGATGGAGGGTCACCTCGAAACAGTTTCGGTGAACCGTATACTTAGAGACTTGTAAGACTCTGAGAGCTGCTCAGCCACTTCATGTCCTCCGGGCTTTACTTTTTATTACGTTTATGAGGATGAAAATAAAATAGTGAGACTGCAAATCAGTCTAGAAAAAAGTTGCAAAAAGACCACAGGACTAACATAATTTTTAGAAACTTTGTCAGAGAGCGATTAACAATGTTCCGCTCCTAGATTATTTTTGAACTTAGTTAATTTTGGCCAATTGCTAAAATTCAGTCAATTGATATAAATCACGTAAGAGGAATAAAAATCTGATTGTGTTATTATCAAAACCATTTAAATTTGATTATTGACACCTCATGAGAATTTTAATATAAAAATGAGATCTTGCTTGACAAGAAATTATACATTGTGTCCTTAGTCAAAAAATTTCTTGACAATCAGAACAGTGCGTCCGATTTTAGTGCGTTTGTTTCTACTATGGAATATAACCTAAAGCTGCGTCTCCTAGTTATACCAACCTTCAAGCACCTACTTACAATAACTAAAATGCAAATCTCTGGGTGATTCGTAGATTATGCATGAGGTTATTGCTGGTACAGTCAGGATTGCCCATTCTTTTTCGGATTTATTCGCCTCAACAGTTCATGATTGCCTCAAGGTTATACCTTTTGTCAAATTGTCAGACCAAAAATTGAACACGCGTAAAAACGCATCGAAAAGAACACGGGACCAATATAATAACTGCAAACTTAATTTGAGAGAAGTTTACAAAAACACTTGCTAATTCATTTGAATTATTAGTTAACAAAGACGTTAGCCTCAAAAACAAAATTCGGGAGACTATCAAAACATAAATCGACTAACGTCGAACAAAGTGCTCTCGAACGACAGGTGCGGCAATTTAATTCAGAGGGGGACTGCAGCCTAGATAATGTTTATGAGTGCAAAAAATCCGACCAAGAAAGGGTTCGATCTCCGTGTTCCGGCTTAAAAGACTGACGTACAACCTAGTGCTATCAGGACATTGTGCTAACTTATTTTACAATCGCATTTCATTTAGCAAAACACTTAATTTCTGAATAAGAGCAATTCAGATCTCACCAGAACGACGAAGTCAAGGATGCAAAACTTACTCGAGAAGTGTAATCGAAAGCATATTCTCGAAAAAAAACGATCAGGCATAAACTTTGCATGAAAAAAGACACACGTTTACAATAATTGCTTCAAACTTTGTTTGAGAATAACTAAAAAATTCAGATAGATTGAAACCTTTCTTTCACCTTTAAAGATAAACAAAATAAAATTATCCCGCCATAACTTTTTCCTCGCTGAAAGGTTTTTGAAAAGCTTTATGAAATCAAGCATGTTGCCAGACAATTGTGATCATAAACACCTGTAACGTAATGCAAGTTAACAAAAATGAAATTCTGCAAGCAACCGCCAAATTGCAGGAACATAGACGCCGTTGACCCCATTGCCAGACATTGGGATTGAAACAATTAGAAAAATAGGATCTATTTCACTTGTGCCCCCCAAGCTTAGTGGGTGTATATAATTTGCACTCCTCGGACGCACGTGCCATATTTTAACATAATGATTTACAATGTATTAGCACGTAATCTGTTACTGGGTGTGCATAACGTACTAAGGGGCCACAAACGGAAAAGATCACAAAACAAGAGAAACATTTAACGACAGCCAAAGCGTCAAAAGTGTTCTAAATTGCTCTGCCGTTTCGTTAGATTCCAAAGATAAGGAGCCTCTAAATTGGAGGCTTATAAGCTTTTCAAGCTAATTAGCAAAACACTCTAAGGAACTTTGATATTTTAATGCAGAAGAAAAATTGACAAGAGCGAAAAAAGAAGTGTCAAAGATATCAGAAGTGTTATAAAGTGGTCTCCATTTTTAGAAGACTCGTTAAAAAAAGATGAATTCAGTCTCTAAATTGAAAGATTATAAGCGTAAAACTAGAACCAAATGGCAGTGCACGCTAAGGACTTCAGTAACATAAGGAACCGTTGTCAAACATGAGGTCTTCTTAGTCAGTCACCTAGCGTTATGGTTTTCTACCATTTCCATTGACTTTGCTTTTTACCTTGAACGTATTCGCGTAAATGCGTTGAAGAAATCTAAATTCCATTAATGTTAAACAATGAGCGGTGTAAAGAAGACGTCAACCAAGAAACCTGTAACTTATAAAAACGAACGTAGCTGCCAGAAAAAAAGCCGCAATAGCTTCGTAGATCTACAGTTTCAAAAAAGATGGTTAAATAAACAGACCAAAAAAAAACTTTTTTTAACACTGAGATAATATATTGTGAAAAAAATCTATTTAACTTATTACTGCTTCTACTAGATGCCCTCAAATACCCTTCAATTAGAGTAACAATAACTTGACCTCATCTCTTTGAATTAAAGTAAAAAAAAGAGAACCTTAAAGTAACCTCATTGACAAAGTGAGGTGAGTCATTTTTAAGAGTGGGGTGAGCTGCGTGTCACCAAAAAATTAATCACGCGAACGAACAAAAAACATACCCGGCAGCTTGCAGGAAAATAGCCGCCGTTGATTCCAATAAGCGTGATTGGGATTGAAAGAATAGATATTTAAAAAAAAAATTTGTACAAAAACATTTTTTAAGTCCGATTTATTTTGATGGCATTTCGTAGTTGAACATACTTCTGTTTCTTAGAGAGATAGAGAGAGGCTACTATCAATACCAATAAGCGTAAGAGATGGTAACTAAGACTTATAGGAACGACGTTCAAATAGCGGGCATCTAAAATTGGGCTTTATGGGTTTATCCCGTTTCTATTTCTGACTTCAATTTTTATACTGACTCTGTTCATTTTGAATTGCTTTGCTGAGCAACTGATGTTCAAAATCACTTTTAGCAGAATGAGAGAAGAGAGAAACTAGCCTAGAAAAGTCAAAAAGATTTCACGCAAAATGTCGAAAAAGCGGCAAAATGAGGTAAAGCGAAACATTTTTTGTTCGACGAAGTAAAAAACATAGCAGGACAAGTCCTGACACACAATTCAAAGAACTTTCATTGACTAAACAGAAAACTGGACTAAGAACGGACTATGAATGGATTGGGAAAACCATTTCGAAAAAAATCCGATCCAAAAAAATCGAAAACACTGTAAAATCAAAGTGAAATTGCCGCATGTGAACAAAAATTCACTAGCGAGAAAGCGAATTTTTGTTCAAACACCATTTTCTCACTCTACTTTAAATTTAGAGCGAAAAAATTTCACGCCACAAAATCACTCGCTTTTTCGCTCCACTTCCTGTTTCGGCGTGACCAAAATCTCTACTCCAATTTGACTTCAAAAATCATGAAAATGTGTGAACAGATCTTAATAAAAAAAAAAGACAGCGCCCCAATACAATTCAAATTCTTTGAATTGTAAAAAATAGAAGCGCTATAATAGCCGGCTGGGAAGATGAAGGCGGCTATTAAACACTCTCCATTAAAGGTGAAAAAAGACGTCACGCACGCAATTTAGTTGAAATTGCATGGACGAATGAACAAAAGGCAGATTTGGCGTGATTGCAACGTCATATCGTCTCAACAGAAATCCTGCTGACGGAATTTTAAAAAATCAAGAGAAGGCCAATAACAGCCTCAGCTATCGCTTTGCGGCTATTAATAAATGACAAGCACCATTTACAGAATTTGGACCACTTGTCAGCAGTTCCAGACAGAAAGGCACTTGATAAAAAATAAACAAATGACGTGTTTATTGACAAGCATGTTTTTTTTTAAAAAAAATCCGGGTTCCTCCAATCCAGTTTGCCACATATTGAACAATCAAGGTTCTGTTTCCAAACACTCTTTGATCAAAAGATAAGGCTAATTGAACAAAACATAGCAGGACAACTCCTCAAATAAAATCCAAAGCATTGAATCAACTAAAGACTTGCCCATTAATTTTTTAGACCAACCTAAAATTAAGACAGTCTATGTGCCAAAGAATGAACAAAAACACAAAAAACAGCCCAAGAATGATCAAAAATACAAAAAAATACTTTTTCCAAAATGCCGCGTTTTAAGAATAATAAAATAACACTTCAGTAACAAAAAAGAAGATCTTTGAAAGTCAGAGGAGTCAGAATAAGAGACCCTCAGTTAAACGCCATCAACCTAAACCACAACATAGAAAGCTTTAGAAGTCATAATATACCTTAAATTTAAATCGCCGAAAAAGGAAAAAAAGAGCAAGTGAACGCAAGATTTCCAAATTCAGCTTAACATTTCGAAAAGATGGTATCTCATTCAAGGAAAACGTTAGCTGAAACTGGATTCAAAAGTTGGCCGCGATTACGGCGCACTAGATGCCCAATAAGAACGGTTGTTTTTGAAAAAAAGCCATGACCTTAAGAATAACAAAAAAAAACAAGAATAAAACAGAGAACTTTTATTTTTTGGAGAGTGTAAAAATTTGAAAAAAAAAACGAATGTTATGACCTCAATCAGCTAATAACAATCACTTATACCTCGTTAGCAACCGATCAAGATTGTCAATAATGAGACTGAATGAGCAGACAACAAAAAACCAATCTTCAATAACTTGCTGAGAAATTTGTAAACAAATGGTGTATAGCCACAGAAAGCAAAAGCTAGACAGAAACCATTATTTCTATTAACAAAACCCTCATTAGCAAGAGATGAGAAGTGTCATAAGCTTAAGTCATGAGACAGCAATAAGTACGACAAATACTAGAAATACTAGATAAAAACTGATTTAAAAACAAACCACTTTTCAGTCACAGAAAGCAATAGCTATGAACTGAAACGACTAATACGATTGAATTATGTCATTCCTAGCAACAAATGAGACCTGTCATTAATGAAACTAAGAGATAAGACAAAAATGAACAATAAAAACTCGCAAAACTCAGAAGTCGAATGCAAATTCATGAAAACAATTAGTGTCAGTCAGAGAAAGCATTGAGCTGAGGAAATTATAAATCCAGTAAACTTAAAAAATTGATAAAGATTAACTTCAATAATGCGTCATTAGCAACCAAAAAGCTCTAAAATCAAATATTTTTATTTTAGGACAACAAATGGTGTCAACGTCATAAACAAATATCAGCTGCCCGTTGATGAATTCCAGCAATTGCAAAGACGCAAATAAACACATTTAATATATTAAAAGCACTAAAGAGAAGAAACACTGCAAATATAAGTCAAACTGTCACATAAAATAGATCTTTTTTTAAAAAAAAGACACAAACACAATCCAAATACTTTAGATTGTAAAAAAGAACCCTTTATAGATAGCTGTTGAGAAGTTTTTGTCGTCTTTTAAACAGAAGTCAAATTGCTACACCTACAAAAAAACTCGCCATGAAGTAAACGAATTTTTGCTTTAACCCTGTTTTTTTACTCCACTTTAAAATAATAGTAAAAATATTTTAAGCCGTGAAATTACTCGCTTTTCAACTCCACTTCCTGTTTCGAAGTGGATTGTAAAAATACTTTGGATTGTAAAAAAAGAACCCTTAATAGATAGCTTTTGAGAAGTTTTTGTCGTCTTTAAAACAGAAGTCAAATTGCTACACCTACAAAAAAAACTCGCAATCAAGAATACGAATTTTTGTTTAAATCCTGTTTTCTTACTCCACTTTAAAATAATAGTGAAAAAATTTTACGCCATGAAACAACTCACTTTTCAGGTCCACTTCCTGTTTCAAAGAGACCAAATTGACTAATTTGACTTCAGTCATGAAAATATGTGAACAGATCTTGAAAACATAATCAGAAGAATTCCGAAAACGAGTCAGCTCAACTCCTTTCAACGAACGAGTGCCCAAGGAATTTACCAAAATTGTTGAAAACAATCAAATCAAATTAAAAATAGCCCTAAAACCCAACTCAAATACAAAAGCAGAAATCAACAAATTCTACAAGTGCATCCAAAAACCTTTCTACGCAATTGAAACCAATGAAAGACTCAGAAAACATTAGGGCAGCCATGATAGGCTCACAGCCTTCTCCATTTTTGAAGCAAAATTTGAAAAATAGGGAATAAAGCATTTAGAAAAGATCAATTGATTTTCCTATTTTCTCTAATATATCGCCACAAAAAAGTGTCTAATAGAAAAAATACAATGTTACCTCAAATTTATTCAAGAAAGTCGTACTTAAACTACCAATTAATTCAATAAAACAGGACATTAGGCAAAGAATCGACAAAACAGCATAAAACCCCGGAAAAAAAGTAATGAAAAAAAGTAAAGAAATGCCTCCAAATTAGAAAACATAGCTGGCAGAATGCCAGAAAATAGCCGCAATAGATTCGTAGATCTGCAGTATCAAAAAAAATCAGTAAAAAAGACAAAAAAAATCGTCTTTTCATTGAAGGCTGATATGCTATATTTTGAATAACAATCTGTAAAAGTTTTGCTGCCTCTATTAGCTGCTCTCAAAATAACCTTCAGTTAGAGGTACACACACCCATTTGACCTTATCTCTTTGAATTAAAGTAAATAAAAGTCAATTTAAAATTCAGGAAGTCATTTTTGAGAGTGAGGTAAGTCAAGTGTGACCAAAAATTTAATCACGCATATGAACAAAAAAAACTCGCTCCACTAAGAGCGAAAAATGACGTGACATACGCACTTCAGTTGAAATTGCATGAAAGAATGAACAAAAAGCAGATTTGAAGTGGTTGTGACGTCATATGATCGTAAAAAAAATCGCGACGACGAAATAAAAAAAACCAAGAGAAGGCCAATAATAGCCCCAGCTATCGCTGTTCGGCTATTAAAAAAAACTTATATTTACAACCCATAAACTTAAAAACACTATCCAACCAAGACTACCTTCAATATTAACATAGGCAACAGATTTCCGGAAAAAAAAACGTGGGGCGTGATTGATTCCAATAACCCTTTGTAATTGGAAGAAACGGAAACAATTTGAGTGTACAAAACTTTTCAATTTAAAATTGCGACCGATTTTGATTGAATTTTGTAGTTAGACCTACTCCTGTTTCGCAATGAGACGATAAAGGGAACGGTTTCAATTCCAATAAACATGAGACCTGTACCAAAGACTAATTAGAACAAAGTTCAAACACAGGGAATCTAAAATAGACTTCAGGGGTTTATCCCGTTACTTTCCCGATCTCGTATTGCGTGCATTTTATATTTCTCTGCTGCTGCAGAATAATAGAACAGTGAAACTAGCACAGATGTCAAAAACATTTCAATGTCTAGCGAATTAGGAAAAATTAGGAGCGCCAAAATAGCCGGCTTAAATGAGAGTTAAACCGAAAAATAGTTAAAAACATAAAAGCCGCCCATGAACTACAAAAACAGCTCGCTCACAGAAAATCTTGAACACATCAATGTCGCGCCCTTTCGAAAATAGCGCTATAAACAACGAACCACTCTTTCAGCTCAACTTTCAAATTTTGTTCAACACTCAAACCAATCCAAAATACTTCACGAGTTTCATTTCCTGCTTAAAAATTCACTCAAAAAATTGATTACTACGGACACTTCGCCAATATTCCCATTCAACTCGTAAAAATAGAAAGCCATAGCGCCACTTTGGATCGCAAAGACTTCTCCAAGACTCATCTCCAAGTCGTAAAAAGACAGCGCCCTAATAAAATTTAAATTCGTTTAATTTTAAGAAAGACAAGAATACTGCAATATAGCTGCGTTCAGCTTACAGCTTCGCAGCTATAAAATTGAAAGGTTCCACTGATAGTTTTTTTTTGTGAAACAGAAATGCCACAAAAGGCCAGGCTACAAAAAAGCAATTGGGCTTTAAATATTTCTAAATCATAGCCCGCAGATCGCCGGAACAGCTGCGAACCAAATAGACTTCCGTGCCCTATAATAGAGATAAAAAAACATATACAGCTACAAGCTGAAAGTTATCGACACCTTTTAATTTGGCACTTTTATTACACATATGAGTTCCTTAGACCTTAAACTATTCAAACTAAACTCAAAACTTTAAAGTGTAAAAGTCATTTTATTCAGTGAGGTAAGTCACTTATGATCAAAACCTAATCACTTAAATGCCCTAACATTTCTTGCTAGACTGAGTGAGAAATGACGTCACGCGCGTAATTGCCGCCAGTGCGAGTCAGCAATTTTACAACAAGAATAAAACACGCCAGACTAAAAAATCAGATCATTCTATAATGACGTGGTCAAAATCAAAAAAGGACTTCTTAGTATCCATGCCACTAATCAAATTCCCTTATTTCTTATTGTCAAACGATGAATCCTGTCATTAATGAGGTTATATGATAAGATAGCCATAAGTTCAATAGATATTCGCAAAACTCAAAAACACATTAAGTTTTTTTTAAAAAAACGGGCAGCGTTATAAGTCGAGGCAAGCAATAGCTATGAATTGAAAAGAATCTACAGAAAATGAAAACCTTTGATAGAAACCAATGAAAACGGTCATAATGAGACAAAGATATAAGATAATAAACAAAAACTCGCAAACTCAAAAATTCTATTTCTTGAAAACAATTGATGTCATGAAAAGAATCAATTTTTAACAAAACTGATTTAATCAATTAAAATAACCTCTATTCGCAACCTATGAGGCCAGTTATTAATGAGAATAAACGATAAGAGAACAAAATTTACAAAAGTGAAACAACAACTCAAAAATCAACTCATAACTTTTGAGAAAATGTAGTGTCAAAGTCATGAAAACTAAAACGCTAAACTAGGACCTTTAATTAGGTTCCTTTACACCTCATTTTCAGTCAATGAGACATGTGATAACGCAAGAAATAATTTTTGAAAGTGAGCAAAATCAAATATTCTTTAATGTTTTTGACAAAAGTGTTCATGTCATGAAAAGTTTTAGCTGCCCCTTGATGAATTCTAGCAATTTCAACTAGGCGCAATTAGAACACATAGGTATCATTCTAAAAAGCAGCCAGGGAAAACAAACTCTGAAAACCGAAGTCAAATTGACACACGCGAAAAAAACTCCCTCTCAAAAACCGAAAATTTGTTCAAACGCCAATTTCTGACACCACTTTAAAGGTGGTTTGAAAAAAGTCACGCCTTAAACCTACTCTAAATTTCGCTCCCTTAAGTACTTCAGCCTGACTAAAATCACCACTCTAATTTGACTTCTTACTGACGTCATGAAGCCGAAAAAAGCGTGAACAGATCTTAAAAGACAGCACACCAATACAATCCAAATCCTTTGGATTGTAAAAACATAGCAGGACAAGTCCTGACATTCAATTCAATGGATTTTCATTGACTAAACAAAACACTAGACCTAGAATGGGCTATGAATGGACTGGAAAACCGTTTAGAAAAAAATGCAATAAAAAATTGACAAAAAATCAAATTGCTGCATGTGAACAAAAAATCACAATCAAGAAAGCGAACTTTTGTTTTCTCACCATTTTCTCACTGTACTTTAAAATCAGAGCAAAAAAAATTACTCTGCAAAATCACTCGCTTTTCCGCTCCACTTCCTGTTTCGGCGTATCCAAAATCACCACTCCAATTTGACTTTAAAAATCATGAAAATGTGTGAACAGATCTTAAAAAAAAGAGAAAAGACAGCGCCATAACACAATTCAAACGCTTTGAATTGTAAAAAACAGCACCGCAACATATCTCCGCCTAGCTGACAGTTTCGCAGTTATAAAAATGAATAAAAACTTCTTAATCTTCGTGCATGGTAAACCACGGTACAAACTGAACGACCTTCAAAACTACTGATTTCATAGTCAGATTTTCCTGATTAAAAGTCGCATACAAAGTCAGCTGAACTCAAGCCCCAATACTCGAGCTCTCAGAAAAATGGCATTATGAACCTGCCTCCTTTCTCTCCGCATGATTGAAAAAAAATACATTTTAAATTGATGGTCAAGTGCTAACCTGTCTCAATCTTCTGCATGGGCAGCACGGACACTTCGGTTGGGAAAGACTCCAAGCTGTGCCTGGTAGGTGGTATGAGAGGTCCAATGTCTTGCACTTCCACGTCTTTTCGTCCACTATTACCGTTGTCGAGACTACAACTTTCAATTGTGCGTATGCGAGAGACAGATGAAAGAGATGAACTTGGTTCCAACTTCAGCCTTTTTAAATTGTCATTCAACTGTGGGCCATTTGAGACCACGGAGTCAGCTGAGTCAAAACCACGCTTCCGCTTTCGTTTTTGAGAGGATGCTATAACAGGGTTACAAAATTTACACACGTTTCAGTCATGCAAACGATATAACAAATTCTAAAAGCGAAATTAATAAAGGGTTAAATGAAAAGTAAACTTAGAAACTCACCGGCCAGTGTTATTTAAAACGTTCCTTCAAATGGTTGAATTCTACTTTCTGGCACAATTCGCGCAATAATTGGATAAATTTTTTGTTAATTTATTATACCTAGAGGGGCCGGATCAGATTCATCCGGCCCCTCTAGGTATAACGCCAATTTCAAACGCCAATTTCTGACACCACTTTAAAGGTGGTTTGAAAAAAGTCACGCCTTAAACCTACTCTAAATTTCGCTCCCTTAAGTACTTCAGCCTGACTAAAATCACCACTCTAATTTGACTTCTTACTGACGTCATGAAGCCGAAAAAAGCGTGAACAGATCTTAAAAGACAGCACACCAATACAATCCAAATCCTTTGGATTGTAAAAACATAGCAGGACAAGTCCTGACATTCAATTCAATGGATCTTCATTGACTAAACAAAACACTAGACCTAGAATGGGCTATGAATGGACTGGAAAACCGTTTAGAAAAAAATGCAATAAAAAAATTGACAAAAAATCAAATTGCTGCATGTGAACAAAAAATCACAATCAAGAAAGCGAACTTTTGTTTTCTCACCATTTTCTCACTGTACTTTAAAATCAGAGCCAAAAAAATTACTCTGCAAAATCACTCGCTTTTCCGCTCCACTTCCTGTTTCGGCGTATCCAAAATCACCACTCCAATTTGACTTTAAAAATCATGAAAATGTGTGAACAGATCTTAAAAAAAAGAGAAAAGACAGCGCCATAACACAATTCAAACGCTTTGAATTGTAAAAAACAGCACCGCAACATATCTCCGCCTAGCTGACAGTTTCGCAGTTATAAAAATGAATAAAAACTTCTTAATCTTCGTGCATGGTAAACCACGGTACAAACTGAACGACCTTCAAAACTACTGATTTCATAGTCAGATTTTCCTGATTAAAAGTCGCATACAAAGTCAGCTGAACTCAAGCCCCAATACTCGAGCTCTCAGAAAAATGGCATTATGAACCTGCCTCCTTTCTCTCCGCATGATTGAAAAAAAATACATTTTAAATTGATGGTCAAGTGCTAACCTGTCTCAATCTTCTGCATGGGCAGCACGGACACTTCGGTTGGGAAAGACTCCAAGCTGTGCCTGGTAGGTGGTATGAGAGGTCCAATGTCTTGCACTTCCACGTCTTTTCGTCCACTATTACCGTTGTCGAGACTACAACTTTCAATTGTGCGTATGCGAGAGACAGATGAAAGAGATGAACTTGGTTCCAACTTCAGCCTTTTTAAATTGCCATTCAACTGTGGGCCATTTGAGACCACGGAGTCAGCTGAGTCAAAACCACGCTTCCGCTTTCGTTTTTGAGAGGATGCTATAACAGGGTTACAAAATTTACACACGTTTCAGTCATGCAAACGATATAACAAATTCTAAAAGCGAAATTAATAAAGGGTTAAATGAAAAGTAAACTTAGAAACTCACCGGCCAGTGTTATTTAAAACGTTCCTTCAAATGGTTGAATTCTACTTTCTGGCACAATTCGCGCAATAATTGGATAAATTTTTGTTAATTTATTATACCTAGAGGGGCCGGATCAGATTCATCTGGATTAAATGAAGCAACACTACTGCTCGTTCGACTATCAATGGAAGTCACACTTTCAGTGTTTGAGCCAGGACTTCCCATATCACCCTCATCCTCGTCGTCCTCCGATACCAGTCCGACCGATATATTTGTAGCACTGGCCTCTCCTCCTTCTCCACTGCCATGACGCTTTTTCCGTCGTCTGTCCTCTGTCTCTTCAACCTCATACTCGTCGTCAGTCTCATCCTCACTTAGCTCTATTGCTGAAACGTTTTTGACTGTCTTTATTCATTTTCGAAATGGGTAATATATGCCACGCGGTTTAGCTCTCTTCAATAAATATCAGAAACCACAGCATTTACACATATTAGAGAGCGTGCTCAAAAGTTATGTCTTATGTCGAAACAAACTTGATACTTTTGGCAGTTATCAGAGTGATATCCCTATAAAAAGGAAATAATACTCTTAACCAGATAGATGTGAAAGCCAAATATCGTTTAAAACTTTCAAAAACTCGTGAGTCTCTTTACGTGATTTTTTGCTCTGATATTTAACATAGTCCTTTAGAGAATTGTTAACATTAGCCGTTGAGTGTATTGGAAATTAACATCTGACGAATAGTACTCGGACGGCTGGCGAGGCAGTCAGTTTAGATTATGCAAAAACTTCTGATTTGTGAGGGGTTTGCACCCGCGACCTTCTGATGAGAGCCGTGAACAGTAAACACGAGGCTCTACGGGGTTTGGACGGTCACCACTCACACATGATTTATTTTAAAGACAGACAATTTCTGAATGCCCGCAATTGAAATCACGCAGTAAAAAACCAAGAACTCAAGCGTGAAAAGGTCACTCAAGAAGTGAAAACAATAACATAGCCGGAAGAAATCCGGAACCGACTCGGAGCGTCAAAACTTTGCAAAAAACGTTATTTGCGGCCCAAACTAATACCTTCTGTCTTAAAACAGTAACGTTATATCTCAACAAAATTGATCAAAAAACTTGGTAAAATTACACCGCTGTCATAACGAGAAAGATTCGAAACGGTTGGAAACAGTTAAAATAAAAGTAATCACATCATTCAGTAGAAATACAAAAAGCCGTATAAATTTTAAGCGAAAGAAAAAAACTCACTGAAGTCTTGATACCAAAAAATTTTATATTAAAAACATTTGGCAATGTTGAAAAATCAAAAAACTTGGATGGTCAAACACTGAAAGTCTAAAAAAACTGACAGATCTAAGAAATTGTCAAGAAATATATCATGCTACTAGTCTAAAAAACTAGAACTCCACGATCAACTCTGCGCCCTAAAAGACACATTGTGAAATCATCATGCAGATACTATACTAAAAACCAAACCAAATTTTCCAAGAAAAAGTATACTTTTACAATTCAAGATTTTTCTGTTTTGAAGTCACAGTAATTAAGACAAAAAAAAGAGATGTATATCTCTTGTTTGGAATATATTAGACCAAGTAGTTTCAAAATATTGCAAAAATAAAATTAACCATGAAAAAGACTTAGTAAACAAAAAACAACGGCAAAAAATCGCTTAACACTGAAACCGATGCACCAATATTTTTTGCAGAAAGTAATAATCAAAACTTTCAAACGGAATTCCCCCAAAATCGGTGCCAAGGTTTATTAAAAGAAAAAAATCAATAAAATTTCATGGGATAAAAGCAGAGCAAATAAAACTATAAGTAGTAGGACAATGCTGAAATGATACATAGAGAATATGAGCACATTGTAAAAATACAGGAACAAAAGAAAACTTACTTTATGAAAGTTAAAATGCAAATTGAAAAAAAAATTATTTCATTATTTTCGATGCTTACATAGCCATCCCTCTATACAAAAAAAATGAAAACAGTTCAAATTATTGAAACCAAAAATTGCCAAAAATTGTCGAAATATTTTTAAAATCACACACTTAGGAAGACATGTTCACTGAATTTCAAAGACTCAACGCCAAAAAGGACAACAAATAAAAATTTCTAAAAACTAAAAAAAAACAGGAAAATTGGACAAAAACTGTCGAAATCGGATTATGATACTTATTATAATAATAACAAATAACAATATTATATTAACAAAATTACCTCACGTTAGAACGAGGCGTTCAATGCATGAAATACAAAAAAAGTTGCCATGTGCATTGATTTTAAAAATCATCTGAAGATACAAAAATGAAAAAATAAATGGAGAAGACCAAAAATTGAAAAATGTAAACTTAAACTTTAAACGCTTTTTTAGGCTAATGAAACACGGTGATATCAATTTCAGAGGGTTACATAAACAACATCGACAAAAAGTTATAAGCAGGAAAACCAAATTACAAACAACAAAATGGACCATGGGAACGAAAACAGCTAAAAACTTATCTATATGCTCCAGTCTGTTAAAAAAACTTTTCAATGTCGAAAGTCATGCACTGAACGCAGCCGATGATCAAAAAATCCTCTCGTTGAGCAGAACTTTGTTCACCATGACAGCTTTTCTGACTTTTGCTTTTAGGTCACAATGCCGCATGAAATTCTTCTTGTAAAAAACCCGTAGAAAAATGCTTTGAGTCGTAAAATCCTCTAGAAAACGGTCATGCAAAAATTTTGCATACATTTACAATAATTGCTTCAAGCTTTGTTCCAGACCAATTAAAAACAAAGTCTACGGACTATGTTTTTGCCAGCAATTTAAAACTTACCGACCACTGTCGAGTCAATTGCTCTCAAACGACCGACGAGCGGTGTCTTTGTGTGGTGGTCAAGCGATGGGGTGGGGGTTGGGTCGGAAGGGCTAGAAGAGAGGGGGTTTCTAAACGCCAAGTGGACTTCGTTGGACGGGAGGATTGCTGTTAGTGAAGGGGTGAGCTGGGGTAAGGCGAAAGGCTCTAATAGAGCTGCTCAGCCACTGAATGCTCCCGGGCTTGACCTTATCAAGTTTTCGAGGATAATAATACAAGACTGAGACTGAAAATCGGTCTAGCAAAAAATTGTATAAAAAGACCGCAGGACTAATATTGCTACAAGCTTTGTTTGAGAGCAATTAGAAAGTACAAAAAATTAGTACACTGAAGCATTCAACCTCGAATACAAAAACGGATGTTTATCGACTTACGTTTAGCGAAATGCTCTCAAACGCCGTTTGGTTGATTATTTTGTAGCCAGCTTTAGCACGTGGAGGGGGGTCGGAAACTTAGAGGAGCGTATTATTTAAGCAATTAGCATTCCTCCTAACCTGTTGAGATATGAGACCAAATGATTAAATTATGGATCAGAAATAGTTTCGCTAAGAAAACACATGCTAGCCGAAAATGCATTATAGGAAAAATGATTGAATAAGAACGAAAAGCATCGTCAATTTCAATTTATTTTCAAGTAAGATTCCCTCTTTATATTGTCAATTATCTATTTAAAAGCCAACATTGAATTAACAACAGCAAAACAAAATGTTCCCAAATATTTATTTTCAGTTTAAAAATATTTAGTTGTTTGGAATTTTTGCTATCGCTGTCGGATATCGGCTACATAATTAGTTTAAAATTAGTTAAAAACCTTCCATACAACAAATCAACAAGTAGGCAGAGGATCAAGTGAGAAACCTAATTTTGTCGAACGGATATTCAGAATTTAACTTCTATCCAATTTGCAATCAAAAATCTAAACACTGAGTTCCTAAGAAACAAAACTTAATGATTATCCAGATTATAGTATTCAGCAATTGAAATCCGCAAGAATCGTTTATCATTGTAGTTTGCAACAAATTGTAAAAAAAACAGGAATGCAAGTGAATACCAACAAATGAAGGCAAGGCTCACAAGATCACTCATAATCCAAAAGTAAATGGTACCTTGGTCATAATTCCCAGCTAAAAAATGAAACCACCACCAAGACGATATTGGAAATATAATAAAACCTTCTTTTAGTGAAATTAAGATAAAAAAGAAACAAGGATATAACTTAAAAGTCCACTGCTTTTTTTAAATAAACCTGCATCGAGGTCAAAAATTTTCTATGAAACCAAAGCCACTCAACAGATTCATTTGGTTTCAATAGAACGATAGCCTCTCTACAAAGTCCAATGCTAACTTCAATAATGAGATTCAGCAATAAAATAAAGCCGTAAAAAGAACACAATAGGCAAAAAAATGCATAGCGTCTAAGCCACAAAACCCATAAGCTATCGCCAGAAAAACTTAATAAAAATTACGAATGCTTCTTTAGCAAGCAAACCCAATAGTAACTTTAATTATTGAGGTTTAATTAATGATAGAAACAAAAAGAACAACAAATGAGGCAGCAATAAAAAAATGATTAATAGTTCACGAAACTAGAATCACAGCCATAGCTGGCAGATTGCCAGAAAATAGCCGCAATAGATTTGTAGACCGACATGCTAAAAAAACAGTAAAAAAGACAGACCAAAAAATTCGTCTTTTCATTGAAGGATGATCTGTTATATTCTGATTAAAAATCTGTATAAGTTATTTCTGCCTCTATTAGCTGATCTCAAATAACCTTCATTTAGAGTGACACACACCCATTTGACCTTATCTCTTTGAATTAAACTAAATGAAAGTCAATTTCAAAGTGAGGAAGTCATTTTTGAGAGTGAGGTGAGTCAAGTGACCAAAAATTTTATCACGCGCATGAACAAACAGACTCGCTCCACTAAGAGCGAAAAATGACGTCACACATGCAATTCAGTTGAAATTGCATGAACGAATGAACAAAAAGTGGCTGTGACGTCATATGGTCGTAACAAAAATCATGACGACGAAATAAAAAACATAGCCGGAAGAAATCCGGAAGCGACTCGAAGCACCAAAACTTCACAAAAAACTGAAGCCATTACCTTTTGTATTAAACCATTAACTCATTACCTCCCCGGGTCTCAACTAAAAATCGGTGAAATTTAAACCACTGTCACCAAGAGAAAGAAAATGCAGCAAAATTTTATTATTGAAAACGTTTGTTAACGTGAAAAAAGTCTGAAATATTTAGAATGGTCAAAAAACTGATAGCCTGACAAAACTGACAGGGCCATCAATTGCCCTCAGATAATTAATGATTCTAATCTCAAAAAGATCGCGAAAGCAAACGGCAGATAAAAACTTTTCAAAAAAGACAGGAAAGTCAAAACTATTCAAAAAAGAGTGCTCAAACTTAAGAATCAGAGAACCACTACAATTAGATTTCTAATCACGGCAATTAAGACAAAAATAATACATGATTCTTCCTTGTTGTATATATGCTAGACAACAAGAGTTCATACTAATTCAAAAATTAAATTAATCATAGAAAAACAAAAGCAACAGAATAATATTCAAAGGCAAACAATCGTCTAAAAAGAATACCCAGCCCGGAATAAATTTGCAATGAATAGTAATAAGTCGAAATATTGGAAAAGACTTTCTAGCAAACTCCCAGTACTGGCTTATTTTGAATTAAATCAATTGCAAACCGAAGAAACCAAGATCTAAGAAAAAGCTGAATTCATTCAATTTTTTAACAACTGAAAAAATCAATATAACGAAAACAAAAGTACGTGCCAGGGCAAAACTAGAATGATACAAACGAGAATGTGAAGAATATGGACACAATGTTAGGAACACCGTAACAAAAAGACCAATTCTTGATTTTTGAAAGTTAAAAATCAAATTTAAAAAAATCAAGAAAAACGAGTACAATTCATTGATCAGCATTCGAGACATAGAAAAAATAACGAGTCATTCGAGACAAAAATTCAGCTTGCTGAACAGAATAAAACAAGAAAAAGTAGAATTCAGACATACGGAACAATGAAACATTTTGCAAAGAAGTGGTCAAAAAATATTTAAGACTGCATTTATGAAAAAAATTTATCTGTTTTTTCAAAAACTTAACAGCAAAAAAAGATTGAATTTTTTTTGAAACGAAATTAAAGTCCCTCATCTTCCCCAAAATACTATTTCTAGTAATTAAAAGCAAAATAAAAACAAAAAACTGAAAATTGCAAAAAACTACGAAAATCGGATTATCAAATTTACAATTTTATGAAACAAAATTACATCGAGGTAGAAAGAGGCATTGAGTATATGAATTATCAAAGGGAAGTTGTCATATTAACTGATTTTTGACAAAAAACAGCTAAAAGATCCAAAAATGAAGAAATTAATAGAAAAAAAAGCCAAAAATTAACTAAAAAATCAAGAAATATGTGCCAATTTCGCATTTGAAACGCAATTTCAGGCTATGCAAAATACTGTGCTAACAATTTCCCGGGTTTACATTTCAACATAGCATCGATTAAAAATTATTTCTACAAAAAACCAAATTACAAGCAAAAAAACTAGGCCACTTAGACGAAAAAACGGCTAAAAACGGTTATCTATATGTGCCATTCAGTCAAAAACTACTTTTCAATGTCAAAAAGTCATTCACTAAACACAGCGCATGATCAAAAAACTTCTCTCGCTCAGAAAAAATTAGTTCACACTGCAATTTTACTCGCTTTCGCTTTTAGGTCAAAACATCGTCTGAACGAATAGTACTTCCGGTAAAAAAAAAACCTTAAGAACATAGCCGGAAGAATTCCGGAAGCGACTCGAATCACCAAAACTTCACAAAAAGCTGAAGCCATTACCTTTTGTATTAAACCATTAACTCATTACCTCCCCGGGTCTGCTCTAAAAATCGGTGAAATTTAAACCACTGTCACCAAGAGAAAGAAAATGCAGCAAAATTTTATTATTGAAAACGTTTGGTAACGTTAAAAAAGTCTGAAATTTTAGGATGGTCGAAAAGCTGATAGCCTGACAAAGCTGACAGGGCCATCAATTGCCCTCAGATAATTATTGATTCTAATCTCAGATAACGTCAGATAAAAACGTCAGATAAAAACTTTTCAAAAAAAGACAGGAAAGTCAAAATAATTCAAAAAAGAGTGCTCAAACTTAAGAATAAGAGAACCACTACAATTAGATTTCTAATCACGGCAATTAAGACAAAATTAATACATGATTCTTCCTTGTTGTATATATGCTAGACAACATGATTTCATACTAATTCAAAAATTAAATTAATCATAGAAAAACAAAAGCAACAGAATAATATTCAAATGCAAAATCGTCTAAAAACAATACCAAGCCCGGAAGAAAATTGCAATAAATAGGAATAAGTAGAAATGTTGGAAAAGACTTTCTAGCAAACTCCCAGTACTGCTTTATTATGAATTAAATCAATTGCAAACCGAAGAAATCAAGATCTAAGAAAAAGCTGAATTCATTCAATTTTTTAACAACTGAAAAAATCAATAAAACGAATATAAAAGTAGGTGTCAGGACAAAACTAGAATGATACAAACGAGAATGTGAAGAATATGGACACAATGTTAGGAACACCGTAACAAAAAGACCAATTCTTGATTTTTGAAAGTTAAAAATCAAATTTAAAAAAATCAAGAAAAACGAGTACAATTCATTGATCAGCATTCGAGACATAGAAAAGATAACGAGTCATTCGAGACAAAAATTCAGCTTGCTGAACAGAATAAAACAAGAAAAAGCAGAATTCAGACATACGGAACAATGAAACATTTTGCAAAGAAGTGGTCAAAAAATATTTAAGACTGCATTTATGAAAAAAATTTATCTGTTTTTTCAAAAACTTAACACCAAAAAATGATTGAATTTTTTTTGAAACGAAATTAAAGTCCCTCATGTTCCCCAAAATACTATTTCTAGTAATTAAAAGCAAAATACAAACAAAAAAACTGAAAAAATTGGCAAAAAACTACGAAAATCGGATTAGCAAATGTACAATTTTATGAGACAAAATTACATCGAGGTAGAAAGAGGCATTGAGTATATGAATTTTCAAAGGGAAGTTGCCATATTAACTGATTTTTGACAAAAACCAGATAAAAGATCCAAAAATGAAGAAATTAATAGAAAAAAAAGCCAAAAATTAACTAAAAAATCAAGAAATATGTGCCAATTTCGCATTTGAAACGCAATTTCAGGCTATGCAAAATACTGTGCTATCAATTTCCGGGGTTTACATTTCAACATAGCATCGATTAAAAATTATTTATACAAAAAACCAAATTACAAGCAAAAAAACTAGGCCACTTAGACGAAAAAACGGCTAAAAACGGTTATCTATATGTGCCATTCAGTCAAAAACTACTTTTCAATATCAAAAAGTCATTCACTAAACTCAGCGCATGATCAAAAAACTTCTCTCGCTCAGAAAAAATTAGTTCACACTGCAATTTTACTCGCTTTCGCTTTTAGGTCAAAACATCGTCTGAACGAATAGTACTTCCGGTAAAAAAAAAAACCTTAAGAAAACCAATACTCCTCTTCGAGTCGTAAAAACCAATACTCCTCTTCGAGTCGTAAAAAAACCAAGAGAAGGCCAATAATAGCCCCAGCTATCGCAGAAGGCGATAAAAGTTCAATTATTACTCCTTAGAGAGACACTCTCATTAATCAACCTGAGTGAAGAGACCTCAAAAAGATACAGAAGGAACAAAACATACAGGGGAAAAACATAGAAGGAAAATTCAAAAATCAAAAATATATGAACAAAACACAGAGTCAGAGTCATGAAATCACTCGCTGTCCATTGATCGATTTAAACAATAGAATCTTAACACAATTAGGACGCACACACCACTTAAAGCATTTGCAGGATATGAAATAAAAAACAACAAGAACATTTTTAAAAAATTGAAATCTCTTACTTGTTTGGCCTTGCCCACACATAACACTGTTAATTCTGTTCATTCTACCTTCTTTTGAACGTTTACTATTGGAACTCCTATGCCACGTATAGACTCAAGCTAACAGTCATTTATTCCCATTGAATATTTAGCACAGGCAAACTAAGGAATCTCAAGCTTCCTTTGACTCAAAAGAGGAAACTATTGAAAAATCTGTACAAGTAACCAGCGCATATCACCCTTATTGCTCGTTTAAAGCACACAGTTGGTAACTACTCAACGCGTAATTAAAAGTACTGTTTTCAAATGAAAATGATGGGTTCTGTTTACTCTTTACCTGCTTTGGGAGAGCAAGACATTTACCGTCATATCCCCACCAACATCCTATAGATACTCAATGGGGTATTAACGGCTACCCGGAGGCAAACAATAATTCCGGAATACATAACGAACGATGGGTTAGCAGATTTAATGAACGAGGATGGCAAAAAAACTCAAGGATCAAACTCAAAACATCAAAAGAACACGCTTTTACAATATGCATTTTGAACTATTTTAAGCGACAAAATAAAAATGCTGTGTGTCAATTCATTCAAACCAAAAGACAACTTGACTACCACCAGTCATTAGCACCAGTTGTATCAAAGATATTGCACACTTCCTCTCAAACAGCATCCATGCTAATGCTGACCAAAATGCATTGCAGCACTCCGTAAAACATAACAGCACGGGACAAGACGCCACAAAGGACTATGAGACGGTGCCAAAAATGATTAGATAGGGAGCTCAGATAATAATGCAGTAAAATTTGTCATCAAAAAACAAAAGATATATACGTAAACCAACATTTCGAGACGAAAACGATAAACCAGAAGCAATTCGATAATTCAAGAGAGAGATTGAGATGTTTAATTTATCATCTCCCAAATAACAAATACATTTTCAAACATAGATCAAATAACTCTTTTCAGACATACCAAAACTTCAAAACAAAACAAGGATGCTCGTTAATGTGCGTTCGCACACGATGTTCCGACCCGAGCTCATGTCAATTTTTGACTTAATTGTCAACCCGATGAGATGATTAAAAATAGATGTTTGAGTTTAAAAAAATCGTAACACAACCGAACTACTAATTGAAATACATAACACCACGCCCCAATACAGCGCTCACAAAATCTACCATTAGAAAGACTACGAGAAAAAAACGAGACAAAATAAGCAAAAACAATTTTTTTTGCAAACGTGCTAAAAGAAGAGAAAAACAAACACAGATATTGACCACTCACAAAACTTTTACGAAAACGCATATTGTCCAACAAACAAAATATCAATTACGACAAGATATCAATGGTCAAATAGTTTTTGAAATACAAGGAAAGGAACCTCTCAATGATGAGAATAAGTTACAAGTTGACAAAAGGAACAAAAACTGAAGTAAAAAAATCTTTGAAAACGAACAATATCATAAACTTTTCGCTATAAACTGATTGCACTGAGTAAAATTCAATCAATCCTTAATTAGAAGCCTATGAGACCAGTCAGCATTTTACGACTAAACAAATTTAAAAAAGGCAAAAACAGCAAATTCAAAAAATGAGCGAGAAGTGTCGAGCCCACGAAAGGAGAAGTTTTTGGTACAAATTTTTCTAATTTCATATACTTTTTTAACAGCAATGGGGTTTTTCTTAACAATGTGACTGCTAAAGTATGAACAAATATAATAAAACCACGAAATTTTTGAGAAAACCAGTTAAATCAAGGCCATTACATTCAATAGCTTTCAACGGAAGTAAAAAAAAACACGCAAAGTTATACCTTAATGAGAAAGGAGTGATGTTTGTCAATCAAGAGTCATCAATGGGACATCACAAAAAGTCTTATGAAAACAACAACAAAGCCATGCTAAACCCAAAAAATCAGTAGAAAAGTGCGAGAAGCAAGTGTCGAAGCCATTGAAATCATAAGCGTTTCTCTGAACTTTATCTATGATCCTTTGGACGTCTTCTCTAAGCCAATCGGAACTGTCAAAGTTGGGAAAATGAGATAAGATTTCAAAAGGAAACAAAACTACAAAAAAAGCCGATTTTTTTTTGAAATTATGAGAACTGGTGGCATCGAAGTCAGAAAACAAAAAGTTAGTAATAAAATCCTCTAACAGATTAATTTTGTATGCAAGAAAAAGGAAAAGGGTACTCATTACTGAGATTGACTTACAGTTCATGGAAATAGGTTTAATAAACGTCGGTGTTCAAAAAAACTCCATTTTTTCAAAAGTCTTAACAGCCAGTAAAGTCAATAGCTCTCAGCGGAAGTCAATAAATACGCAAAGTTATTCCTCGATAGCAATATAGTAATGTTCGTCATTCTTAAATCATCAATATGACACCACAATAAGTCTTATGATTATAAACACAAAAGCAGGCAAAACCAGAAATTCAGTAGAAAAGTGCAAGAAAGTGTCGAAGCTAATTAAATCATAAACTTTTCTCTGAAAACTTTATCTCTGATCCATTGAAAGTCTTCTCTAATTCACTGGGAACTATAAAAATTAGGATACTGAGATAAAAAATGAAAGGTAATAAAAAAAATTATTTAAACTCGAGGCATCGAAGTCATAAACCAATAGCTAGAACATAAAACCGCTAACCAGTTTCGATTCAGTTGCAGTAGAAAGAAAGGAGGTCCTGTCATTACTGAGACTAATCTACAGTTCACGAAAATAAGTTTAAAGTTGGTTAATGTCAAAAAAAAATTTAAAAAATGTTTTTAGAATTAAGTCTTAACAGCCAATAAAATCAAGAGCTTTCCATGAAGTCTAAAAAATAGGCTACGTTATGCCTCAATGGGAAGGCAAGGATGTTTATCATCAATATGTTATCAATACGACATCACAATAAGTCCTATGATTATGAAAACAACGACAAATACAGGCAAAAACCACAAAAAATCCAGCAGAAATGCGAGAAGCAAGTGTCGGAGCCATTGAAACCAAAAGCTTTTCTCTGAAAACTCTATCTATGATTCTTTGGACGTCTTCTCTGAGCCAATGGAAACTATCAATGTTGGGATAATGGGATAAGATTCCAAAAGGAACCAAAACCAAAAAAAACTGAATTTTTTTTTGAAATTAAGAAAACTCGCGTTATTGAAGTCATAAAACACATAGTTAGCAGATAAAACCACCTGCCAGATTACTTTCGGTTGCAGTTGAAACGAAGGTGGTCCTGTCATTACTGAGACTGGCGTACTCATGAAAATGAGTTTAATATCGGTTAAAGTTCAAAAAAAATTCGAAGAATTATTTTTTAAAGACTTAGCAGCCATTGGCTGTCCCCTCAAAGCACTATGTAGGTTTATCTAATGCAGAATAAAAAGTTGATTGCCTTTCTAGTTAGTGAGTCTATGCCTTAGGACACAAAAAATATAGAAAAATCCCAAAAGGAAATCAAAATTTCAATAAGAATTTTGTTAAGAATTTCATGATTTTGTTCACTTTTAGCAAAATTTTTGTTCAAATGAAGGCCTTTCTATAAAAACATTTTTTCAAAATTACATTTCACGCTACCAAAATGAAACAATTTTGTGTTACCAATAGACCGATAAAAGGCTAGTTCTGGTCTCATGAGGAAGTTTATTTTGAGAGCTTTTTTTTAAAAACTTTTCCTATTTATTATTGTTTTTTAAGTTACTTAGTTACTGGTCACGTTTCATATCGAGGTTCTGTTATTGCCAAGCCTCATTTACAATTAACTGATACCCAATGAACAAAATATTCGTTTTCAAGGGATCACTCATGTTTTTTTGTCTTTGACTCTGAGTTTGAGAAATTCTTAAAGACAAAAAAAAAACTTGAGTGATCCCTTGAAAACGAATATTTTATTCATTGGGTATCAGTTTACTGTAAAAGAGGTTTGCCAAAATTGTCTGCACAAAAAAAAACCATTTGAGTATATAATTCAATTCCTACCCCTACAAGTGGGGTCGGAACAATTATCGACAATTTAATTCAATTTGAGGCTATGATTAATCAATTCGCCACGAAAAGACACGCAACGAGGTCATAGGTCATGCTTCCCAGCGTGTTCTGCATTTAAAATGTTACAAATGGTTATAATCTGTTACAAAAGAGAAATTTGAATAAAACCGTAGAATGCTAAGTTTGATAAGAAGATGGCGTCACGAAAGATAGTGTCCAACTTTGACAACTTAGATGAAATATTCAAATAACTTTGGTCGTTAACGTAAACTTCACGTAGTTAACATCAAACCCAACATCTACGCTCAAGATTTAATGAAAAGGTGCACTGCTGAATAATTGTAAATTTGACAAAATCAAAATTGTAAACCACCAGGCTCTCAGAACAAAAATTATTGCAAGACAGAACAAAAAAATCGGTCAAATTGCATTCGATCTTTCAGTAATGGTTACGTGACTCCACTTGAAGTCACGGTTAACATCTGGCGTTTATCGAGAAACGCGAAGCGGTTCGAGATATTAAGTCAGAACTTCGAATTGACTTCTGCAGAGTCACGTAACCATTTAATTCAATTTGAGGCAATGATTAATCAATTCGCCACGAAAAGACACGCAACGAGGTCATAGGTCATGCTTCCCAGCGTGTTCTGCATTTAAAATGTTACAAATGGTTATAATCTGTTACAAAAGAGAATTTTGAATAAAACCGTAGAATGCTAAGTTTGATAAGAAGATGGCGTCACGAAAGATAGTGTCCAACTTTGACAACTTAGATGAAATATTCAAATAACTTTGGTCGTTAACGTAAACTTCACGTAGTTAACATCA
The DNA here is from genome assembly GCF_964194025.1 of Convolutriloba macropyga. Lineage (NCBI taxonomy): Eukaryota > Metazoa > Xenacoelomorpha > Acoela > Convolutidae > Convolutriloba > Convolutriloba macropyga. The sequence continues at coordinate 59,089,633 of NC_134469.1, forward strand.
AACCCAACATCTACGCTCAAGATTTAATGAAAACGTGCACTGCTGAATAATTGTAAATTTGACAAAATCAAAATTGCAAACCACCAGGTTCTCAGAACAAAAATTATTCAAATCTCAGCATCAAATACAAACTAGGTCTTTAATTAGGAGCCATTTAAGTGGTTTCAGCTTAGACTAATATGGTATTTTTTGAAATTAAAACATAAACCACTAACGTCGGACGAATTGCTATCGCACGACAGTCGGGCAATGTATTGTAGAGAGGGAGGGGGTATAGGCTCGATAAACTTCTATGGGTGCAAAAACTTCAGACAAGCCAGGGGTTCCCAATCCCCGATCTCCCGCGTAACAATCGGTCTCCTGAACCACTAAGCTACACCGACCATGTTCAGTACTCGCTCACAGCCGCTTTAATTTTAGCAACAGTCTTATTTCTGAATGAGAGCAATTTCTATCAATCAAAAAAATTCAAGCGTGAAAAAGGCACTCGAGAACTACAGTAGAAGACTGGCCGGTGTCTTCTAGAACCAATGTTCTAGAAGATACCGGCCAGCAGAAATGTTGCATAAAAAGAGACACACGTTTACAATAATTGCTTCAAACTTCGTCCGAGAGCAGTTAATAAATAGCAACTTGACGAGTAAAAAAAACTAGCCAACACTGGCTGTAGCAGAAACTTGCATGTTTCGGGTACAAAATTAGTTTTCAACGAGTTATCGTAGGATGCCATGAAAATTTAACAGATATCAATAAACCAGGATCAGATCAATAATAGCACTTCCGTTTTACGGTGATCGAAAATATACATTAAGGATCCCGATAGTCTGGTCAAATAGAGCAGATCAACAACAGAACTACAAGATTAATTTTGATAAAAGCTCAGCATTTTAAACACCATTTGAAGTTCAATTTAAGAGCTGATAATAAGATATAACGCAAAACAAGCCCCATTCTGAGTAGTACTTAAGGAAAGAGTAGAATATAGAAGGAATAGAAAGATAACACACATTGAAGAAAACCTAAATCGTTTAACACTGCAAAATAAAGTTCTAATTCTAAAACAATCGCAATAAACCTAATGGCGTGTTTAAATCAACCATGATACTTCTAAGAGCGTACTTGTCAACGTACGTTAACTATTGCATGCTTTGAACAACTACAAACAGACCTAGAATCCACTATTTAACAAAACAAATAGCTAATTCAATTTCATATGTGGAGAGCAGAGTAAATGAAAATAAATCTTGCACAAACCTCATTTGCAAAGAACACCAAATCAATCCTCGTCTTGGGGAATAATGAAAGCACGGCAACCATTTCTATTCTCAAGCGAAAATCGACAAACTTAAATGACTATAAATATGAAACGCATAACGAGCTTTACGGCGGTGACCAACAATTTATTCCAAACAATTTCTTTTTGGAGTGAGAAAACAGACCTGTACCTCCACTTCGGGTCAACCTTTCTTCAAAACAAAGTGGCAGAATATAGACAGACAATTTCTGGGGCCATTTATAAACAATTTACAGCCCCAAATGTTTTTAGACATACTCTACCAAAATACCCAAGTGTTCGATTATCCTGGAGGCAGGCAAAATGACGTTGGCTGGCCCAAACAGGCAGCCGTTTGCTTATCAAAGTAAATACGTGTTCTTTTATGTGAAATGTTGGCAACTTCGCAAGACTAACTACAGATTCCGAGCAATTGGATTCAGCCGTTGCAGTTCAAAACTGCAGTGTTAGCAACTAACTAATCTACTGAGACTCTCTGAGCCCACTTAGGTTAAATCGCTGCTAAGCATATGGAAGCCACACGAAAGCAACAGCGGAAGTGATATCAGAGCAAGCCAAGGGCATAGGGCCAAATATTTAACAATTTTAAATAGGTTCGACCGAAAATAGAAACCGTGTCTTATTAGTGAAAGATCGAAGGTCGAAGTAACATTTCAAGCCCAACTGAGCACAAATTCCCCGCACTAAAAGGACAGATTGCAAATCTGTCCTTCTAGGCAATAAAAATCTGTAAACTTCTAGGCAATAAATTGTAATAGATATAAAATGTAGGAAAGTTTTTATCAAGCAATACTTGTCAACCATATGTATCAAGAACACCAAAAAAATTGATTCATAACTCTGAACTACAATATAAATTATGCATAGCTTCAATGTGATACAAAAACATACCAGTGCGAGCAATACATAGATCTTAAAATCAGCGCAAACAACTCAATTGATGAATATGATAAAATACTTCAAAATGATTTACCACAAAAATCTATCTTTTCAAAAAATCTAAGTGTTGTGAAACGAATAATCCAGCAAATGCAGAAAGTGAGATCAAACAATCAAACTTTGTATGGGCCCAAAAAATTGTCCCAATTGATTTCAGGATTCTAGCTGCGAGATTAATTGCTGCGAATGTTTTCGATTACAAGTGCGCAAAAACAGTTAACGTAACCGACCTAAGTCCGGCGAATTGCTCTCAAACGACTCGCAAGCGATTGGTTTCGGTAGTTCTTAGCTTGGCCGAGAGGTAAAAGAGGCAATACAAAACGGGAGGGTGTGAGGACGGTCGATTATGGGTGTAGGAGTGCAATGAGGATCGGCAGTGGGGGGTGCCTTACACACCCTGAATTCAAGTCTTTTCAGCAGCTTCGGTGATCTTTACACGAGCTGCTTAGCAAATTAATGCCCTGAGAGCTTTACTTGGGTATATAGGGTTTGAGGACAAAGTTAATTGGTAAAACGACACATCGTTCAAGTGAAAATTGCATTAAGACCATCATCAAACAAAATTACTGAAATAAACTTCGTTTGAGAGCAAATGACGTTGCTTGTAGATGGCGGTATAGTGAGTTGGAATGCGTGTGTGGTGACATATCACGGACATGTTGGATGGTAGAGGTAGATATCAGTGGGCGAGGGGCAAATGGGACTCTTCAGGGGTAAAAATTCCTAATTCAGGAATTTTAACTTGGAATAACATCAGCAGAGCTTAACTGAAGCAGTGCGTTCCGAAGCAGAAAAAATGTTTGAAAGAAAAAAAGGTTTAAATCCATGTTGAAAACACATGTGCTCCAATTAGCCAGACAATAATATTTCTCGAGTCGAAATCAGAAGAAAGTTGATAATAGCTGGTCAAACAAAAATCGGTCAAATTGCATTCGGTCTTTCAGTAATGGTTACGTGACTCCGCTTGAAGTCACGGTTAACTTCTGGCGTTTATCGAGAAACGCGAAGCGGTTCGAGATATTAAGTCAGAATTTCGAATTGACTTCTGCAGAGTCACGTAACCATTTAATTCAATTTCAGGCAATGATTAATCAATTCGCCACGAAAAGACACGCAACGAGGTTATAGGTCATGCTTCCCAGCGTGTCCTGCATTTAAAATGTTACAAATGGTTATAATCTGTTACAAAGGGAATTTTGAATAAAACCGTAGAATGCTAAGTTTGATAAGAAGATGGCGTCACGAAAGATAGTGTCCAACTTTGACAACTTAGATGAAATATTCAAATAACTTTGGTGGTTAACGTAAACTTCACGTAGTTAACATCAAACCCAACATCTACGCTCAAGATTTAATGAAAACGTGCACTGCTGAATAATTGTAAATTTGACAAAATCAAAATTGCAAACCACCAGGCTCTCAGAACAAAAATTATTGCAAGACAGAACAAAAAAATCGGTCAAATTGTATTCGATCTTTCAGTAATGGTTACGTGACTCCGCTTGAAGTCACGGTTAACTTCGGGCGTTTATCCAGAAACGCGAAGCGGTTCGAGATATTAAGTCAGAATTTCGAATTGACTTCTGCAGAGTCACGTAACCACACGAAACGCACACGTTTTAAAATGCCGAAAATCAACTTCTGGCTAAGTAGGGACTTCTGGCATTTTAACTTCTGGCACTGCTGACTTTTGGCATTTTAAAATATGCACGTGTGTTTTGATTGCTATAAAAAGTTACCGGATTCAAATTGCAACCCCATGGTCTGCATTACTTCGAGCATTATAGGATTGAAATTGGATTTTCAGAAGTTTAAGGGTCAATTTAACTGTCTTTTTTCAACCCACTATGAACAGCTACGATAAAACAATAAAACTTTCGAACAATAAAAGAAAAACATTAAAACTTTCCAACTAAATTATTGCAACAGGAAATTTGTTTTTTTAATAATATTTATCACAAACACGAAGACTCGTGAAAACAGTTAAAGATAGCCTTTGAAAGATAAATTGAAGCTGCTTATAATGGTTTGTTTAGCTAAAGAAACACAACTGGCCAAATTGGTTTGTAACTCATAGCACGTTAGGAAGCTGCAGGCAATGATTTCGCTCCCTCAATTGACATCAAAAAGACAATATCAAAAAGTAAATAGAATACAAATACTATTCTCGCCTTCTCCAATATATTAATTAATTGCTCTTTTTAATCCAAAATTCCTATTATTAAAACTAGCGCTTCGGTCTCAAAACTAACTATCAGCTGAAATTATTAAATAGAGTCACTTAAATCTGTTCACAAACGCCAATGTCATAGACTTGGAGAACAGATCTGTTGTCAAAAAGACCAAGTAAAAAATGTGGTTTCTAAGAACTGTCACTACTGAAAATAAGAAGAGACCACAAAAAGTACAACAGATACGAACAAGACTGAAAAAAACACCAAAAACTATCAAAAAAATGTTTAGGTGTTGATATGCTTTAGAAGTTGAAAATGGATGAGGCTGTTTGTTTTTAAAGCTATATTTGAGGCAATTGACAAAAAGCTATTTAGATGATTCTGTGCGGTTTCGGATGCGCGCTAACCAATTTATAGCTAATTTTAAATTAAGTAGTAACTTTGTTTTAACGTAGTAGATATTAATTCAATCTTAATTGAAAAATTTATGATTATTAGCAAAGACGTATAATAATGAAGAGTTTGAAAGAAGTTTTTAAAGTTATTCTCTGCGTGGTCTGCTGGTCAGTTGTCCCGTATATCTTTACCTCGAATTGCATTGTTCCTACGTTAAAAATTGTTGATCTCTTACGTGGATCCATACCCGGTTTCCACGTTTCTCATTGTTGTTTGAGTACATATAGGAACGAATATTGACACTTGCTTTAAATGTATAATTACTTCAATAAGTATTCGACTTTACTTTACAGTATTTGCAAATTATACAAGTTTATCACCAAGAAATTTTAGAAGGTAAGTTTTGAAGCAATTTAGGTACCTAAAGCGTAAACAAAGCATATGTTTGAAAGATGGGAGCGAAATCAGCACGTGACAAAACATCAACCTATAAGCTAGCACCATCAATTAAAATGACTAATGCTTCATTGTTAAGTCTATGTGAACGGCCACTACTGAGACCAAATTGATAGAGAATAAAAAGAACAAAAACGGGCAAACCTCATAACTAATAATTTTTGAAAACAAATAGTTTTAACGTTATGAAAACTATTAGTTGGCTAATGACAGAATGAAAAAAGAAAAAAATTTGCACAATTAGAACATGTGTCTTATATAATTAATATAAAATTATTATATTACATTATTATTATAATCATAAGAAAAGAACAGTTTAAAAAAGTCAAATTTCCGAAGGTGAAAAAAGTCTCACTTGAAACTAGAAATCTATTCAAACACACATTTAAAACTCAACTTTAAATACAGAATATAAAATTTTGCTTCTCAACCTGCTCTCTTTTTTGCTCTATTCAATACTCCAACTTGACTACAATTAGTGCTCCATTACAAAAAAATTAAAAAGACCTTGGATTGAAAACATCACGATGAGACAAAAAATAATCTTGCCATCGTTTCACTGCTATCAATGATTGCAATGCTTCAGTGTAAAGGCGCCGAAGTAAAAAAGCCGAAACCTAAGATGATTTTTTTATCAGAATTTATTTGCTAAAGCTGCGATAATTAGCCTAAATTATAAAATAATTACTACGAAGAGCACTTGTTTGGGTAAATTAACAAAACGCTGGGTTGTGATAGTTTCATATCAAGTCCCTTGAGCACTTAACATCCTTGAACTGCTCTATTTTCTTTGCTCTATTCCGAATTTAAATGTGTTTTTAAATGTATGCTTTTCCACTAATACGCCAAAACCTAAGATGATTTTTTATCTAAATTTACTCGCTGAAGTTGCGATAACTACACTAAATTATAAAAATAATTACTAAATTATAAAATAATTATGGATAGCTAGATCCATACATACATAATGCATGGATCTAGCCAGTCAATTCTTTAATTTTTTAAAAATTTTGAAAGTCTGAAAAGATACCCACAAATAAAAACACTCCTTCCAATTTCAGATACCACAGCAATGCGAGTGTATAGACAATAAATATAGACAATGAAAAATTACTTGATATTTATAGAAAATAATAAACACGGACTGCCTAAACGGAAATGCAGGTCACGCAACAATCAATGAGACTGAACTGTTATTTTCTTTGCACTGAAGGAGTTCTAAAGTTGAGTACAATGTAAACTAAAGAATTGTCGGTCGGTACATTAATATTCAACTTACCGTCATCATGGAGCTGTAACTATGTCCTCAAAACATTTGACATATACTGACTTTCTAAATGCGGGTTTGTTTCAATCTGGAAGAACTAACTAACACTGTCTATTTGAACTGCAAGTGCACTTGCAAATGAACGTGGAAACTTGCTTATATTGAGAACGAACAAACATTGGAGCTAGATAAGACTGTTTCTTTTGCTCTCCTGAAACTAACTGAGAGAGGTTCAATTGGCTCATTCAGTTCAGCAAACACGATTTAGCTTAACCACCACAAACTTTGACGAATACAATTCTACCATATATAACAGAGCATTTCAAACACTTCAGCCGGCGTATACTCAATTATTAACCACCACTGTATTACACAGAGGCGTCCAGCATGATCCGGAAACCCTACGGTTTACACAAACCACTCAGACATAAGGCAGGAAATGTCCCTGTTGAAGCATGTCATGCTAAAACTCCTTGGAGAAGTAACATAGAAAGCTGTAAAATATGATCTAGAAAAGACCCAAAACTAAACAAAACTTGGCCTCCCACAACGTACTTAACTAATTCCCGTCATATCAGCAGGTTTTCTGCGACCCAGAAAACTAGAAGAGAGGTACTGAAATTCGCAGAAACACGAAGCATTTCAAAATCAGGACGGCATTATAGTCCACATATTTCCTACCACGTATTCAGCTGACAAATAGCATACTTCACATTCTTTGAACTACTTAAACTAAAACCTCAGTTCTTAACAATGCCTAGATATGTCTTGCACAAGAAAGAATAACGGAGCAAATCAGGCCCATGCTGACCGGAGTTTTAACATTGACAGTGACAATTTTCAGCGATTTGGACGTTAGAATACGATACTCAATTTCATTTCGGATATTAGCACCTTTACAATAAAAGTTTACAACAACTAAAGCTTCCACTTTAAACAAAATCAACGGAAAGAAAAATATAAGCATTTCCAGAAGAACAAAATTCAAATATTCACCAAGGCTTTTCCTTAAAATTGCAATACAGTTCAACTTTTTGTAGTGCATCACAGCTGATTTCAAAATTGAAAATAGGAAGCTTATCTCCTTATTCTTTGGATTTTTATTGCTAGCAAATCCTAGATAATGTATATTCAAACAAGGAGGCTCAGCATTGCGGGCTAGCACATATAGTTCCGATCCCTTTCAACCAGAAATTTAGCTCGATTCTCCATTTGGGACATACAAAAATGTTATCATACAGTCCCCTGAGAACTCAAACTTTGTCTGTCTGTTGATTTAAAAAATTGTCTGTAGATTAGATAGAAAGGAGACTTATAAGGGATCAAAAAATCGCAAAATGACCTTTTCATATTGAATATAAGCCGCAGTTCCTAACTACTATACATCACAAAACCACAAACTGAGGTACTATTCAAGTCCAATGTTCGAAAACAAAGAAGTCAATACTCAAGTCATTAAGAATCTTGCTTTGGCTGGTAAAAAACCTGTTTAATGCCTATACTCTTCGACCCATAAAAAACATAACCGACTAAACGTCGGAAGAATTGCTCTTGCACGACTAGTGGGAGAACTAATCAATTGCAGCCTGGTTCAGTCGGCGGGGGGGGGGGGGGAGGGGAGGCGAAATGGGACTAAGAAGTTCAATAGTGGGCTTAAAATAACCACATTAGAGGTTAACATATACAACTATTAAGATTTAAAGTAAAAAATGACACCAGTTTCGGCGCACTTTTATTTGACTTTTAGTATTAAATTGCCGACAATTGAATTCAGCTGCTTGAAATTGTGATTGAGAGAGAACTTTAGATCACGCGAAACGCAAAAAGTCAAGGGCGTAAAAGTCATTCGAAAAGTCAAAATTGTCAAGCGAAAAATTTGCATAAAAAAGACACACACGTTTACAATAATTGCTATGAACTACGTTCAAGAGCAATTAAAAACCACAGGATTAATATGATTGCTAAAAATTTTTGACAGCAATTAATGAGTTTTGGTGCGCAATAAGTCAGATATTTTTTTCAGAAAATTGGTAGTAAAATAGCCAATACAGAACTTTGAATGCCAAGAACATTGGATATAAGAAGAGATAAGAAGTCATTTGGAAGGTCATGCATAACAAATAATTGAAAATCATTTGAGGTATGTCACTTGTAACCAAAAAATTATCAAAAAGAATCAATAAAACTAGCTCCAGTAAGAGTATAAAATGACATTACGCACGCAATTCACTCACAAAATTGCATCAATGAATGCCCTAAGACTTGGGGAATTGCTCTCAAACGACCGGCGAGCGGTCGGCTTCGGTAGTATCCAGCTGGGGCTTAGGGTTGGTAACATTAGAGGGGGATGAGCGGAGTGCGGGTCAAGGGATGGGGCTAGGGTTGGGAGGGCTGGAGGAGAGGTGGTCAGAATAACCAGGTTGAGGGAGTGTTGGTGGTGAATGGGGCGGGGCGCTCGGTCAAATTCAGCTCACAAGATTGACAAGCGGTTGGCTTCGTCAATAGCGGCAGTTAAGAGAGACCAGCTTTAGCTTAATTGAGAGGGCGTGGGGTCAGCACTGCTAGATGTTATATTATGATTCAGAATCTTGCTGCTCCTACTAGCTGACCTCAATTACCCTTCAATTAGAGTGACACGCACTCACTTTCATTCTCAATTAACTGTTTCGAAAAGCTGGCAAGAACAGAAACAGCACTCTCCGCTCACCATTTTTGTTCAACAAAAGACAATCACAAATTTTGCACGTGCAGCATTGAGTTTTACATCCTGTTTAAGAACTGGACCGATTAAAAAAAAACGACAGATTAAAAAAAAGATGCCCATAACTACTCTTCGAATCGTAAAAAACCTAGAGAAGGCCAATAATAGCCTTAGCTATCTATGAATCATAGCCGGCAGATTGCCAGAAAATAGCGGCAAAAGACGCTTGTGGCCGTCTATGAATTGAAAAGCTAAAGAAATAAGATAGAAAGATCGACCACCAGTCCGTTAATGGACCACTAGACTTTTTGGGTTAGAATCAGACTGTCAATTTTATGACACATAAGGTCTATAAGGAAAAATCCCTGAAAGTGTTTCTTCAAAATTGATAGTCGAAATCAAAAACTCACGACTACTACTCAAGAATTCGGGTATATAAGTTTGGCACCACTTATATGCAGACTGTTAATCTTAACTAGTAAATATTCATTAAATTTTAGGTTCCATAAGTGAGTTCAGAAGTCATTTTTTGAGTGAGGTCAGCCAGGCAATTGACCTAAAATCAGAAATGACGTCACGCACACAAATTTTAACAGCAAAGCAGTAGTCACTGAGTCATTGAAAGCAGAAGTCATTGAAAAAGTCAATTCCAAGAAGTCAGGTCGTAAGAATCATCGATGGAGACGACGAATTAAAGCAAAAAACCACGATGTCCACAAAAATAGCCGCTATCGCTTCGCGGCTATTAAAAACTAATATATTACGCGAGGGATCTTCCGGTCGTATGCCGTGTTTGCGATGATCTGGGTGCGGTGTGACTTGCGTGTGTTAGCATGCGTGCTTGTCAGTGGCTGCACAGTGGGTGCAAGGGGATGAGGAGCTTCAATCAGATTTCGCTCAGAATTTGAAAAACTACACGTATTGAGCTTCAATAACATACATTGCTTATCTGCCCAGGGTTTGAGCAAACATTCTAATTCTGACGTAAGAAAAAACAGACAGCTTGGCATATGTATTCTCCAGTTTTAGTTCGCAGGTTTAAATTGGTTCAAAATTTCTTCTGACAGGTAGGCAGATAGATACACATTTGAGATAGCATTTGTCACAAGCGGAGCAAAAACAATTCGACAAATGAACTTACGATCCGATGCGGAGCTAGTCAAAAGCCCAGTAGATGACCATGTCGAATTTCCAGCGAAGCCCAAAGACCGGCCACTACTTGAAGCCTTGCTCTGCTGGCTGAGAGAGGCGGCAATAGCTGCCTTTAGCTCATCCTCTTCGGAAATGTGTTTGCTACTCTTACTAGAAGGAGATACTTTAATGATTGCCGGCTCAATTTCGTCGTCATTCAGATCAATAACCTCAGGAATATCTTGTTCAGTCGAAAAGTTTTCTCTCATTTGGTCAGATACACTTGGAGCACCATTTCTTCTCACAAAACCCATCACTGAAATGACAAAATGCAAAATATATAATTCAAAGGATCTTTTCACAGAGCCACAATCTCCAATTCAAAGAATATTTAGAACTGACATCAGCTTTAACAATCTTACGGGAAAGGCGTAATTTAAGTTTTAACAAATTTAGCGACACTCTTCATAAAAGGAGCGACTACGCGCTACATTTCGCGATTTAGATTACAATTCAATTTTACAGGTACTCACGTAGTTTGCCGGCATTTTGTGAGGTGATTGCATTGTAAATTTGCAGCAGTTCACCTAAACATCAGATACATGAAATTTGAAGAACATTAAAACTAATCATATCATTATTGAAGCTCTTGATACAACAGCTTGCTATGCAAGAATTTTGTGTACCTTTTAAATTACAATTTAGTTTTGAAAATTAGCTGAAGATGGGTAAATAGAACACCTGTTCTAGGGTCCAAAATGGCAATGTAAGGAAACTGATTAACACTGTAGAACTGACTGTACTTTCTTCCATCTTGACTATCGATTCGATACTGAAACCGGGCATAACAAACAATCTCAAATGTTAAAACATTCCACAAGTGAAAACAAATGAAGTTTACCTGTAAAAACAAGAAATGTTTCCTGATTATTCGCTTCACGTCCTGACTGGACCATACATCACGGTTTAAGCACTGACAGTCAAAGTTTTGAGTGTCTTGCACGTTCACGATTAACCAAAGGTCTTTGTCCTTGGCGTAATCTTTAGCCTAAACAGATACATCCATGACTAAAAAAAAGTATTGAGCTGTCGTAGAACAAATTAACCCACAGTTTTGCATTCCAGAAAAATTCGAAAGTGCAAACAAATTGGCAATGACTACCAACAAACGTTCCCGTCTTTGTTGGTACTAAATTTAGCCTTCAGTTTTGATAGAGCCCAAATTTTAGATCGAGCATGAATAAAAATCCGTTATATTTTTGAAATTTTTAGACAATAAAAACTTAACAGCAGCAGCAATTTAGAAATGCAAAAATAAAATTTGTCTTATTCCTATTCGTTAAAATGACAGAATGCTGCTTTAAACAATTTTCTGTAACGTTTATTTGCTGCAAATGAAAAATTCAAGTTGATATTGAGAGGTTTGCATTCAGTTTTGCTGCTTAGTAGCACAAGCTCATAAAATTACCGCAAAATTCCGAAAGAAAACGAGTCGATTATCTTCTACTCATGAATGAAACTATATTGCGACAGAATACCAATTAGTTAGCGACACTATTATTAGTTAACGAAAGTTAAAAAGAAACAAAATAAAGCTGTCATACTACCAAACATAGCTGCAAAATAGACTCGCCTGCCGCATCAGTTAGGAGCAGATACAGAAACAAGCTAAAGAAATTATCGACGCCGCCTACAAAACTATGAAAAATTTTGGATAAAATGATATTTCTGGTTCAATTTCAATCAGCAGAATTCTTTTTATTCCGGATTTTCACAGCTGCAAAGAATTTGACCGACTATAAACTATAAACAGCTGTCAGATTGCCAGAAAATAACCGCGATAGCTTCGCAGATCTGCAGTCTCGAAAAAAAGCAGGCCAAAAAAAAGCTTCTTTTTATTAAATGCTTAGAAGTTATTTTTGGATTAAGAATCTGTTAAATGTATTGTGGCTTCTATTAGCTGCTCTCACATACCTTCAATTAGAGTGAAACACACACTAATTTGAGATTATCTTTTTGAAATAAATCGAAAAGAATTTCAGATTGAGGAGGTCATTTTTGTGTGAGTTAAGTCACAAGCGAACAAAAGCAAAATCACGCGAAGGAAAAAAAATTCTCTCAAAAAGAGAGAAAATGGCCTCATGCATGCAATTGAGTTGATATTGAATGAACGAAAGAACCAGATTTCAAGTGATTCTGACGTCATATGGTTGTAATAAAAATCTTGAAAGGACAAGTCCTGAAATAAAGCACACGAAGAAATAAAACTTCTAGAAATTCTATATTCTACGCTGGATGCGCTTTCTAATAGTTCCACTCACAACTCCCTACGATGAAAATATCGATCGGCCGAAATTGACTGAAAAAACGAAAACAATAACGGCATTTAAAAAATATAAATTTTCAGATAAATCGTGTTGAATACCATCCTTTTCAATCAAAAATGTCTCAAGGCAAGGAAAAGAAAACTGCGATTCAAAAACCAAATTTGCTGGGTATATAGACATGCATACACAGAAGCAGGAAAAACCAAAAGAAAAGAAAAACACTAAGATTCGCGTAACCTTCCTGGAGTCAATCTCCTCAAAACCATCTTTGTAATTCTAATATTTTGCGCACGAGGGCAGCATGAACCTCAGAAAGGGTTTGAGCACTTGAATTCAGTAAAATTGAAAATGACAAAACTCCAAAAACTTGAAATTAAAAAATTCTTATTATAAAAATGTCTCAAATTATTAATAATTATTTCATCGAAATCATATCACCCTTGCTAAAAAATTGAAAATAAATAACATACAGTGCAGTAGAAACCTGTATGCGCATTTAATATGAAAACAGCGGCAACAACGAGGCAAAATAAAGTTTAGTTCAGCCAAAATTGAAAACAAAAGCTTAAAATTTTCAGCCAATATCCTCAAAACCAATTTTACGCAAACACAGTCTACCTACTGACACAAAAACAAGCCTGGAAAAAGCTCCATTGATTCCTAATGATTGCAAATTATTAATAATGGAAAAATTCTAGAAGCTATCTTATCCAGCAACCTATTTCGAAGCTCACAAAACGATTCATTGACTCCCATAAAAAACTTCCAAAACTCCATTAAAAACTCCGAATACTAGAAAAATTGCGAAAAACACTACAATTTTAATTAATTAGGTTTGTATCACCAAACCATATATCCCTACTAAAAGCACAAACAAAAGACAACCAAACATCTTAAAAAATTAGCAAAAAAAAATGAACGATCTCACAAAGTTTCCTGGTCTATGTCTTCATAACCGACATTGCCGCGCTAAAATCCACGAAATCAGCAGCAACCACAAAAAATTATTGACCATTAAAACTTTTGTATGATCAGTTACAAGCAAAAAAAAATGAGTTAAGAAACTGAAAAGCAACAAATTTTATTGATGCCCGAGTCTTAAAAAAACTTTCTTGCCACGATTTAGTAAAACAATATCTAACAGTATAATGAAACCTGGCTGCACATGAGACAAATTTTAGACAAAAAGGAAAATAAATGAGAAAACAAAATTTTAAAAAGTAGATAAAAATCTAAGATTCCATCAAATTCTTTGAAACAACTCTTTTAAAAGCAATTTTTTTAAAGTATTTGAAAATTTAAAATAAGCAACTTACAAAAAATTTAGATAAAGTTCTTCAACAAATTTTGATCAACAAAACAACAAGAAAACTGCAAAACGACTCTGCTCAGTTAACCGAAATAAAAATAACTAAAAAAATCGCAAAAATCTACATTGGAATCAATAAAAACTTTTTTGTAATTAGGTTTGCATTACCAAGACATACACCTCAAAAAACAATTATGAAGAGCAGTTCTAGTTTGCAAAGGACGACTAGGGGCTTAAAAACAAATGACAATTGAAGTCCCGTTTAAAAAACCTCAGAAACGGACAAAAGAACCAGAACAAATGCATAATTTTGTGAAGATAAACATTAGGAAGAAAATTTTACATTACAAGGCTAGGGGACAGAAAAATTTAAAAAAAGAGAAAACTGGCATTTAATTGTAGATAGTTTTGGTTCTAAAGTATTGAAAACCAACTTTATTCAGAAAATTGAAAACTTTACAGATAAGGGAATTATACTGACATATGGGCGACAAGCAAAAACAAAAGACAATAATCTTGAAATAAGCTAAAAAATGAACGATCTTTCAGAGTTTCTTGGTTTACGTCTTCAGAATCAACATGGCCGAGTTAAAAACCACGCAAGAACTCAGAAGCAACCACAAAGGAAAATATTGACCACTCATCAAATAAAAAAATGACAAAAATTTGAACAACAAATTATATTGATGCCGGAGTCTTAGGAACAAAACTTTCATGTCACAATTTAGTAAAACAAAATCTAACAGTATAATGAAACCTGGAGGCTCACGAGACAAATTTTGGCCAAAACGGCAAATAAATGAGAAAAAATTTAAAAAGAAGATAAACTCTTAAAGATTCCATCAAATTCGTTAAGACAGCTTTTTTTACAAAACAAGTTTTTTAAGTACTTAAAAATTAAAAAAAAAAATTACAATAGTTTTATATAGACAACTTCAACAAATTTTGATCAGCAAAATACCAAGAAAACTGCAAAAAGGAGCTTAAACAAATGTCGATTGAAGTCCTGTTTAAAAAACCTCAAAAACGGACAAAACGAACAAGAAAAACCGCACAATTTATTGGTGAAAAACTTAAGGAAGACAATTTAAAATTACAAGGCTAGGGGACAGGAAACTTGAAAACTCAGGGAAAAAGAAAAACCTGCAATTAATTATAGATAGTTTTGGTGTTTAAGTATTGAAAACCAACATTAATCAGAAATGCAATAGCGCGAGAATAGAAAACTTTTCAGATACGGGAAGTATATCGACATATCGGCGACAAGCAAAAACAAAAAACAAACATCTTGAAATAAGCACAAAAAACGATCTCTTACAGTTTCATGGCTTATGTCTTCAGAAGCACTATTGCGCGCTAAAAATCACGCACGAATTCAGCAGCAATTACAAAAAAATCATTGACCACTTGAATTTTCATATGAACAGTTAAAAACAAACAAGACAAAAAAGATAAAAAAAACAAATAAAAAATTGAGCAGCAGCAAATTTTACAGAGTCCTGAGTCTTAAGAACAAAATTATCTTGCCGCAATATAGCAAAGCAAAACATTCCAGTCAGATCAAACCTGCCTGCATATAGACAAACATATGCCAAAACAGCAAATAACAGAGAAAACAAAATTTTAGATAAAATTGGATAAACAAAGTGGATAAAAATCTTAAGATTCCGTCAAATTCTTTCAAACAACTATTTTAAGATCGTTTTTTTTAAAGGATTTGAGAATTTCAAATAACCAAATTACAAAACTTTAAGAAAAAGTTCAACAAATTTTGAATAGCAAAACACCAAGAAAACTGCAAAATCACTTCGCTCAGTTGACCGAAATAAAAATATTAAAAGTAGCAAAAATCTACATTGAAATCAACAAGAACTTTTTTAAAATAGTTTTGCATTACCAAGATATACAACTCAAAAAAGAGTTCAGAACAGCATTTCCAGTTTGCAAAAAACTACTAGGAGCTTAAACAAATGGCGATTGATGTCCTGTTTAAAAAACCTCAAAAACGGACAAAAAACAAGAAAAACTGCACAATTTTGTGGTGAAAAACTTAAGGAAGACAATTTAAAATTACAAGGCTAGGGGACAGGAAACTTGAAAACTCAGGGAAAAAGAAAAACCTGCAATTAATTATAGATAGTTTTGGTGTTTAAGTATTGAAAACCAACATTAATCAGAAATGCTATAGCGCAACAATAGAAAACTTTGCAGATACGGGAAGTATATTGACATATCGGCGACAAGCAAAAATAAAAGAGAAATAAAAATCTTGAAATCAGCAAAAAAATGAACCATCTCCCACAGTTTCTGGGTTTATGTATTCAGAACCAACTCACGCACGAACTCAGCAGCAACTAGAAAAGAAATTATTAATCACTATAACTTTTATATGACCAGTTAAAAACAAAAAGAGAACGGATAAAAAGTTAAAAGTAACAATTTTTACTGATTTACTGAGTCTTTACAACAAAATTATCTTGCCACAATATAGTAAAACCATATATTCCAGTCTAATAAAACTTGCCTGCATAGAGAGACAAATATTGGCCAAAAAGGGCAAACAACCGAGAAAACACAATCTTAAAAAGTGGATAAGTTCAAGATTCTATCAAATTCTTTCAAAAAACTTTACAACTTTTTTGAAGTATTTGAAAATTTAAATTAAACAAAATAACAAGGTTCTTCAACAAAATTTGAACAGCAATATACCAAGAAAAGTTCAAAATGACTTCGCTCAGTTGACCGAATTAAAACTATTAAAAGGCTCAAAAATCTACATTGAAATCAACAAAAACTTTTGTAATTAGGTTTGCATTACCAAGACATACACCTCAAAAAACATTTCTGAAGAGCACTTCCAGTTTGCAAAAGACAACTAGGAGCTTAAACAAACGTCGATTGCCGTCCTGTTTAAAAAACCTCAAAAACCGGAGCAAAAAACAAAAAACTCAATTTTGTAGTGATAAACTTCAGAAAGACAATTTAACATTACAAGGCTACGAGACAAAACTTTAAAACTCAGAGAAAACATCTTGCATTTAATTGTAGATAGTTTTGTTGTTTAAGTATTGAAACCAACTTTAATCAGAAACGCAACAGCGCGAGAATAGAAAACTTTGCAGATAACGGAATTATATCGACATATCGGCGACAAGCAAAAAGAAAAGACAAACAAACATCCCGAGATCAGCAAAAAATGAACGATCTCTCGCAGTTTCATGGCTTATGTCTTCAGAACCAATATTGCGCGCACGAAATCAGCAGCAATTACAAAAAAAATTATTGACCACTTGAATTTTTATATGAACAGTTAAAAACAAAAAAAAAAGACGGATAAAATGAACAGCAGCAAATTTTACTGATGCCTGAGTCTTAAAAACAAAATTATCTTGCCGATATATAGCAAAACAATACATTCCAGTCAAATCAAACCTGCCAGCATATAACCAAATATTGCTCAAAACAGCAAACAACAGAGAAAACAAATTTAGAAAGTGGATAAAATTCTTAAGATTCCATCAAATTCTTTCCAACAACTTTTTTTAAGATCATTTTTTAAAGGATTCGAAAATTTCAAATAACCAAATTACAAAATTTTTAGAAAAAGTTCAACAAATTTTGAATAGCAAAATCATTTCGCTCAGTTGAACGAAAAAAAAATAATAAAGGTAGCAAAAATCTACATTGAAATCAACAAGAACTTTTTTTAAATAGTTTTGCATTACCAAGGTATACACCTCAAAAAACAGTTCTGGAGAGCATTTCCAGTTTACAAAAGACTACTAGGTCGATTGAGCTTAACAAATGTCGATTGAAGTCCTGTTTAAAAAGCTCATAAACGGACAAAAAATCAAGAAAAACAAGAAGAAACGGCGACAAGCAAAAACAAAAGACAAAAATCTTGAAACCAGCAAAAAAAGAACGATCTCCTACAGTTTCTAAGTTTATGTCTTCAGAACCAACATAGCCGCGCTAAATCTACGCACGAACTAAGCAGCAATTACAAAGGAATTAATGACCACTTGAATTTTTATATGACCAGTTACAAACAAAAAAATGACAGATAAAAAGTTGAACAGCAGCAAATTTTACTGATGCCGAAGTCTTAAAAACAAAATTATCTTGCCACAATAAAGTAAAACAAAATTTTCCAGTCCAATAAAACCCGGCTGCACAGAGACAAATATTGGCCACAACGGCAAATAATTGAGAAAAAAAAATTAAAGTACATGCAATTCGTTTTAGATAACAAAATTTTAAAAAGTAGATGAAACAAATTTTGAAAATATCTTTTAAAACTATATGGAAAATTGAAATTACCAAAATTACAAAAATTTTGTATAGTCCTTGAACAAATTTTGAACAGCAAAAAACTGCAAAATGACATCGCTCAGTTGACCGAAAGAAAAATAACTAGAAAAGTCGCAAAAATCTACATTGAAACTAATAGAAGAAAAAACAAGTATCAACTATTGCGTGTAAGCCCTACAGAATATAGTAATAGGAAAAGATTAAATGGTGAAGAAAATGAAAACAATTTGTAAAAAAGTATATTTTTCGGTAGCTTGAAGATCAATTATGCAAAAAAAACTTTGAAGCCTGGTCGGTTACCATTTGTTTTCACGCAATCGAAGTTTAACGTCTTTCATTTTGGCCTTTTTATAAAATTCACTATTGAACTTTTCAGAAAAGCACACAAATTCCATCTAAAAATAGCGATAGACTGCCAAATAGGACAGTGATCTAGAGTGGCCTCTCTTAAAAAACGGAAACAAATCTTAATTGATTAACTTAATAAGCCGCAGCCTAGTTATTAGGAGCCTTCTTTATAAATAAATCTACCTCAATTGGCCTTAGTTTTAGGTCAATTGAAGCAAATGCGTCCACAAATGACGTCAAGCATATGAAACCGGCTGAAAAGCGGCATGAATGTAATCCATTCCACTCACAAGCTTTTCGGCGTGAAAAATGTAAAAGTGATAACTTCAGGGCCAATAAAAAAGCAGGACAAGTCCTAAACGATAACTCAAATTTTGAACGAAACGAAACAATATCTCAAAGTCTTTGGGAATTTAATTCAAAAAACCATTTAGAGAGGACGCCCAAAGGAAACATAGCTGGCAGATTGCGAGACAAAAGCTCCGATTGTAAGAAAATGTACCACAAAATGACTGGGAAATGACTGGGAAAATCAATTTCCATAAAAAGAAAGTGCATCAAACTATTGAAAATCATTGAATTGTAAAAAAATATAGCTTGCAGATTGCCAAAAAAAATGTAGATCTTCAGTTTCAAAACAAAAATAGACCGAAGGACAAATTTGGCTTCTCTTTATAAATTGTAGTGATGTTATATTTTGTTTAAGAAAATGTATACCTCATTGCTCCTTCCATTAGCTGCTCTCACATACAACCTTCAATTAGAGTAACACACATTCAGTTGACCGTGTCCTATAATTGAAGTAAAAGAAAAATTGCACTAACGAATAAAAACAGGTGATTCAAAATCACTGCCGTAAATCTTGACGAAATAAACAGCACGAGAAGTCCTGACCTACAGATCAAAAAAATCTTTAATGATTAAACGAACAACTTACACCTAGAATGGACTATGAATTGATTGAAAACACTACCTACACTCAGATCAAAAAACGGAAAAACAGTAAAAAAAAAACGCAATTGCTGCAAGTGAACAAAAAACCGAGTTGCCGCTTGTTTGAACACCTTACTCTACTTCTCACTCTACTCTGAAATCAGCGAAAAAAATTTCACATCAAAAACCACCTTTTCAATCCCACTTCATGATTCGGCGTGAAAAAATCATCACATCAATTGGCCATCAAAAATCATAAAAATCTGTGAACAGATCTTTTAAATTTGGTGGCCTGAATAAAAAGAGGTTCTATGGTCTAACTCATCAAGTACCATGGTCAAACTCATTACTAACAACCAACTCTTTATATTTTCCTAACTAACAATCCAAACATAGCTGACAGATTGACAGAAAATAGCCGCAATAGCTTCGTAGATCTGCAATCTCAAAAAGATAGTGAAAGACAAAATACTTTTTTCATTAAATGTTGACTGAATCTTAATGCTGCTAAATAACTTAATGATGCTTCTATTAGCTGCTCTTAAGTAGCCTTCAATTAGAGTGACATACGCTCGCTTGACCTTATCTCTTTGAATTAAATTTTTAAAAAGTCAGTTTTAGAGTGAGGAAGTCATTTTTGAGGGAGGTAAGTCACGCGTGACCAAAAACTTAATCACGCGAATGAACAAAAAAACTCGCTCCAATAAGTGTGAAAAATGACGTCACGCACGCAATTCAGTTTAAATTGCATGAACGAATGAACAAAAGTGGATGTGACGTCATATGGTCGTAAAAAATCTTGACGACGAAATGAAAAACATAGCAGGACAAGTCCTGACGTACAATTCCAAGAAATTGCATTGACCAGACAAAAAGTAGACCTAAAATACCGGACAGGAACAAGTTAGAACAACACAACAGTGAGACAGTCAAGTTCAACCTCTCTCTCTCTCCCTCTCTCTCTCTCTCTCTCTCTCCCTCTTTCTCCCTCTCTCTCTCTCTCTCTCTCTCTCTCTCTCTCTCTCTCTCTCTCGCTCTCTCTCTCTCTCTCTCTCTCTCTCTCTCTCTTTCTCTCCCTGATCTCGCACGAGACGACGATACTGGGCGAACACAGGGAATTGGAGCAAGGTCTGAAAATCATAAAAGAGGTGAAGAAACGCTTTGAGGAACGAAACAACGACGACAAAGAACACGTGCTCATGACATCAAACTCAGCCGACGAGGTAAGAATTCTGGGGAGCTGGCCAGGGCCAACGGCAGCCCTTAAACAGAGAAAGAAGAAGGCTGGTATGCTATTGTCACGGTGCAGAGCTCAACTACTGGGAAGTACACTACCAAGGACAAAGCAGGCGCAAATTGTTCAAACCTGTGTGGAAAGCGGTATATTGTTTGACTGCGCTAGCCGGCCATGGTACAACAATGAAATAAAGTCATTGCAGTCCTGGATGGATAGAATCTACCGCTATAATTGGAACACAAAGAAGTCACCTCCACTCATCCAAATGGAACAAGAAAGGAAAAATATGCAGGACATCCGAAACATCCTAAATGTCAAATTGATCAGGTGGAATGTGGAGAAACGAACCCTGAAAAGAATAGGACACGTGCTACGAATGGATAGTCAGAGACCAACGAAGATTGCAGTCCTGGGATGGTTGACAGAGCTATAAAAGTGGCCGCAAACCCGCGGTATAAAACGGAAGACGCTTCTCCACTGGCAGAAACTTTTGAAAGAAGCCAGAGTAAACGAAAGAATGACACATTTACAAGAATACGAATAAAGAAGAGCACATTTCCAGTGACAACCCTACACTCCAGAGAAACCAGACGCCTTCCGCAGTTTCACTTGAGTGCGAAGTTTGCGGAAACGAGATGCGGGAGAAAATTGAAAACGGAAAGTGCACTTCGCAACAATGAGAAAAGCTGCTTATCCAAAAGCCCCACCGGAAAAATCCAGAAGAGAAAGACCCGAGTATACAAAGCGAAGTATGTCCCGTGTGTATACTGCGAAGTAGCCCAATCAGCAACGAATATGGCCCGACACGTGCGAAGCTGTCATGAAAGGAAGAGGGCATCCCATCACGCAGGAGGCGAATGCCAAGAAGAAGACGCAGGACAAGTCCTGACGTACAATTTAAAGAATTTACATTGACTAGACAAAAACATAGACCTAGAACGGGCTGCAATTGAATTGGAAAAACCATTTCTAAAAAATCAGATAAAAAAAACAGAAAATCATATGTCAAAATGCCGCATGAGAACAAAACACCACTAGCAAAAAAGAAAAATTTGGTTCAAGTAAAAAAAAACTAGGCCTAGAATGAACTATGAATAGATTGGGAAAACCATTTAAAAAACATCCGATCCAAAAAAAAATAAAAAAAAAACAGTAAAAATCAAAGTGAAATTGCCGCATGTGAACAAAAAACCACCAGCGAGAAAGCGAATTTTTGTTCAAACACCGTTTTCTCACTACTTTGAAATTAGGGCGAAAAAAATTCACGTCGCAAAAACCGCACTCGCTTTTTTGCTCCACTTCCTGTTTCGGCGTGACCATAATCACTACTCCAATTTGACTTCAAAAATCATGAAAATGTGTGAACAGATCTTAAAAGACAGCGCCCCAATACAATTCAAATTCTTTGAATTGTAAAAAACCAAGAGAAGGCCACTAATAGTCCCAGCTATTGCTGTGCGGCTATTAATAATCAAATCTTAAATTATTTCAGATAGACATACATAGAAGAAATCCATATTGAACATAATGTCATAGGGTGGTCTGAAGATAGAGTCGAAAATGCCGTCTCCACCAGTGTCTACTCTGCTCATCAAAACACCACCAGAGCTAGATGAAGCAGCAGCAGAGGATGAGCGGTAGAAACGAACGCCAGTAGCACCACTTGTAGAAGTTGATAGGGAAGATGAAGCGGAGGAGAGAGAAACAGCACCAGCGGTCGTGGCTGGTTCGGATGACACTGCAGTTGCAGACGTACCAAAGGGAACTCGTCGACCAGTCACTGAGAGCCCCAAACCCTGTCGACTCGAAATTGCGCCTTAAATTAGAATACGTTTCTTATGACAATTTAAACTGTTGCTTACCAAAACAGTGCACCCAAAATAAAAACTTTTCGGAACTGCATTCGGAAATTCAAAAACCCTCAACTTCAATTACAAAACAGCAAAGGCAACAAGCATAACCACTTAGCATCGTACAAATATCTTTAAATCAACTCAGGAAGTAATTGAAAACTAAGCCTCGGGGGGGGGGGGGGGCAAGTTTTGGTATAAGCTTTATTAGCGAACTGCAAATTGCGACCAAAATCTAGGAGTGTTCAGAAAAAACACTAAACGCCTGAATTATATACAATACGCAAAGAAACCACATCCATTAAACTCATCAATTGTCTTTGAATAATAATGTTGTTAAATGCGTTGTGTACCCGCATACCCCAATAGCCAAAAATTGAAGTTAATTAAATTTTCTCACTTTATATCTTAACATATTTTTAGCAATTTTCGTTAACTTTTGTCCGTGGGGAAGACTTCTTCTTGGAAGCCCTCCCTTCTTAGCGTTCCGTTGATGCACTTGCAGCGCCAACTATAACGAAAATACCTCAAATAGAAGAGTTGGGATTTATGAATCTAAGCAACCATTCAGTGATCATACATGGTTCTTACTAATCATTGCATATATCATATATGGAACCATATATGTTCTTTGTATAATTAAATAAAATGTTAATCCCGGGAATGCTAAGAATGTTAATACTAAGAATTCGTTGGCTCAAAAACATTAAACATGACCAATTAACGTCGGGCGAATTGCTCTCAAACGACCGGTGAGCGATTGGCTTCGTCAGTAGCTAGCAACGCTTTATTGAGGCTAGCTTTAGCTTGATTCGACTCTAGTTTTCTAGCCTTGTCAGTAAATAAATCAAATAAAAAACTGATATTTTAAAAATTTGCAAAATTTAAAAGAAAAGCTTCCACATTTTGCAGTGAAAATGTTCAAAACAATTTTTGTCTTTAAAGTTATGCCAAGTAACCCATCTGCAAGACTTGAAAAGCTTCGTTGGCCAGTAATGATCGTTAAATTCAGAAGAGGACAGAAATATTCAAAAATTTCGAAAACAATGGCAAATTTTAAGAAAATCTTGCTAAAATTCGAGATTTTAAAAACTTCAAAACCATTTCATTGTCTCAAGAGACTATCCAGCATCCCTATTTAAACAGTTTTAAATAGTTTCACTGGCTCATAAAGATCCATAACTTTGAACATTATAATAATTTTCCGAAAATTTTTATCATAATAATTAAATTCTATCACAAAAATGCTTAAGCTGGAGTCATTAAAATATTGATAACCATTCCATTAACTCCAGAATCTATGCGACAGCTTGTTATCAAACATTGGAGGAGGTCCCTAGGACCCTGGTGCCGGGAAAATGATAAAAAATTCAAAAAGATTCAAAAAAACTTGTAAAAATTGCAAATATTTTTTAAAAACTGCGGATATTAAAATCTCGAAAAACATTCCATGACATCTAGAAGCCATGCGGCGGGGAACAGCGCGGTGTGGGGTGGGGAAAATAGTGGGGGTGAACAGTGGGGGTGTCTTCGACCTCTAAGAACCACCCTTCTCCAAAACAGTTTGAGCTGAAATAGAGCTGAAAGGCTCTAAGAGCACTTAATGCCCGCTGGGCGCTACCAATCGCATAAAAAAGACCGACAGGACTATTATAATTGATACAAACTTCGTTTGAGAGCAATTAAAAAATTAGTCAACGTCAAAGGATCCTTAGGTATTATTTAACCGCTTTGGAAGCCTTCATTCCCATAGACCTCAAAAACTTATACTTGTAAGCAGCTTGCCAGCCTACAATAATGAAACCCAGCTTGGAATGTTGGAGCCCTTAGAAAGGAAACAGAGCTACACCAATACAAGCTTTTCATCCTTACCTACGTGCCGTCTTGCGTTCACTGCAGAGACAACTTCGCTTCTATCGACTGTTTCAACATCAATCACATCTGCTGACTCTTGATTTAGTGCATCTACAGAAGCTGACAGTGCTTGGGCCCCTTCATTATTTGCCCCGGATGTCTCAGATATAAACTGGTTACCACTGGTGTGATTATTGATGTAGAAACTTACAGCAGAGTCTAAGTTGTAATTGTGGTTGGACAGAGTAGTAATTGCTTCCGATTCTGTAGCACCTAAAAGCGTACTGTTGAAGGTCATCAATTTAATCAAATGAAAAAGTACAACTTGCTCTTTTGTACAAACAGCTTTTCACTCTTCTGGTGAAAAATAACATATAACGAAAAATGAAAACTTTTTATATGAATAACTTTAGATGAGATAGCATAAACTCAATATTTAAATGAAACAATTCGAAACCTGTAATTTCTTGGAACTGATCAACAAGGTCCATGACAGTCCACTTCACGCGGCCATTCAACTACCTGAAAATAAAAATGATGTGTTTCCCAGAAGACTGCTCACGATTTGCCTGCTGCATCAATTTCACAACAAGCGTCAGAAAACCAATATAGTTGGCTCAATTATATTAACCTCTGCACAAGTCAAAATACTTCAGAAGTTTTGCCATGTATTAGGTTGCAGTTAACAGGTGTTTGTCCCCAGCTAAAAAAGTCAAGCAAAGCAACTCAACAAATTTTAAAACACAGCAAGACAAGTCCTGAAGTACAATTCAAAGCATTGAATTAACTGAGGACCAGCCAATCAACATTTTTCCAGCAACGTCAAATTATGATAGTAATCGAAGAACATGATCTTATATGCACAAATTAAACAACAATCTAAGAAACAAATAAAAAATTTCTTCCAAAAACTAGTTTTATGGGAAAAATAAATAAAAACAACGCTTTTTATAAACATTGATACATGTCGTCATTAAAAAGAGTGCACAACACAACAAACTTGTGGAAATCAATAACAGACAACGCAAAAATGACAAAATATACTTTTCACAAATTAGTGGCGTCAAAGTATGAAACACCAAAAATCTATAATCACAGCATAATCAACTTTAGAAGTCATAAATCAACCATTAGCAGTTCTTTTAGGCAATAAGGGACAAAAATAACGCCAAATAAACGCAACGATCAAAAATTCACCAAAAAAAATTGAAAAACTGTTCCTTTCTCAATGAAAACGGTAGCTCAAGGTTGAACCCGATAAATTGACAACATTTACGCCGTACTAGAATGCTAATAAGAACAGTTATTTCTGAGACTAAGTAGCATTAGCACAAGAAAAGTGGCATTAGCTAATGCCTCAATAGTAACAGATGACGATTGTCTATAATGGGATTAACATATAAAACAATAAAAAAGCGACCAAAAATCGCAATGACTTTACTAAACAACAATTTATTTCAACGTCATAGAAAGCATTGGCAAAGCAATGAAACAATACATTCAATTATTAAAGCTTGATTAGCAACCGATGCTTGATCTGACTATCAAACAGATTGCGAAATGACAACGAAGAGTACAACAAATACAAGCAAAACTCGAAAATTCGCCAATAGTTTTCGAAAATGATTTGAATCAATGTCATGAATAACATTAACTGAAAACTCAACCCAATAATCAGATTCAACTAAGCCTCAACAGCAAACCATGCAAACTGCCATTTCAGAGAATAAGCGAGAACCGAACAAAAAGAATTTCACAGCTCGGCAAGAGCCAAAAAATCAATTATTAAGGCGAATAATAAACAGAACGCAAAGAACTAAAACAACGCGCAAAACTAAAAAGCAACTGATATTTTATCATAACAAGGTCTAAGTCATATAAACCATTAGCTTCCCTTTAGTGAATTTAAAAATTACAACTGTATTATTGGAACACATATATGTCCCTTCTGAAACCATTAGTTAAAACATTGCCAAGTCAAACGCCAAAAAAATTCTTTCAACACAAAAATTTGTTTTAACACCAATGTCCCCACTCAACTTTAGAGGTAGTTCGACTATGTAAAAGCCGAAAACGTAAAAAAAGACAGCGCACCAATACAATCCAAATCTTCTGTTTTGTTTTGAAGTGCTCAAGTTACGTCACACAAACTACACTTTCACCACGGAAGGAACGAAAGCATGATTACTGCCTTTGAGACAATTGAGCATAACACTGTACAAAATGTTAGATGAAAATACAAAAACCACAAAAAACCAGAATTAGACTTGACCTAAACTTGGACAAATTTATGATTATATAAGAGAGCGAACAAAAAGGAATCGAACTCCAAAAAAAACCGTGCTAAAACCATACAGCAGAAAACACACTTTCAAAAATTAAAAGTCAAAAACCTTTTGAATATGTTCCAAACAAATCGAAGACAAATGCAATAGCCAGAGTTCAAGCTTTGGAAGACATATTGCAAGAAAGATTTATTTTCAATTTTGTTCCATCCCTTCAAATGATCTTGGGGGGCTAGGAACCATGCAATTTTGGCCGCTAGGTCGATTTTGGCCGATCGTTAAGTCGCTATGGGCAGATTAATCTCTTTCACAAAGATAAAAAGAATGGGAGCACTGTGAAGATTCCAAGATAAATTTTGGGGCTCAATACATGTCTTTGGAAATTTTTAAAGGTTTGACTTCCACAATTTTTTGCTTTTCACGCTTCAAATACGCCAAAAACTAAGATATGAAAAAAAAATCGAAATTCATCGCAATAAAATGTTCGCATAATGAAATATAGAAAGCATAACCTACTATCCTCAAAGTGATTGCTCACGAACAGTAGGCACGAGTTTGACTTTGCTTGAAGCGAGCTTCAGCCCAGGAAAGCCAGCTGCACTGGTGAGGGATGCTGCAGAAAAAAATCAGGATGGGGTCTATACCTTCAGAAAATCAATATGATCCTTTGCAACCATGAAGTTGTTTCCCCAGCAGCTTCAGTGAACCGATCTCTTTGAGCTAACGAACGCTAAGAGCTACACAAACGGTCAAGCTACAAAATTTTATAAAAAAGACAAACGACACCAATATATGCTTCAATATTCCTTTGAGAGCAATTAAACCATCTATTCTACTTTCATTGTAGCTTTACAGAAATACTCACAAGAGTTTTCATAAAAACATTTTCATAGCTTTAGAATATAAGGTCTCCACTCTGGCCTTACAAACTTAGGAGCCTTCTTATCATTTTCAAAACCATATGTCATCAAGTTAAACAATATTGTATTACACCCTACAGTCGTTTTTAGCTAGGGCTGACCAGCTTATAATTAAAATATAATTAATTTTTAAGATAATTTAGAAAATAATTGTTCTATAGAAATCTGAGCAAAACTTTTAAAATTAGCATGTGTGTTTGAAGTTAGTGTTTTAAAACAAGGCAATTTTGTTGACTTTTTGTACTTTTTAAAAATATGTCTGCCACCAAATAACCTTCAGACTTGCCTAAAAGCGGCACACAAGTGACCTGCAACAACATTAGCAGTATCAGAAAGTCAATACGCTGATAGTTTACGAAGAAACAGCCCATCTGCTAGCTCCAAATTACAAGCAGACAGGCAAATCTCCAAAGACCGGAAACTCCATTAACAAGTTTTAAACGGTTTTTTTTCTGACAAAATTGAAATATTGGTCGGTTTTACAACATCGATTTTAAAATGGCCTGTTTCGATTTTTTAAAATTGGAACGCTCAACAACAATCGTACAGGTGTCAGAAGTAGAAGGCTCCGTAGTTAATTAACAGTAGAGCAAAACTTAAAAAATAAGCCCAAAGCCAACACAGGTGCCAGATAGATTTTGCAGAACAAATTCTGTTAGCAGAAACTTGTTCTTCTGAGACTCTCGCTCTTAGTCCATCAATCTCTCGATCAATCTGTTTAATAGTCACAGAGACTCTCTCGATCTTAGTTTGATCAAAGAACTATTAATTTACATCAACAACTTCCTTACTTTTAGAGCAAAAGATTGAATGGAGAAAAAGTCAATACGGTACGCTATCTGCAGAAAAAAACCAAAAAATTCTTTGAACAAAACGTTCTCAGATTCTGACTATCTACTTAAACAAACCTTGCACAAAGGTTTGAACTGAACCAAAAACTACGAAAAAGACAGTTTTTACCTTTTTCGTGTCCTCGAGCACGAAAACTATCTGATCTCGTATGCAAAAAAAACTGCTAAAAACTTTGAATTGTCCAGTCAGCTCATAATTCATTGACAGCAAATTGAAAGAATAAAAAATTTCATTTAACTTATCATCGCAGCAAATTTGAGTAGAATATAAAAAGTGTTGAAAACAAACTTGTTCATCTTAACTTGTTAAATAAGTGTTGATCTTAAAAATGGCAAAAGTGGAAAAAAAAATTTCAATACTTTCTTTTTTACATTTAAAACTTAGAAAAAATTTTTAAAAGCTCCGTTCTGATTTCTGCCGAAACTAGCCCTAGTTGGCAATTAGGGTATTACGAGTAAAGGAAACAAAGCCAATCAGTAAAATCGATTTCAGAAAATCGATTTTAGAAAATTAAATTCAAAGACAAAAATTAAATGAAAAAATTGGTAGTCTAAGTGAAAACCAATCTTCATAAAATTTTAAAATCTCACTTAAGTACTGATGCTAAAAACAGTGCTAGAACTTAAGAATGATGGGCAATATGCTTAATGCAGAATTCGTACGATCTCAAAAATAAATTTCGGAAAAACTGAAAGTTTCATAAATGCAAGAAACAGGAGCTGCAGAAAGAAAGCAAATTAACATAACCTACTAAACGTCAGAAGAATTGCTCTCGAACGACTAGTGGGAGCTCTAATCAATTGCAGCCTGCTTCAGTTAAGGGGGGAGGGAGGGAGGTAGGGAGAGCCTAAATGGGACTAAGAAGTTCAATAGTGGCCTTCAAATAACCACATCAGAGGTTAACATATACCACTATTAATATTTAAAGTTAGAACTGGCACCAGTTTTGGCGCACTTTCCATTTGACTTTCAGTATTAAATTGCCGCTAATAGAATTCAGCTACTTGAAATTGTGATTGAGAGAGAATTTTAGATCACGCGAAACGCAAAAAAGTCAAGGGCGTAAAAGTCACTCGAAAAGTCAAAATTGTCAAGCGAAAATTTTGCATAAAAAAGACACACGTTTACAATAATTGCTATGAATTTCGTTCAAGAGCAATTAATAACCAATTAGAAAAACTATCCACTGCATTATCTGGCGAATTCAGAATTATTTCAACAGCATGATTTGAATTGATTCCAAGAACAATTCAAACTTCAGTACTTTAGGTTATGATCAACAAATGAGACGGCGTAATTTGAAAAGAAATTTTGTCAAGACTAACTAAAAAATATGCATTAACTTTTTCCATCATTTATTAGCAAATCAAATAACCAAATCCTAAAAACTCCTTAGGAAAGGTAACCATGCAGAGCTTGTTTTTCGAGAGAAAAATTACACCTTAACAATTTTTTTGAATTGTTACTATTTCTATTGAGAATATTTAAAAAGCCACTATCAAATTGCTCATAGCAAAAGCTGCCCTCCGCAGATAACAACGGGAGTTAAAGTTTACTATATTCTATTATTTAGTCTAAGGAGCACTCCGTCTACATGCAAAATGTACACCAAAACCTGATGCAAATTAAGATCTAAGTGAAAATATGAAGCTGCACAAAGTTATGTTAATTATACTGCAAAAATATAAATTTTGCTAGGAAGTCAATTCGTGACAAATTGGCCAATGTGACGCGATATCTAGCTTCATCCGAGAAACATTATAAAAGGTAGGGTGAAACAAAGGAGACCTCTAAGGAGCTCAAAAAACTTTCTCAGCGACAAAATTTATTTAATGCTCTCTCCGACAGAAAATCTCAATTAAAAATCATAATTAAAAATCTTTTCCTAACTTTTAAGTAAAGAACAAGAAACTCTTTAACTACGCTTTTATTTTTTAAATCATTTCTCCCAATTTTGGTCAAGCGTCTAAAAAATAGTCTAAAGCTATTCTTAGGAAGCCAGGCCAGATATACAAAATTTCACGCGTGCAAATGAACTTAATAACCTAGCCAGTAGAAGCCAGAATAGCTGCTAAATAGACTTGCGTGCCGTATAATATAGAAACAGATATATTTTGCAGTTGAAAATTTTTTGGCGCCCGCTCAAAAACATATGTACAAACATTCATCGATACTTTTAAAAAGCTTGTTAAAATTCATTCCACAGAAGCCCTTTTATTATGGACCTTTATTACACACGAGTCCATTGACCTTAAACTTATTAAACTTAAGATCAAAAGTGCAAAAGTCATTTTATAGAGTGAGTTTAGTCACGTATGATCAAAATCTAATAACGCAAAGGATCTAAAGACCTTTGCAAGAGAGAGTAAGAAAAGATGTTAGGCAGAAACGCCGTTAGTGAGAGGAAGAATTCATTCAGAAAACTTGAGCTTTCAGTTTTGCTGTGTGAACACAGGTAAAACAAAAAAAAAGAGCGACAGCCGATGAAACAAAGAAACATAGCCAGAAGAATTTCGAAACCAACTCGAAGCTTCGCAACTTCACAAAAACCCGTACTTACAGCCGAAACCAATACCTTTCGTCTGAAAACAGTAACCTTTTACCTCAACATTTCTTTTGAAACGGATAAAGCAAGAGCAAATAAATTTACGGTTCTTAGGAGAATACTAGAACAATAAAAGCTAGAATGTAGACATTATGGACACATTGTAAAAATATAAAGAAAAAGAAAAATTTTTGAAAGATAAAACTAAATGGAAAAAAATCAAAAACTAAATGGAGAACGGGATGAGTGGAGGGGCCGAAATGATTAAGAACCGCCTTTTTTTATATATGCTATATAATCTTATAGGAAACAGATTTTTCTCGAAACATTAAGCACTGTAATCAACTTCCAACCACCAAAGAACAACCACGTTTCTCTGAAGATTATAGAGAAATACAATAAAGGCAAAAGCGAAAATAACATTGTTGGGCAAAAAGTACCATCAGTATGGTCTGAAACTGTCTAACCTGTTTCTACTAAGCAAATAACTGCCGAGGCAAATGCCAAACTTAGTTTAAAAATTCATGCATTTAGGAATGGTATCTGCCCGTACATTAAAAAAGGCAGAACTAAACGGAGAAAAATAAAATAGTTTTCATGGTTTAACATTAAAATGATGCGGATAATCAAAAGACATACATCGCTGCAACGAGAAGTAAACTACACCTTTGATATTTCTGGGCGCATCATCAAAATACATTTTCGAAAATTTGAACGATGAAGCTACCCTTCGAGGTTCAGTGTCGTGAAAAACTGAAGAATTCGGCGATTTTCAAAAATATCTTGAAAATAAAACGCCCATTTTTGTCTGTAATTTATGTCTCTCAGAATGTATTTCAGAGCCAATGATGTCAGAAAACAAGACTCATTTTGGGTTGCGCGCTCTCAGTAAAATAAATCTCTCAGTAAAAAGATCAACATATAAAATAAATTACAATTAACTTTGAAGGATAATATCTAGCTAGTCAAGACAAGCTGCACCCAGAGGCCTGGAAAACTAAATTGAGCGACCTCTTGTTCGCTAATAAAAATGATATTTCACGTTTAAACACCAAACACCAATAAAGCATTTGAGAGAACAAATAATCTCAAACATGAATTTTATCCAACTACTTAAGCATCAGCCGGCCCGAGAGCGGACACGTTGACAGATCGCTGAACCGTTATTTCTCTAAGACTGTTCGCTGATTGTGTTCTTCTATGATGCTGCGATCTTGAAACCATTCCTGTACGACCAGTACACAGCAGTCCCTCAGTGCCCAATCGTAGGTGACTGCTGACTGTGTACAATCCGGGAGTTGCCGTTTCAGTTCTAGTCCCAGGTTGACCAGACAAGTCACCTCTCAATCTGTCGTCTTCAGCTTGCATGGTGCCTGATCGCATATGCACATCGAGTTCTGCGTGATCGCTTATCTCCCCTGTCACACGACCGTTGCCTGGACTATTTGTGCCAGCAATTGAGACTCCTCCCCTGACAGGACTTCTCGGAGATCCTGTCTGAATGAAATTAAGAAGACGGACCAAAAGCGAGACGATCAGGCTTTGAATTGGATATAATGCCAAGTTGCTTGGAACTGTTTGATTTCGAGCTGTAGAATTTCTTAAATCAACACGCGATACATTCGGATTTTCCTCGTTAACACTATTTGTTTGTCTAATTTCAACACCATTTGAAGGGTCAACTTGGGCTCTTGATATCCCAATGGGTGTGATCACCGGAAGCTGCGACCTGTTTTGCAAAATTTGAACATGGTTGTTGTTAGTTGCGATTCCATTTCGAGCAGGGATCAGCTCTTCCAACAGGTGTTCGATATACTCAAGACTGGTGGGATCCATTAATGAGGGGTTCGTTAAATGGGGATTCAGTGGAGCACCTGGTTCGTTGAAATTATCTGAGCCTTGTCCGCGTGGAGCACTCGCAGCTAACTGTTCTTGAGTGGGCTGGTTCGACTGTGGCCCGTTCGGCCCTGGTCCACTAATTTGTTGACGGCTGCTTCCATTCTGGTGAACCATGTTCTGCCCGTGGAGCATAGCTGTGCGATTCAGAACTGCAGGCAGTTCGTAATGGTGGAAAAAATACAGCATTGAATGCTAAAACAAATTTTATCTTCAATTTCATCACAGAATATCGTTACTTAAGAAGACTACCGTATCAGGCAATGCGTATTACGTCGATCCAACGCGTATATTAATTTGTTTCATCAAAGACCGTGGCAAACCAAAAGAGAACAGCACTTTATCAATTAGACTTTAATTATTCAAATTACCCGAAAGGCCTAATCCATAAAAAGCTGGTACTTGAATGTTGATTAATGAAAAAGATTTTTCAGTGCTCAGGGAATGATTCAACGTTCAAGAAACAATAATGTCCTTTTCCATTCACGTTGGCAATACATGTGAGCAGATAAACCCATAGCTAGAGAAACAACTGCATTCAAAATGAACAAGAATTAAATTTCCTGTTAAATGACTATTAAAAAATAACATTGAATTCCGAGCCAGAATCGAATAAAAATTATAATTCAAAACTCGGTAGAGTAAATGTTTACAGCATTTGCATATGATTAATGAAATAAAAACAAAAACAAGAGCGCTCGTTAATGTGCGTTTGCACATCATGTCCCGACCCGAGCTCATCTACATTTTTGACTTAATTGTCAACCAAATGGAGATAATTAAAAATCGAATTCAAACAAATCGTAACACATCCAAACTAATAATTGAATTCCATAAAGCTATGACTCATTAGAACGCTCATGAGATCTGCCATTAATAAGAAAAGAGAAAAAAACAAACAAAAACAACATATCCGGCAGATTGCAGGAAAAGAGCCGCGAAAGACGCTTGTGACCTTCCATGAATTGAAACAACTAAAGAAATAAGATAAACAGATCGATCACCAGTCCTTTAATAGACCACTAGAAGTTTTGGGTTAATTTCGGACTGTCAGTTTTATGACACATAAAGTCTATAAGGAAAAAGCCCTAAAAGAGCTTTTTCAAATTCGACATTTGAAATCAAAAACTCAACACTAACATTCAAGAAAAAAGGCATATAAACTAGATGTACTACTTCGATGCACACTATCGATTTTCAACTAGTAATGTTCATAAAATTCAAAGTTCTATAAATGAGTTCAGAAGTCATTTTTTAGTGATGTAAGTCACGCAATTGACCTAAAAGCAGAAATGACGTCACGTACAATTTTTATCTGCAACGCAGTAGGTCTCTGAATTCAATGAAAAAGTCAATTCCAAGAAACCAGATCAAAAGAATCATCGATGGAGACGACGAATTAAAAAAAACACGGTGTCCCCAATAACAGCCGCTATCGCTTCGCGGCTATAAAAACAACAAAACCATTTTTACGGCAAAATCTCGGTATCTAAATTTAAAAGCAGCTAGTAAAAACGTCAAATTACAATTAGATAAAAACTTAGCAACACAAATTTACTTTTTCTTACCTACAAAGAAGATGGGATTTTTCTTTAACCAGACTAGGTAAGAAGTTGATCGAAATAAAAAAAAAGAGGTGAAATTCAAAAAACCATCAACATTTTTTAAACCAAAAACTTCAAACTTCTTAAAAAACATTAGCTTTCAACAAAAAACTATTGATAAAACGACTAAAAGTCATTAAGAAACCAATGAGACCTGTTTTTGGTTAGACTAGGCCACAGAAACGGTCGTGCAGAATTACTAACAAAAAAGTAAACAACACAAATTATTGAAGTAATTTAAATCATCAGCTAATATGTGATTATGTGTTAAAATTTCAATTGTTATTATACTAAGTTAAAATTATACTGAAAGCTTAAAGTTGTTCACTTGGGCCCCATTTGAAAATCATTAGGTTCAGTTATTACACAAATGTGCAGAAGAAGAGAAAGCGAAAAATAAATAATGACCACCCAAAATATTAATGAAAACACATCTTGTCAAACAAACGACACATAAATTAAAACGGATTATAAAAAACACATTGAAGTTTGAATTGAAAGGAAGAGGATGAGACCTTTCATTAATGAGTTACAAGTTGACAAAAAGAACAGAAGTTTGAAAAAAAATATGAACTTTAAGACTATTAGCTATTTACTGACTGCATTGAATAAAATCATTCAAAAAATATTAATGAAAACACATCTTGTCAAACAAACGACACATAATTTAAAACGGAATATAAAAAACACGTTGAAGTTTGAATTGAAAGGAGGAGGATGGGACCTTTCATTAATGAGTTATAAGTTGACAAAAAGAACAGAAGTTTGAAAAAAAATATGAACCTTAATACTATTAGCTATTTACTGACTGCATTGAATAAAATCATTCAAAAAATAATTAAGAAGCTAAAGCGACCTGTCAGCATTTAGAAAAAATTACGACTACATAAAGAACAAAAAAAGCAGGCAAAAACAGCAAACTCAAAAAAAATTGAGAGAAAAGTGTCGAAGCCATTAACAAAAATCAACTTTTCTATCAACTTTTCTAGTAAAAACTTTTTTATTTTCAATTAAATTTTTAACAGCAATGGGATTCTTTTTATTGTAACGAAATGAATTCAAAAAGATCTACAAATATGTATAATATAATATGTATGCAAAAAATAATAAAATCACGAAATTTTTGAGAAAACCCTTAGTATCAAAGCGATTAAAAATTCAACAGCTTTCAAAGGAAATCTAAAATTACGCAAAGGTTTGCGTTGATGGGAAGGCAATGATATCTGTCATTCATATGGCATCAATAAGTCATTACAATAAGTCTCATGGTTATGAAAACGACAAAAAAAAATACAGGTGAAAACAAAGTTGATGTGTCGAAGTCATTAAAACCATAAGCTTTTCTCCCAAAAATTTTTCTTTGAACAATTGAACGTCTTCCTTAAGCCAATCGGAACTGTCAAGATTGGGATAACGTGAAAAAATTTCAAAAGGTAACAAAATTATCAAAAATATCTAAAATGAAAAAAAAATTGTAAAACTCGTGGCGTAGAAGTTATAAAACCAAAAGTTAAAAAACACCAATCAATTTAAAATTGGTTCAAGTAGAACGGAACGAAGCCCTGTCATTAGTGATACCGACTTACAGGTTCACAGAATATATTGTAGAGATCGGTTAATGTTCAAAAAAAAATTCGAAAAATGATATATGAAGTCTTAAAAGCCATTCGCCGTCTACTCAAAGAACTAGATAGGTTCACTTTATGCTCATTAGAAAGCCCATTACACTCATAATCAACGAGGACTATGCCATAGGACTTAAAAAATTATTATCACAAAAAAAAACAAAATATCATTAAAAATTATGAAAAGTCGAAGCGATTCCTTGAAAACTCGAAGCGAATCGAAAACATGATCGATTCCTTGAAAACGAACTATTTGTTCATTGGGCACCATTTGACTGTAGATGAGGGTTTCTCATTATCGGAACCTTGCTATTAAAAGTGACTAGTTTAAGTTACTTGAAAAAAAGTTTTAAACAGCTCTCAAATTTGAAATTTTTTTATATGTGAATTTTACACTATGAGACCAAAACTAGCTTTTTTTTATCGCCGTCCGTCTGTTAGGAACAAGAATTATTTCATTCTGTTGCGTAAAAAGTAATTTTGAATATATATAATTTTACAGAAAAAATCTTAATTTGAACAAAAATTACGCTAAAAGTGAACAAAATCATGCCAAATATCACATGTGCACACAACAGAAAACTTTAAACCTCGAAAACTCCTCGAAAAAAAACGAAATTAAAAAACATACCCGGCAGATTGCCGGAAAATAGCCGCCGTTGATTCCAATAAGCATGATTGGGATTGAAAGAATAGAAGATATTGAAAAAAAAGATTTTTGTACAAAAACATTTTTTAAGTCCGATTTATTTTGATGGCATTTCGTAGTTGAAGATAACGTACTTCTGTTTCTTAGAGAGAGGCTACAGGGGCTACTATCAATACCAATAAGCATTAGAGATGGTAACTAAGACTTATAGGAACGACGTTCAAATAGCGGGCATCTAAAATTGGGCTTTATGGGTTTATCCCGTTTCTACTTCTGACTTCAATTTTTTATACTGACTCTGTTCATTTTGAATTGCTTTGCTGAGCAACTGATGTTCAAAATCACTTTTAGCAGAATGAGAGAAGAGAGAAACTAGCCTAGAGAAGTCAAAAAGATATCACGCAAAATGTTGAAAAAGCGGCAAAATGAGGTAAAGCGAAAAATTTTTTTATTCGACGAAGTAAAAAAAAAAAAAATAGGAGCGCTATAATAGCCGGCTGAGAAGATGAGGCGGCTATTAAAAAGAATCTTTTTAATTTCGAATTCTACGCTGGAAGAGCTTTATAATGATACCACTCACATTTTTCTACGACGAATATATATTGATCGGCCAAAGTTGACTGAAAAAAAACCATTTGAGTATAAAGTTCCTTCCCCCACAAATGGGGTCGGAACAATTAATGTTACACTACCGAACGTATTAAAATTACATTAAATTAATCTCTCTTACGCATCTTTGATTACGATAGATGAGAGCAAACGAATAAACACAACCTGTATGAGGAGCCAAGATGCTACAAGAGCAAGTCCACTGTACTGTCCGTTGAAGCGATAGTGGTAAGCGTAGAACGCGAAGTGGTAGAGATAGAAGAAGCGGAGCCAATGTCTTTTGGTAATAGCTGTATGACAGCAGATGGCCTCGTACTGGTCCGCCACCCACACAATTATGATGATGTAGAAGGCTGTGGTCGAGTCACTGAAGAACTCTGACATGATCGCCTCGATTCCTGGAAACCAATAGACGAAGCTGATTTGAAGATTTCAGTTCCGTCCAACATTTTAAATTTACTACATAACATCGGATTCAAAATTTAATTTCAAAACATAGCCGGTAGATTACCGGAACAGAGCCGCGATAGACGCTTGTGGCCTTCCATGAATTGAAACAACTAAAGAAATCAGATAGACAGATCGACCACCGGTCCTACAATAGACCACTAGACTTTTTGCGTTAGATTCGGACTGTCAATTTTATGACACATACGGTCTTTAAGGAAAAAGCCCTATAAGAGCTTTTTCAAAATTGATATTCAAAATCAAAAACTCAAACCTAATACTCGAGAATTAGGGCATATAAGCTTGGCACTACTTAGATGCACACTATTGATCTTTAACTAGTAAATGTTCGCATAAGTGAGTTCAGAAGTCATCCTTGAGTGAGGTAAGTAACGCAAATGACCTAAAAACAGAAATGACGTCACCAGCACAAATTTTACCTGCAAAGCAGTAAAAGTTATTGAAAAAGTAAAATCCAAGAAGTCAGGTCGTAAAAAAAGATAGCAGGAAAAGACCTGAACAACAAACGGAATTGAATGAAAAACTTGATTTAGAAGTAATCTACCTGACACTTCTATAGAACAATGCCTGCTCAATTGAATAATGCCTGCCAAAAAAACTATCAAAAAAATCATCAAAAAGTTGAAACTACAACAATCAAACATACTAAACAAAAACACACTCATTGCTAAAACTCTTTTAAGCTTTTACCCCGAAGGCAAAATTTGATCCATTAAAAAACACCTATTTCGGAAATATATTTAAAACCAAATTCTGTCTCTGAAATCGGTCCAGTATTATATAAGAAAGACCAGAAAAAAAGTAATCGGACTTGGAACATTTTAACTTTACTACATATCGGATTCAAAATTTAATTTTAAAACACAGCCGGCAGATTGCCGTAAAATAGCCGCGATAGACGCTTGTGACCTTCCATGAATTGAAACAACTAAAGAAATAAGATAGACAGATCGACCACCAGACCTTTAAACTCAAGACTAATACTCAAGAATTAGGGAATAAAAGTCTGGCACAACTTAGATGCACACTATTGATCTTTAACTAATAAATGTTCACAAAATTTAAAGTTCCATAAGTGAGTTCAGAAGACATTTTTTTGGGTGAGGTAAGACGCAAATGACCTAAAACAGAAATAACGTCACGCACACAAATTTTACCTGCAAACCAGTATAAGTCACTAAAGCCATCAAAAACGTCAATTCCAAGAAGTCAGTTCGTAAAAAAAACATAGCACGAAAAGCCCTGGAAGAAAACCCAAAGAATTGAATAAAAAACTTGGAAGTACTCTACCTGACACTTCTATGGAACAATGCCTGCTCATTCGAACAATGCCTGCCAAAACACAAACAAAAAGTCATCAAAAAGTTGAGAAACTACAACAATCAAACAAACTAAACAAAAATGCTCTCGTTGCTAAAAATTGTAAGCTTTTACACCGAAGACAAAATTTTATCCATTAAAATATACCTATTTCAAATAAAAATTTAAAACCAAATTTTGTCTCTGAAAACGGTCCAGTATTATATATGAAAGACCTGAAAAAAATTATCGGACCTTGAACATTTTCATTTACTACATAACGGATTCAAAATTTAATTTCAAAACATAGCCGGCAGATTGCCAGAAAATAGCCGCGAAAGACGCTTGTGGCCTTCCATGAATTGGAACAACTAAAGAAATAAGATAGACAGATCGACCACTAGCCCCTTAACAGACGACTAGAAATTTTGTGTTAAATTTGGACTGTCAGTTTTATGACGAATACGGTCTATAAGTAAAAAGCCATAAGAGCTTTTAGAAAATAGATATTCAAAATCAAAAACTCAAGACTAATACTCAAAAGTTAGGCCATATAAGTTTGGCACTACTTAGATGCACACTATCGATCTTTAACTAGTAAATGATCAAAATTTAAAGTTCCACAGGCGAGTTCAGAAGTCATTTTTTTGAGTGAAGTCACGCAAATGACCTAAAACTATAGATGACGTCACGAACACAAATTTTTACCTGCAAAGCAGTATAAGTCACTGAAGTCATTGACAAAGTCAATTCCAAGAAGTCAGGTCGTAAAAAAACATAGCAGGAAAAACCCTGAACGACAACCCGTAGAATTGAATGAAAAACTTAGAAGTACCCTACCTGACACTTCTATTGAAGAGTGTCTGCTCAATTGAACAATGCCTGCTAAAACACAAACAAAAATCATCTCAAAAAATAATAAAACAATCAAACAAACTAAACAAAAATACACCAATTGCTAAAACTGTTAAGCTTTTAACCCGAACGCAAAATTTGATCCATTAAAATATACTTATTTCAAAAATATATTTAAAACCAATTTTTGTCTCTAAAATCGGTCCAGTATTATATATGAAAGGACCTTGAATATTGATTAACTCAGAAAATAACGGAAAAAATAGAAATCAGTCACAAATTTTAAAGAAATGTTAGTTAAAATCGTGAAATTAATATCTCCAAAACTTTTTCTGTTTCTAGAGGATATCCAGTAACCCAATTCCAAGCCTAAAAAACTAATTGGGTCAAAGATCGATAAACTTTCAAATTTTAGCAAAAAATACTTTTCTATTAAAATGTTGAAAACCAATCCATTCCCCTAGCAACTATGTAATATTATACAATCAAATCCCGGAGAAAGTTTCCAGGCTACGGAGGCAAGAAAAACTGAATAAAAGAGAAATGATTAAAAAAAAATTGAAAAAATTGAAAATTTTATCAAAAATTTTAAAATTTTGAAATGTTAAAAAGTTGGAAACACTTTCGTTATCACTAACAACCATTCAGTAAACTTTTATCGGACCGTGGAATAGGTTTTTTTCTCTTGAGGCTTGACAGAAATCAAAAATTGACAACAAATTTAGGAAGACTTAAAACAAACTGCCAATTTTATTTTTAAAAAATTCTTAAACTCGAGACATTAAAAGGTTGAAAACGATTCCATTGTTACTACAAACTATGCTATTATTAAACCTTAAAGGAGATTCCCTGGCTCCTGCGGCACGAATATAACATAAAATTCAAAGCAGTTGAAAAAAATTGCTAAAATTAGGATAATTTCACGTGCTTGTAGTACCAAAACATATAGCTCATAAAATGGTCATAACAAGTATATTTGTCTCGCGAAAGACCTTCATCAACTTCAATCTAAGACTAATCAAACAAAAAACTCAAAAAAATCAACAATAAAACATGAAAAAACGCTTAATTTTGAACTCCTAAAAATGACATTTTAACCTTGAACTAGCAGGTCCGTAAAGGCTATCGGAAGGCATCTTATCTTGAAACTTTAACAATCGATAGTCTCATTGAAAACTTATTCGTGATAACTGGTGTACATGCATCCTTTTGTGAATTCAATGAATTTTTCTGCAAACTACTTTGAACATCAAAAAAATGGAGAGCCAAATATGTGAAAGACAAGTTTTAAGCGAATTGAGAGTAAAAAACGTTCTCACAGAGCATTAAAAATTCAAAACCGATAGGATGAGGTATAAAGAGGGAGAGAAATCGATAGCAGCAGCAATATACAATGAGTCGGAGAGCAAATAGATTTAAAAAAAACGAAAAAACCCAAAAGACAGAGAAAAAAGAAGGTTGAACGCAGAGAAGGAAAACAAAAAAAACGAGTCGGGGAGAAAACCAACGCGAACAAAAAGCGAAAAGGGGAGTTAAAGACAAGAGAAGGAAAACCCGAAAATGATGAGAGAGGAAAAAACAGAAAGAATACAATACAACAGAAACCACAAGAACATCAGGAACCAACCGTAAGAAAAACAATTGGAAACAAAAAATGAATCAAAAACAGACAAAAGAAAAAATGAAAAAAAAGAAAACAAACAAAAAAAGCAACCAAGAAAACAAAAAGAAAGAGTGAGAGAAAGGAGGAAAAAGGAAAGTGAACATGAGAAAGAAGAAAAACAGAAAAAAAACAAAAGCGATAGAATGAAAGAAAATGGAACAGCAAAAAGAAAGAAACCCAAATCATGAGAGAGAAAGTACGAGAACAGCGAGATTGTGACCAAGCGCAAAACAAAAGCAAAAATTTGAATGCAAAATAAAAAATACAGTTCGATAAAACACTTGAAGTGCATAAATAGAAGATCGCACAACAGAAATAAGATAGAGAAAGAAAAAGAAGGGAGGGAGAGATACAACAGTTCAAAGGAGATGAGAAAACAGGTCCTGGGTGAGACGAACTGCAGTTCTCAAAACGATGAATGTGCTAATGAGATCACGTCGGACGTGCCCAAAACGAGGAATGTGCCGATAAAAAGGAATCGTTGTCGAGCCTTTGCGAATGCTTTTACGAAGTCAACACGCACGGAACTGAGTTAAAGAGCTGACTAAGGCCACCAACAAAATTTTCCTTGAAAAAATAAAAGGAAAATTATATACCTATCATGTTTTGTAAGCAATAATTTATTAGTAACTGCCCCTAATATGAAAAAGTCCTCAACTGGGCTAAAAAATTTTTTATTTATTTCAAGACCCCAGTTTTGTCATATATAATTTTTTGGCACCTAAATTAGGTTATATCATTGTCAACTTTTGGGTCTTTTAAACTTCACAAATTTTGTTCGCTGAAATTCTTCTGTATCAAAAAAGTTTCGTACAGCGAAACTTTGGCAAAACAAATTTCCATCATCCACCTTTTAATCCTTGACGTTTTCGGTGAGCGACTTTTCCTTCACAAATATTCAAGACAACCTTTTTCATCAATAAATTTTTGACAATAACTACTAAAAACAAGTGTTTTTTTCGGTAAAAACTCTTTGTCTTGACACAATTTCGATCATTTACATTTTCAGTATCAGAAGCTTTTCGGCCACAGACCGTTCTCTGAAGAAGTTTTTGGTCACAGACCTGTTTCTGAACAACTAATCAGCCAATGATTTTTTCGACACTATTGTTCTTGTTTACTGAAACACCGATTATTGTCTTCTTCTTTAACAAAAGAACTTCGGCAACAGGCTTTTTCGCAAAGCTTTTTTCGGTAGATGACACGACCTCTTAGCAATATTTTGGGTCACTGACCTTTTGGCAACACTTTTCGGTTAATGACCTTTTTTGCAACATTTTTCGGTCAATGACCTTTTAGAAACATTAATTGATTAATGACCTTAAAGAACAATTTTTCGGTCGTTAACTCCAATTAGGCAACCGCTTAACCGTGCTCTTCGGTAGTACTGTTACAACATGCCGATCAGTAATGCCTCTAAAACATGCCGCCTTATGAGTTCACGCGATTAATATATAGATTAAGGCCATCCCAGCAGCTTCACCAATCTATGCACTTGAAGGACTACTAGAGCCCACTTTGGGAATCTAAAGAAATTTAATGCCCGCTGGGCTTTAGCTGTTTATCCCGTTTTGAAAGATCAAAGTCATTGAAAAATAAGTGAAAACATCTTAAAAAACACAGCACACCAATACAATCCAAATTCTTTGGATTGCAAAGACCACGATTATTATGTCCCCAATAATAGCCGCTATCGCTTCGCGGCTATTAATCAGATAATTAAACGAGAGCCACTGAAGACTGTAGCAGTTGCACTTGTCATAGAATCAAATTGTAATTAAAGTAATATCCCGTCTACCAACTTCTGACAGCTTAGCTTTTTTGAAGGATACATTTAGATTAAGAGGCATAACCGCCAAGTTAAAATCTTACGTTCAGAAATATCTAATACAAATGAACAATCATCACGAATTATTTCTAATAAATTAAATATAATAATCCAACGGAGGCTGTTCCAACGGATGCTCTCAAATATTAGATAATGCGCAAAATGAGACACCTTTTGCTGCAGGCACTAATATAGTTGAAAGACAGGGCCCTCGTATCATTTAACAAGAGCACAATATGCTACTAATGTCTACGTACCAACAAGAGCCAAAATGACTGTCAATAAGGGCGCTGCAGGGAAAACCATTCCAATATTCAGTTCAAGCATCTGCAGAACATCGATTATGAAGATAAAGATCTGGTGGTGAGAGTAGCGCAACAACATCGAAATAGACAATGTCTGAAATACATCATAGCACAACAGTCATCCATGGCACGGCTAATTAACATTCAAGGTTAATATCAGAAACATAGAAGGCTTCTGAGATTATAAAAACGACCTTTTAGCTTATAAGCAACCTTGAAGTTTGAAGAGGCTTTATAACTTTCTATCAGGTTGCTATTATTTATCAGTTCACATACCTGAAAAATGTTTCCAAGAAAAACCTATCTTTAGTAATGAATTCGCAACATGAAAACAGTAAGTAACTATTAATCTACCAATTGAATAGAAAACACGAATTCATAGCAGAATGCAAAGTTCACTGAATTGTAACTAACTTTTCACAACCTAAATATGTAAATGTATTGGTTTTTCTGAATTATACCTTGGCGTTAAGACAGAAGCGGAAACAACATTTTTAAACAAATGCGTCTGTACCACTTTTTTTAAACAAAACTGACCAGGATTTTCAGACAAATTATAAAGGGAACAAAAACTTGGGGTTTGGCCTTACAGCAAGTCAGAAAACTCAAAAACTACTTCCATCTGGTTGAAGACCTTTTTGATCTAAATGAATTTTCAGATTAAAAATGTTCAGGAAAAGACAAAGAAAACAAAGCAGTAAAGATTATAAAGTAAAAAGTATAAAATAATTTATTAACCCAACCTAGCCCTCAAAAATAAACATCAGTACTTTATCAAAACGCTCAATAAAAAATATCTTAGTAGTAAATCTATTAAATTCTCAAAACTGCATTAAAGTCAATAGTAAACAAAAAAAAACGAAATAGAAAACAAAAAGGGCGAATTTCTGGAAAGTAGCACAGCAAATAAAAAAATAGATTACGGCAATAATTCACCATATATAAATGCGAGATACTAAATTCACCATATATAAAATGTAGCCAAATATTAGTGTTATGCACAAAATGAAAACGAAATAGGAAGGCATCAAGAAAAA
Organism: Convolutriloba macropyga; assembly: GCF_964194025.1. Lineage (NCBI taxonomy): Eukaryota > Metazoa > Xenacoelomorpha > Acoela > Convolutidae > Convolutriloba > Convolutriloba macropyga. Next base: position 59,134,600 of record NC_134469.1, read on the forward strand.
AACCGGAAAAATATGAGAAAACAATAGAAAAACAACTAAATTTTATTATTTAAACTGAGATGTCCGGAATCGAATGAAAAGAAAAACTAAAGAAAAATTGGACAAAGGAGCCTTAATCGATTTTGTATATGTACAAATTTATAAGAAAAAGATAAGCACTTCGTGCTATAGACTGATAAACGAAATGCCTGATTAAACCAAAAACCTTTTCAATGGTCAAAGAAAAAATCCGTAAAATACTATTTAATTAGGGAAATACGTGCTCTAAAAATACTGCAATACCAAAGCAAAAGATTAGACACTTCAGGTTCCATCAAAAACCTATAAAACCTAAAACTCAAAAAGCAAAACAAATGAGTCGATCGACGAAAAACCGCTAAAAACGGTTAGCTATATGCACCACGCTGTTGAGAAAAACTTTTCAAAGTCATGCAATGCAGTGCATGAACAAAAAACATCTTTCGCTCACCAAAAATTAGTTCACACGGCCATTTTAATCACTTTCGCGTGCGGGTCAAAGTAAACAAAAGTACTTCCAGCTAAAAACCCGAAGAAAACACCAATACACCTCTTCGGCTACTAAGAAAACAAGAGAAAGTCAAAAATAGCCCCCGTTATCGCTATGCGACCAGCAATAAAATAAACACTAATTTCGTTGAGGAGCAATTAGTCTCACAATAACAAAATACTTAGGCTAGGACAGTAGATCGAAAGACAGTAATCCAAAGCAAAAAATTGGGACAGTAAGTCGAAGCCATTTTTAGTTGAGTTTAAGTGGGTAATTATATTAAAGAATACGCGATTGTTCTGTATAACGGTTGTGATAGATCTAGATCAAGTCCAACGGGCCGCTGAGAAATGGCCATAGCCCTCGATGCATGACCAAATTAGCTAATCTCATATCTAAAAATTATTAAATAACGCCTAAAAAATTTTCAAATGGACTGTATTATATGGTTTCTATTCACTTTTTATCTACTGTTCCAATTCTTCCAAAATTTGTTACTTTTGATCTAGAGTCCATTCGATTACTGTCCAGTCCCCAAAATACTTACAAAAAGGACCATAACAAAGGCCGCAGCGATGTAGGATGAGCGAGTGGCATGGACACTGATAAATTTGAAGTGCTCATCGGTCTTTACATTCCGCAGATACCCTAAACAGACAGACCTCATTACTAACACTACGATAATTGCAAAATAGTGCAAAATATACATACATCTCTCTTCACCGTTGCGGCTTTGATCCAATACTTGCCCAGTTGGGTTTCAGAGATCTAGATGACTAACCCTGTTTGCTGTCCTCCTCCAGTGCAAGCACTTTGAACGAGTTACGCAGCCAGTCCTCCACACCCAAGATTTCTCTCCTCACATACCTTGATAGCCCAGTTCCAAAACACTCATCTTTGTCAGGATCTACAATATAATCAGCGTAGAACGATTAGCCGATATCCGTGCGCAAAAATTTGAATTGAAACTTATCTAGAGATTTAGAAATTCTATAAAAGCTATTTAAATTCTGTTTATAATATTGAATCCACTCATGCTTTTACCTAGAACAAGACTCATCAGACATAGTTCTTTAGCATTAGTTCAAAATTAACAGCAAGAAGATCAATACCTATTCGGAGGGTGATAATTTTGATGCCAAGTTTCTTGCGAACACGGCTGGACAGTCGAAGAAAGCCGTACTCCAAGGCATACTCAAACACCAGATCAGGTTCAGTCGGTTTAACTGCAATCAGTACAATTTGAAAAAAAAACTATACTCACAGTAAATGAGATGAAATAAAATGAAGGAAACTTGTCTCACCTTTCTCTCCAGAATTAGAGTTGTCAATGAATATGTCAAACCATTGTGAAATAGAATTTTTACGACCTGTAACAGATAAATACGAGCGCATAATTTAACTACTATTGAATCTTCAAATATGATGGAAACTCACCCTTCTTTCTGTAGAAATCTACATTTGGACACTCGGTAGAGTTCTCAAACTGAAGGGCTTTAAATTCTGAAACGATAAGTTGATAAATTACCACCAAAGCAAATAAGTTGAAACCATTGAACAAACCCTTTAAGTTAGATCCCCTTTGACCTGCTCTGATATCATGTCCAAGATTGCCACCAAACAAGTTAACAATCTGAGGAGAGTAACTTAGGTTCGAGACAACTTCCAGTCGGATAATTCCATCATGCTTTGGCCAGTTACTCTGCACTGGTTCCAAACAACTCAGGGGAGAATTAGAAAAGATTGTGTGCATGTAGATTAGGAAAACGATAGCGCACACCGCCTGAAACAAAGTCAGACGCAAATAGACTTAAAATCTGCTGCCAAGTAACACTACTATCTTTTGCATTTAAAAAAATTTGGCTCTGATTTCACCTTCTGATCTTAATCATGAACACATGAATCGCGCATACGCTATGCATGTGCACTTATATATAATTGAAGAAATAAATCTTCCATAAAAAATTTTCCTTTAGAAAATGATTGCACGTAAGACAGCACCACTCGATCAACACATTCAATGCTAAAAATAATTGAAGCAAGATCCTTACCTTGATGAAAACAATAAACTCGAAACATCGGCGCACTGATGGTGGGAATACTTTTGCGTAGGTGTGGGACAGTTTATGAAATAGGGCGTAGAACAACCTGTCCCTAATGCGAGAAAAATTCCTCATTGCGGCTGCTCGACCCGGAATTCCTGTGTCTTCTAAGCCTTCCGGCCGAAACATCTCAAATTCATGGTTCCTCCATTCAACCCATCTGAAATAATTCTTAACACGTATGTCTAGCATACTCTTGTTTCGCGTAGTTTTTCATACTTTTTTGAATCGAATTAAATGATTCCTTTGCAATATAAATCTACACTATAAGCCTCATTGTAGCTAAAAATTGCCAAACTATAAACATACCCGGCAAATTGCCGGAAAACAGCCGCCGTTGATTCCCATAACCAAGATTGGGATTGAAAGAAGAGAAAAAACTTAATTTTTGTACAAACAATTTTAAATTGCGAACTATTTTGATGTCAATTTGGAGCAGAATGTACGACTGTTTCGAAGTGAGACCACACAGGGGCTAGCATCAATACCAACAAACAATAGAGATCGTAACTAAGAACAAAGTTTGAGATGCGGGCATCAAAAATTATGCTTTATGGGTTTATCCCGTTTCTATTTCTGATTTCGTTTTTTCATACTGACTATGCTCATTTGAATTGCTTTGCTGAGCAACTGCTGTCTAAAACCACTTTTAGCAGAATGAGAGAAGAGTGAATCTAGCCTAGAGAAGTCAAAAAGATTTCACGCAAAATGTTGAACAAGCTGTGAACTAAGGTAAAGCGATAAATTTTATTCGACGAAGTAAAAAAACATAGCCGGAAGAATTCCGGATACGACTCGAAGTGGAAATCCACTTAAACGCCATCCAACTACTCATCAGACAAAACGTGCCTCGGCTAATTTAGGATTATCTTGAAACAAAACCATAAAACAAAAAATTAAACACAAGAAAAACATCTGTTATAATATGATAAAAAATCGGATCAAATTTTGTCACTACCAAAACCAGCTAAAATTAAAACAAAATCATAACCAAACCTCTTAACCAAAAAAAATGAAAAAAAAAACTCCCGAATTTTTTTTCACACCTCAATTTCTCGCTCTCTAGGAAACAGCGATATGAACAAAAAACCACTCTCTTTTCGCTCCAATCTTCATTTTGTTCAGCAACAAAATCACTCCTATTTGTGTTTCATTTCCTTCTTCAAAATACACTCCAATAAAAATGATTTAAAAAAGGACTTCTCCAATACTCCTCTTTGAGTCGTAAAAAAATAGGAGCGCTATAATTGACGGCTGAGAAGCTGAGGCGGCTATTAATAGTTTCTATATTCGGTAGGGCAAAAGACAATTCAAACAACTAACAGACTTAACAAAACAAGATTCACAATATAAAGGATTTAAAATTTGTCAAAACTCTTTACTGTACGTGTTCTCGGTTGCCGCACTTCCGGAACATTTATTTCGTATTTCCCAAAAAAGGAAGCTCCAAAGTGTTGTTGCATCAATCCAAGGCAATCATTTTGCATTTCGAGGGCTAATTTGTAGATTTCATGATCGGAGTTGTTATAAACGAAAGCATTCTGAAACATGAGCAAGATGTCACGGGCGAATTCCAGGTCGCTGCGGATAACCCCATTTTCAATTCGTCTTCTTAGAGTAGTGAGGTCCATTGGAAAAGCGACAACCTTTGAATAACTCGGCGCAATATCATCAGTTACAGGTGACATAAAAACATTAGCCCATTTATGATTAGAAATACTTTTCCAGAGTAAAAGAATGGATCGTTTCCATTGTTTGTACGTCTTCTCATCTTCTTCAACGGCTACCTTGGTAGACTCATTCTCAATTTTTCTAGATTGGTCGCCCATTTCTGTTTGAAGATCGGGGAGCGAGTTTTCACGTATTTCTTTCTTCACATCAGGTTCGCTCGTCTGAGCAACTCCAATAGAACAATCCAAGAAGTCTGATTCGTCCGATGCCGCCAGTTCTTGAATCAATCCCGATATGTTAATATCATCGTCATCCGTTAGTTCCACCTTGACAGCATCATTCGCTGCGTCTGGATCAGTTGCGGACATTGCCTCTAACTCTTCTCTTACATCACTATATTCGTCTATTACTTGTTGAAGTTCCAATTCAATCTCACCCAGTCGTTTAACAGCTAGCATTTCTCTGACTTTTCCAATATTTTCGATAGAAGCAAAAGAAAGCTGATACTGTTTCTCAATAATTTTAATTTGCTGCTTGCAATCAGTACTGGTAACATCACAGCAATCAATCATGTTGTCGTTCAAAAAAGAACTCAGAGCAGAAGAAACAACATCCATTGCTTTCGCACTAGCTCCATGTTCTTGACACAACTCAACCAGTACAAGACTGGAAAGTGTATTCCAAAGCATGATTTCTGAAAATCAACTGTATGAGCACAATGTCAAAAAACGGAACACTGAATAATTAATGTATAATTTTGGACAATATTAAGTGCATTAAAGCTCGATAATTATTGACTGAAAAAGCATAGCTGGGAAAATAAAATTGTCAATCACATTTTTAGCATAATTTGTTGAAGGATGGCATTTATGTTCTCAACTCCCTTCCCTAGTTGGTGAGCAAAAATTTTTACATCTGGCGTTCTATTTTGTTACATGATCCCAAGAGGAGTAAAAAATTTATAAGAGATAACAAAAAGCACTGATGGCAACAGGAAAAAAGGTCCTTCACATTATAGTCCCCCCCCAGCTTAGTCGTCGGATAACATATAGACACCATCATGGCAAACATGATGGGTGCTGTAACGGGAAAGACCAGAGAATACAAACAGTAAATGTATTAATAGCTAACATGTAACCAGTTTCAACTGTTGTCCAAGTACAGAGTTATTCAACCTCGAAAACTTTGTGCGCAGAAACACAGCTCCGCTATTAATCGGTAAACGAGTTTTTCACTCTCATCATTAGGGTGCTTAAAGCGTTGTAGGATCTATCCTGTTTTGACACCCCCCCCCCCAACCTCTGAAGGGCATATAACTTTTACGCCCCAAGCGCACGTGCTGCATTTAGTAGTAGTAGAAGAACAGGATTTAGGTCAAAACCTTAAAATTACACTCCAATTTACAGCAGTTTTGATAAACTATTGCTATGACCAGATCTGCAAAGTAATCTTCACTTACATTTGTTCTTTCAGTAAAGTTATGCAGAAAAACGTCAGGTAGATATTGCTAATTGTGTTTTTGTTCAAATCGGGCCCAAAATGTTGATAAATTTTTCTCACTTTATTAACGAGACATTTGGCGCTGAAGAAGAAATTGTCATCGTTGCGGGATAAGCGATTTTTGCTAGTTTTTATCTGACCAAGACCGAATTGACGTGTTTGCACATTTTCTGTTGGAACCACGGCATCAGAGGGTGCCGTGGTTCCAAACGGCCGACCGACATTGATAGTTCTTGCAGTGCTAAAGGCGGGAGGAGAGATAGGATTCATAACAAATTAGCTTGTATAGAAATTTAATTCTCTTGACGCAGCTATAGTGTCTTGTCTTTAAAATAATCTACAATGCAGTGAAGTTATATGTTTTTATTTCTCATGACGCAGCTCTAAAACAGCTATAATGCCTCATCTTTAAAATTATATACGACGCAGTGATGTCTCATAGTGGGTGATCACTACTCAACCATTGGATTGTGCTACGCGGCTTAAGAGCAAAACCCCTTTAACTTTCAGTTTGCGCTGAACTCTAGTTTCAAGTCCACATCATGATGTTCACTCAAAAATGTGAGAAGGTCGTGTAATTCAGTAGACAAGCAAATTGGCCGAATTTTCAACAACTGCAGACGGATATAGTAGCTTGAGTTGTCGTTTTGTATCCGTTACTGTCCTCTGAAAATATTAAAAGTTTACATGTTGCTTTAGTTCGGCATTCAAGCAATGGAGCAATAAGTTAGAATGAGCACGAAATACCCCTTTTATCCGTTAGGCTATGTTCTCCAGCCGCAGTGTTGAGATGTTTCTGCTAACTTGAAAGAAGGCCTTCAGTGCTTTTGATTTTCTCAGTTTACAATTTTCACTCAATGTCAGATTATCTTTTATCAGTAAGCCAAGATCCCGCCCGTTTTATTAACAGGCTACATAACAAAAATTATAATGGGGAGGATAAAAAACACTCGGCCGAAACAGAGTAGATCAGCGTTGTCACCAGCCCACGATGGTAACCTTGCGTATGAAGGCTTTTTTCACATAGCAAGTTTGCTTGCAGGTTCCTTAGCAAATTCAAACCACTTCTTTGTCCAGATCTGCAGAGAAATTTACAGGTAGTAGTAGTAGTAATGACGAAGTTCGTTTTTCAGGGTTTAGCACCGATTCTACTGTCCAAGTTTGTTAGTTTTTGATTGCCGTTGTAGTTTCGAAACTTATATAAGATGCGCCAGGGACATTTGTTTTTCCCCTGTGTAGCGATTGCAGGAATACCAAAAATTTTATACAAGAATATTTTGTCCTTTCTTGTCTTGTCGATTGCTGCTTGTGTACTTTTCCTCAGATATGTTGACGGGCAGTTCTTTTTTGAGAATATTTTAGGTTGGATGCCATATATAACTTTATACCTTCTTTCAAAGCAATAAGGTCCAATAAGTCATGCAATTCAATATAAAGACAAAGAGCGGGAGTTCCGACAAATCTTTCTTTTGAGATTGAAAAGTGAACAAATCTTTTTGGTTCCCGAATGAGCATTCTCATTTCAAGAACGATTTGCAAACTTTGACCACAAGGCTGCGTTGGTTTCTCTATTGATCTAGCAGATGGCGCTAAATAGACGTTCAGGGGATGGGTTTTCCTGTAATTAAATCTCAGTTGATTTTCCTTACCCAGGAGTCACAAATTTGAAGTCTCGGTTCCTGTATTACATATCTTCTCATTTATTGAACTCATGCCATCCGCAAAACCAGAACAGGTTACCAGAGTTCTTTGTTCAGGCAAATCGTTGAAAATAATGAAAAGTGATAATTTGGGCGGGGTTGGGGGCAGAAGTGGTCCGAGGTGTTCTAAAACCAAAATGCTTCTGATGGTTATGAGAATTCCTGGGACCACATCCATATGTAACCTGCACCATGAAGGTGGTGTTGAGCTCAGTCTCCTCCATTCTTTTAACATGTCCCAGCTAGTTCAGCTAGCACTCGAAGTCTTTAGGGAAATAAATTTGTTACGAGACGCCTCCTGCAAGTCCAAACTTACTTGTCCAGCTATTGCAGTGGCAAACGTATGGTATTTCACAGCTTTTATTAGCAACTGCATCAAAATAGCATCAGCTTCCTTTCCCACGGAGCAAATACTTAAAATAACGAAATCTCAATGCTTCAGATTTAGGCTCATTGATACCCGATAATCAATCAATGGGAGAGCTTATATATTTTGTTGTTGTCGTTGTTGCAGTGAATACGCAGCTTCCGCTGCTGGTTGTTGCTACCATTTCATCTTCTAAAACAAAAACCACTTTTTTCTGTTCCAGACGCATTCACACGTTATTTTCCATGTGCAATCTTTTTTTCCGAAAATTTCTCGTTAACGAATCTTCACATTATCTTCAGAAATCAGTCTGTCCTTTAGACCAGCCACCTTGGCAAACTCTACTTGTGTTCACGCGATTCATCGTTTGCCTTGATCTGAACACAAATTCCGTTCTTAGGCAATTCAAGTACTTCGCAACTTCTGTTCTGACCCTCTTAGTATGGAGGCATCAACCTTCAAACCAGTTCATCCTCCAGATATTTCATAGCAAGAAAGAGATCCATAAGCTGCAGAAGCATAGAAAGGCAATATGTTGATTATTTGGAGCTGGGGCAAACAAGGTTTCGTTTTGTTTCCAGTTATCCAGTACACTAACCTCTTCTAAATTCTTTCGAGAGACTTCAAGTCAGTTCTCAAAAAAGAGACTCAGTGATATCCGTACGTGAGAACTGGGGAAATCCGTCCGTCAGAAGAGATTTGTAAAGATCCAGTTTTGTTGCCATTTTGAGTTTATAGGAAATGTTTCTCCTGAGAAGATTGAAAGACTCTATTCGCTTTCTTCAAAGTGTTTTCTATAATGGTGCGCCAGTTCATGTCAGCACTCAAATTTACTCCTAGAATTTTGATAAATTTGCACTGCTGGCGCAGCTGACCCTGGAGGAACCGAAGTGAGTCAGAAACAGAAGGGTAAAAGTAAAGCAGCATCAGTGAGTTGGAAAGCAGTTAATGCCCAAGAAGCACGCCTACTGAATGCAGCGATAAAAGATGTTCTAAACCAGTTAGCAATCTAGAAGTGGTCTTCATCTGCATATCGTACAGAGGCCATCTGCACTCCTGAAATTCCCGTTTTTAATAACCAAATTAAAACTCAATTAGTCTAATTCTAAATTTAAAAACGAATAAACTCGTCAGGTTATGAACTTTATTCTATGATTGTTTAATCCAAAATAAAATATAACATTCATTAAAAAGAATAAAATTCTTGAGTTCTAGGACTTGATCCACTTGTCTAAATTGAAATATTTGATTTTCAACTTTCAAAACATGTTGCTATTTTTTATTACTTCTGGAATTTTTAGGGTCTGCTTTTCGACAGTAGCGTGATTTTTCGCTTTTTGCATATATATTGTTCGTTAAAAATTTTTCGAACAAGCCGATTCACAAGTAGGACTAATACATGAGTTTCTGTTGCCACCGCCGGTTTTTATCACGCGTGTTTAGTTTGAGTTTTCGTTGCCTTATGTGCAATAACTCCACGGTCATCACTAATCAGATTCGCTGCACTGGTTAATGATTCGCAAACTAGAAGCCTTTGAAAAATCACAACAATGGCTAACGTCCTGCCCGACCGGTGAATCAAACTTCTGGGGCTGTCCCGTGGTAATATGACGTCAAGCCTGACCAAAATAGATTGATTCTTAACCACAAAAAAATTCATTAAACTCGAGATATTTCAGATTTTTATCGATACTCGACCTATGAGAAGGCAAGCAAAATTTCATTTTCCTGGTACAAAAAGACTTAACCGAGGTATCTTCTTTGGTTTTTTCAACCACACGCTTAAATTGCCTCTGTATTGAATTAAAAAGTGGGGACTTCCTCTCGACTATTTTTCGCCAATGGTATATCTTTTTTTCTTTGTATCTGAGGCTTTTTGTTTCTATCACGAGTGTTTCTTGAGTTTCGTTTAAAAATTTTGAGGTGCAATTTTCAGGGTAAAAATCGGATCTTTTCCGTTTGTGCCCCCCCCCCAATACGTTATGCTCCCCCCAGTTACAGAGCACGTGTCATTACATAGTAAATCATTATGTAAAAATATTGCACGTGCATCTGGGGGTTGCAAATAATATGCACCCACTAAGCTGGGGGGGGGCACAAACGGAAAAGATCCTAAAAATTTTTCAGCCATGTATATCCTGATGTCTTTTATAGGCCTCGTCAACAATTTTCCAACTAATCGTGCAATGACAAAAGCTACGCACAGTGCCTTGCACTTTTGTCTGCTTAAGTTGTAATTTTTTAAAATTTAGAACTGCAGAGGCATCAGTAGGCTTACGATACCAATTGCATAAATTTTTTTGACCCTTGCATACAAAAATATTCAAATCAAAATGAGCCAGTTAACCGATTGCACCTATTTTTTCTAATGTAAACCGAAGTTTTTAGGCAGTGCGTTTACTTTATCGTGCAGTTCTTTGCTTGTTTGTGGTGTACATAAAATATTGTCAACAAATTGCGCAAAAAACATTCTTCAGATTGAGTTCTGCTTTTGGGAAATTGTTGCGGTGATTACAGTGCCAAACAGTATCTCCCACTTTTTCATATTCTTCAATGCTGGCATTTCGCATGAATTCACTATCAATTTCGTTTACATTCAATTTCTTTACTATTCCCAACTAGTTTTACTGAACAATCGGGACTTCTCGTCTAGCCTAGCTCAGGAATACAATTTTCCTCATTTAGTTTATCCTCGAACAATTTCATCCAAATTTTTGGAAATTTGACTGCCAAAAACGCACCCATTGCTAGGCCGTCTGCTTGGCAGTACAATTAATTGTTATATTTGAAATGAACAAACATCACAACCGATTTTAACAGAAGTTTTAATGTTGATCATTCATTATCTGGAGCGCAGTCAAATGAAAAGGGGTATCTAAGAACTATTTTTCATTGCTTCTGAAACAGTCGAACATTTTACGTTTATCAAAACTATCTGTTTTCTATCATCAAGCACAATTAGCTCAAATTGTACGCGTGCATCAAGTGTGGATTTTTCAAGTTTTTAGCTCAGGGTATCTTCTAAAACTTAATGTAAGAAAAATCTTTGAATTGTGGAAGGTTTTCCCAGGACCTGACACAATTGATTACAGTGGCGTGTCGATTTTGTGAATTCTTTGCTAACTATACAGACATGCAGAATAGCTGCTTTAATTTTAATGTGGTCCTTAAGTTTGAAACCGCTGATTTAGTAAACATACTTAGGAATTGGACAAAAAAATTTATTAGAAAAACTCAAAAGCCAGTGAACAGTAAAAAGTTTGTCCGTCTTGATACTGTTAGTCCCAATTTGCTATATGTAATTGTTGGCGCCCTATAGGATCTTTATTATGCCACTTTCTGATCTCTTTTTTATCACATTTCGTAGTTCTCAGATTTTTTCTAGCGGATGACCTGAAAGCTAAAATCTGCAGAAACAGGAATGACCGAGACAAGTTTAAGTTTGATGTCGATTTCACCTGTGATTTTTCTCATAAGGAAGAAAAATTTTATGGTATTCATGAAATCAAACAAAATGTATTTGCTAATATGAAACGAACAAACATATGTGCAGACAACAACATTCTAGATCTTTTTCTCGAAGACGTTTTAAAAACGACAAACACTTGATAATTTAGGAGCCAATGCTTTCCATATATTAAAAGCGAGCTCACAGAAACAGTGAATCGCAAAAAATAAGCATCTACTGTAATCTATCAAACCGGAAGCTTGTCAGGAACCCTACAGCTACTTGATGAACAAGAAAAGCAGCGGACACATCTATAAATACGTTGTGCATTGGAAAGCAATCTTTTTTACGCTGCCAAGAAACAAGTTATGCTCTATGTCCATCAATGCTTTAAATGAAAAATTGTCCGCCATTTTAAACAATTCTAACGGGGAAACGGCAATAAACTCACCTCTTTTTTGCGATAACAAGAAATAGAGAAGAGGCCTAAAAAATCCAAGCAGTGCTGGACAGCTAATCCAGTGTATGAGCTGGCACATAGATTCCATGCTTCTTGAAGCAAAAGTTATCAAGAATTTATGAGCAGAGGAATTTTTGAAAAATTCAAAAAATTTGATAATAACGTGTCAAAAGAAATATTTTTATTGCTTTTCGTAGCCTGATAAATGCAAAATGAAGAAAAATTTGATATATATAGGTTTAATGAACATTCAAAAAGATCCACCACGCCATATTTTAAAAAGTCAATGCCTCAATCTAACAATTAAAGTCTTTTAAGTTGTCCTCGACTGATCTATACAAGCTGATTGCTGAACTAGCAATACACTTAGCAAATTCCCATTTGAATATCCTTCTCCCCTTTAAATCATGACGGTTGATAGCGCATAGTAAGTGCCCCTGTGAAAATTCGATAACAATTGAAAAAGTCTGAACAAGTCTTTCATTTACTAAAAACTGCATTTAAAAACACAAAATTGGAAGCAAACTCGATTATCGACGCAATAACAGCTTTTTACAGTCTGAGCTGTGATCTTGTCAAAACAAATGCAGGGAAGTTATGACCTTCTCTCTATCATGCCATTTGCCTTTCATACAGTGAACCATCGATAAAAGATGTTCTAAACCAGTTAGCATTCTAGAAGTGGTCTTCATCTGCATATCTTACGGAGGCCATCTGCACTCCTAAAATTCCCGTTTTTAATAACCAAGTTAAAACTCAATTAGTCTAATGCTAAATTTAAAAACGAATGAACTCGTCAGGTTATCAACTTTATTCTATGATTGTTTAATCCAAAATAAAATATAACATTCATTAAAAAGAATAAAATTCTTGAGTTCTAGGACTTGATCCACTTTTCTAAATTGAAATATTTGACTTTCAACTTTCAAAACATGTTGCTATTTTTTATCACTTCTGGAATTTTGAGGGTCTGCTTTTCGACAGTAGCGTGATTTTCCACTTTTTGCATATATTGTTCGCTAAAAATTTTTCGAACAAGCCGATTCACAAGTAGGACTAATACATGAGTGTCTGTTGCCACCGCCGGTTTTTATCACGCGTGGTTAGTTTGAGTTTTCGTTGCCTTATGTGCAATAACTTTACGGTCATCACTAATCAGATTCGCTGCACTGGTTAATGATTCGCAAACTAAAAGCCTTTGAAAAATCACAACAATGGCTAACGTCCTGCCCGACCGGTGAATCAAACTTCTGGGGCTGTCCCGTGGTAATATAACGTCAAGCCTGACCAAAATAGATGGATTCTTAACCACAAAAAAAAATCATTAAACTCAAGGTATTTCAGATCTTTATTGAACCTCGACCTAAGAAAAGGCAAGCAAAATTTCATTTTCCTGGTACAAAAAGACTTAACCGAGGTATCTTCTTTGGTTTTTTTCAATCACACGCTTAAATTGCCTCTGTATTGAATTAAAAAGTGGGGACTTCCTCTCGACTATTTTTCGCCAATGGTATATCTTTTTTTCTTTGTATCTGAGGCTTTTTGTTTCTATCACGAGTGTTTCTTGAGTTTCGTTTAAAAATTTTGAGGTGCAATTTTCAGGGTAAAAATTTTTCAGCCATGTATATCCTGATGTCTTTTATGTGCCTCGTCAACATTTTTCCAACTAATCGTGCAATGACAAAAGCTACGCACAGTGCCTTGCACTTTTGTCTGCTTAAGTTGTAATTTGTTAAAATTTAGAACTGCAGAGGCATCAGTAGGCTTACGATACCAATTGCATAAATTTATTTGACCCTTGCATACAAAAATATTCAAATCAAAATGAGCCAGTTAACCGATTGCACCTACTTTTTCTAATGTAAACCAAAATTTTTAGGCAGTGCGTTTACTTTATCGTGCAGTTCTTTGCTTGTTTGTGGTGTACATAAAATATTGTCAACAAATTGCGCAAAAAACATTGTCTTCAGATTGAGTTTCTGCTTTTGGGAAATTGTTGCAGTGATTACAGTGCCAAACAGTATCTCCCACTTTTTTATATTCTTCAATGCTGGCACTTCGCATGAATTCACTATCAATTTCGTTTACATTCAATTTCTTTACTATTCCCAACTAGTTTTACTGAACAATCGGGACTTCTCGTCAAGCCTGGCTCAGGAATACAATTTTCCTGATCTGGTTTATCCTCGAACAATTTCATCCAAATTTTCGGAAATTTGACTGCCAAAAACGCACCCATTGCTAGGCCGTCTGCTTGGCAGTACAATTAATTGTTTTATTTGAAATGAACAATCACCACAACCGATTTTAACAGAAGTTTTAATATTGATCAATCAATATCTGGAGCGCAGTCAATTGAAAAGAGGCATCTAAGAACTTTTTTTATTGCTTCTGAAACAGTCGAACATGTTACGTTTATCAAAACTATCTGTTTCCTATCATCAAGCACAATTAGCTCAAGTTGTTTGCGTGCATCAAGTGTGGATTTTTCAAGTTTTTAGCTCAGGGTATCTTCTAAAACTTAATGTAAGAAAAATCTTTGAATTGTGGAAGGTTTTCTCAGGACTTGACACAATTGATTACAGTGGCGTGTCGATTTTGTGAATTCTTTGCTAATTATACAGACACGCAGAATAGCTGCTTTAATTTTAATGTGGTCCTTAAGTTTGAAAGGCTGATTTAGTAAACATACTTAGGAATTGGACAAAAAAATTTGTTAGAAAAACTCAAAAGCCAGTGAACAGTAAAAAGTTTGTCCGTCTTGATACTGTTAGTCCCAATTTGCTATATGTAATTGTTGGCGCCCTATAGGATCTTTATTAAGCCACTTTCTGATCTCTTTTTTATCACATTTCGTAGTTCTCAGATTTTTTCTAGCGGATGACCTGAAAGCTAAAATCTGCAGAAACAGGAATGACCGAGACAAGTATAAGTTTGATGTCGATTTCACCTGTGATTTTTCTCATAAGGAAGAAAAATTTTATGGTATTCATGAAATCAAACAAAATGTATCTGCTAATATGAAACGAACAAACGTATGTGCAGACAACAACATTCTAGATCTTTTTCTCGAACACGTTTTAAAAACGACAAACACTTGATAATTTAGGAGCCAATGCTTTCAATATATTAAAAGCGAGCTCACAGAAACAGTGAATCGCAAAAAATAAGCATCTACTGGAATCTATCAAACCGGAAGCTTGTCAAGAACCCTACAGCTACTTGATGAACAAGAAAAGCAGCTGACACATCTATAAATACGTTGTGCATTGGAAAGCAATCTTTTTTACGCTGCCAAGAAACAAGTTATGCTCTATGTCCATCAATGCTTTAAATGAAAAATTGTCCGCCATTTTAAACACTTCTAACGGGGAAACGGCAATATACTCACCTCTTTTTTGCGATAACAAGAAATAATGAAGAGGCCTAAAAATCAAACCCAGTGCTGGACAGTTAATCCAGTGTATGAGCTGGCACATAGATTCCATGTTTCTTGAAGCAAAAGTTATCAAAAATTTATGAGCAGAGGAATTTTTGAAAAATTCAAAAAATTTGATAATAACGTGTCAAAAGAAAATTTTTTATTGCTTTTCGTAGCCTGATATATGCAAAACGAAGAAAAATTTGAATTATCTAGGTTCAATGAACATCCAAAAAGACCCAGCACGCCATATTTTAAAAAGTCAATGCCTCAATCTAACATTTAAAATCTTTTAAGTTGTCCTCGACTGATCTATACAAGCTGATTGCTGAACTAGCAATACGCTTAGCAAATTCCCATTTGACTTTCCTTCTCCCCTTTAAATCATGTCGGTTGATAGCGCATAGTAAGTGCTCCTGTGAAAATTCGATAAGAATTGAAAAAGTCTTAACAAGTATTTCATTTACCAAAAGCTGCATATAAAAACACAAAATTGGAAGCAGACTTGATTATCGACGCAATAACAGCTTTTTACAGTCTGAGCTGTGATCTTGTCAAAACAAACGCAGGGAAGTTATGACCTTCTCTCTATCATGCCATTTGCCTTTCATATAGTGAACCATCTATTCTATTTTGTAACAAAAAACAATATTGCCTCAAGAAGGTACAAACCAAAGTGACACACTTGGGATGTTGAGGAATGAAATTGAAATTAATTTTTCACTCAATTGAACTTCTTGACAACTGCTTCACATTTTGAAGGAGATATGCGGACGATGGTATCTTTGTCAGCCCTCTTGCTAACGGAAAGGAATATTTGGCTGATGAGAAAACTTGATGTTGCTTCCGGTTACCATCTTAACAAAGACCACGTTAATATCAATGAACATCTTTTCGAGAAAGCAAAGAAAAATTTTGTTCACAACGATGTGGAAATAGTTGATCGTTGTAGAATATCTGGTATTGTAATGGGTTTTGTTAATGCAGAGGCCAATTTTTAGAAAAATCACTAAAACATCAGAAATCGTTGTTAAAAAAGCTGGCCGTTAATGTCAATTTTTCACCACAAAATAATTATAAATCGTTCGAAAAGGGCCTTTTAGCTTGTACATCACTTAACATTGACAACTTGTTGAAATATTGTGAAAATCAGTCACCGAGAATTTATTTCTGAATTTAATAATGACTCCCGCCTACAATCAAAACACCAGAATATCTTTTTGTTGCCGTCAGACTTTCTTACTTGACTTAGTTAGTGAAAAGGGAGCTTCAAGCTGATTGAATTCTATGCCTCAGAGCAATACCACTTTGGCCTAATCAAAACCGGTTTTGTGATTTCGTCGCCCTTCGCTATGTCTGAGTTTCAATGAAGATGACCTCACTATGTTTATGCAACCAAAAGATCAATATGGCACATGCCCTCCGCTGTACAAAAAAGAAGATACAGCCAAATGAGTTACGTGATGTTTCACATGATCCCACGATCAAACTTCAACTTTAGGCGCCGCAAAGGGAAACATGTGATTTTAAATCAATGACAATTGAAAATGGTTGAGGATTAGATATCAGGGCCAACGGACTCTGCAGATCCAGGTTCAACAAAAGGTACTTTAATGTAAATTCTTTTATCCACCCCTTTCAACAAATTGGCCTTGAAAGCAGTAGGGAAGCCTACAGGTACCACAAATCTAGTGAAAAGAACAAAACTTTTGAAAGAATAATTGATGTTGAGAGAAAAACGTTTTGTCCACTTTTCTTCTCATGCACGTTTGAAGCTCGCCCTTGAGCTTCAAAAACTTTAAGTTCTGAAACAACTGACATCGAAGCTCTGCAAAAAAATAAAATAGCTACGCTGACATGCTATCATATCTATGGACAAAAACCAGCATTGCTCTCGTAAGGCGTTCTACCTGCTACGTGCTTGGCTCAAGGACACATGAACGGCGCGAATATGTTGATGCTTAAATTTGAGCTAGGTTTGAAGTAGAGAGGCTTTTAGTTTGACTTATATACCCTCGGTATTTGTTGTTTGTTCTCTATCTCTGTCTGTTTTCTGTTTTTTATTTTGTAGCTGATGTTTACCGAATAATTTTTTATTTAGTTGACTGACTTGAACCAACCGAAATGCCTCATAGTGCTCCAGACCTCAACCAGCCACCTTTTACGCAATCTTTGGAAGATGATTTCTCAATTTATCTTTGAACTTGCAAATAACCCAATCGATCCAAAAGTAACGGAACTGCTATTGAAGTCAACCTATAGACAAAAGCAACAATAGGACGGTTTTGTAACAAGAAATATCAAATTCAAGGGCTGAGACTGGAAGAGATAGACTGGATCAGACAATCCCAAAGTAAAGAAATAAAATACCTCAATGTAGATTGTAACACTAAAAACTACAATTATAGAACTGTACACAAGGTTCCAAAGAGGGCACCAGAGTGATAAAAATGAAGGAATATTACAAAAGGCAAGCTCTTCTACCTCGAAATAAATTTTTTAAACAGCTTTCTCTAATTAATGAGTTAGTTCTTCATATCTTGTTTTTTCGCAGTCCAGCGAAGGACCTGTGACAGAACACACACGACACACCTGTTAGTCATCAATCTCACACCTTAGTTTTTTTCGTGTCAATTTTTCCACTTTTTTCATAATTATACCTAGAAATCCATTCAATCGTTCATTCTCTATGTTTTGCCCTAGTGTTGCTTAGATGAATATTGGCCGTACGCATTTACCCGAAACGAGTTCCAGGCTTCTCAAATAGATTGATCACTGGAACAACGCGGACGAAGAACCTGAGCACTAAGCAGACAAAAGCGACTATACACTCCTTCAGGGGTGCTACTTTTGAGAACTTCATCAGAATCCCCGACAGCACAGAACGAAACAATTATACACTTTAATTGTAATTGCCGGTTTTAAGCAGGTGATGTTAAATGACTTTTCAAATAACCGGAGAAACCTAAACACAACCATTGTTTAGTTTCATGATCGTTTCATCTCTGCTTTAAAAACATATGGCTCCAAAAAACATCTTTTAAAAGCAGTTAATTTTTTCATCTGAATTATATCTGAATTATGGTTTGCATAAATTATTTAGTATTTTTATTCATCCAACCATTTAAACTTTGTTCCCATACTTCAATCTCCTATATAACAATTCTTTGGAGATGTTTAAATTTTTCTTTCAGGGTTAATTATAAGTTTGCATTTTAAAGCCTCATTTTGAATTCTCCACTCGTCAATTGTCCATATTGTTTCCAACTACTAACAGCCTCTCGTATTTTTATCACTCGAAGTGATGTCTTAATCACACCACTCAAAACGTTTAAACCATCTCAAATGCGGAGGGTTTTGGTGATACATAAAAACGTCACTTATCAGCAAGTTAAGTGTATTTGACCTGGCGATGGTGAAAACATCATGCATACGGTTGCTGCGTTGCCAGCGAAACAAAACTAACTCTATGCTCCTCAGAGTCAACAATTCTAAACAAGACAGTGGCGTACAGACAAATGTCCGAAATTTCTTTGGAAAACTGTCATGAACCCTGCAGCGTAAATTTTTTATCGGAAAGCAATCTTCTTTCCGCTAACAAGGAACACAACAGGCTTTAAAAACACAGAAATATCAATTGAAATACTGTTTTTTGTATTCAGTTGATTCCAGTTTGAGGAAATGCGAAACGTCATTGTGCTGCGCAAAGGTGATGCCTCGTCTTACTCTTTTAAGAACAAGCGGAAAAGATGACACCTCATTTGTCAAAATCACTGCAAAACAATGAGACCAATGCACCAATGCACAAAGACTTGCTGTTTCATGAAGCAGAACCTATGCAGGAATGTTTGAGCAGATCCAATGCAAAAAAAATGTTTGCGAAAATACAAACAAATTGAGAAAAAAATTGCATTAGTAAAAAATTTCCGTTGATATTCGCACTCTAAGTTATCAATGCAAAATGATAGCAAAAATCGCAAAATGTATCGCAGCTTCTCATTCGACATTTATTATTCTGTATAAAGTATGTCGCTTGATAGCCCGTGAGAATAGACACGGTAAACGACCAATTAAAATTACGGTAGTTCTCAGTCATATTATTGGAAGAACTATAGTCAAGTTTGTTCTAACAGATCTTCGGATGCTAAGGGGCGATCAAGAATTATGTTTTGGTCGAGGGGGGATTGAAGATGCATTTCATACAATGACGACAGCTTTTAGGATTTTAGATTCGGTATTGATCTTGCTTATTGACACAAAAAAAGGATTCCAACAAATTCAACCTTGATTGTGTTTTACGAAGCATTGTAAAATTACGCCCCTCTCTCAATCACTCCGCAAGTAAATGGTATTGTGAGCCATCGAAAACTGTTGTCACTAAATGCGGCCTTTTATGCCAACGTTTCACCTCAAATTATTTATTTAATTTTCACTTCATCATTTCAGCATACATTGAATGACTTAGCGTGTGCAACACTTACTATTGAAGACTTGTCAAGAGAATGTCAGAAATCAAGCGACTTATTACTAAATCTGTTTAAAAAATTGAGCCTACAAAATTCCAGAATGTATCTTCAATGCCAAAAAGGGAAGGTAGCTTGAAAAAACTTTACTATGAAAATTGTCATGAACACAAACAACCGATCGGAAGCCGAACAAAAAGCAAAAACAAATCATAAATAAAACAAAATCGGCGAAAAATCTTGTTATCAAATAAAAAAAGACTTTAATTAAGAGCAAATTGAAGAGGAATGAGATCCGGTCAATTGACTCAGCTAATGAAAAAGAAGCATCAAGCTTGTTGAACCCTATACCATTCAGTAATATAATTTTGACCTAACAAAAATAAAGATTCGTGATGGTTTTGCGCTCCTTTATGGTTGGGATCAGTGAAGATGCCATCCTTAAGCGGCAAAGTCTTCATTGTGGCAAAACCTCAATGTGACAAACGCCCTCCACTTTTTGAAAGGACACCAGATCTATATGGGACATAATGAAATTTGCAAATCATTTGCGAATGTGTTGAATGAAGTCTGTTTTTATGTCAACATCAAAACTCATCTTCAGACGTTGTTAGGAGAAATCCTTGATCCCAAATCAACACTAACTGACAATGATACAAGATTAGATATCATGACCAACGGAATCTAGGTTCAACAAAGCAAACTTCGAAGTAAAAACCTTCAACTTGCAAAACAGTTGCCCTGAAAGCCGTAGCGAAGCCTATAAGTATCATGAATTTGTTGAAAAGAACAAACGAAAAAAGAGTAATTGATGTCGAGAGCATTTTTGACCTCTTGCCTTCGCATTTACGCGTCCAGCCGGACCATTAATTGAAAAGACCTAAAACAAATTACAACAACCTATAAAACTATCTTCATATATTTTAAATTATGTCTACAGGAACATGACATTAAGCAAAAACTAATCGAAAGTGAATCAATAGATGTAAAAAAGCTCAATATCCAATAAAAAATAAGCGATTATTAGCACAGAAATGGACAAAACTGGATTCTATCACTTGATTGAGCTTATCAAGAAAGAGCATCATTCTGGTTGAACGCATGCTCTTGAACTGATGTCATTTTTACCCAACAAAAAGTAAGTTTTGCATTGGTTTAGATTTTTGCTATTGTCTGTACACAGCATGGATGTTATCAATTTGCGCAATCAATAAAAATTTCATTACGAAACAACCCTCCGTTGCCCAAAGGACGATATAACCACCTCAGCAAATCAAACAATAAATATTTAAGCTGAACTG
>NC_134469.1:59155740-59210868 GCF_964194025.1 Convolutriloba macropyga
GCGTGAACGCTATGCAATCAATGTATCGTCTCTATTTGTGTCTTTCAATCACGTACTTAAATTTTGATTTCTTTGTTTAATAATTTAACTGGACGATGCCCTCTTTTCAGTTTTTTTTCTATGTCACTCAGTTATTTCAGTTTTTTCAACTCAAAAGTGTTGCATTTTTTTAAAAACTGGTATGAGTATTGATCCAGTGTTGTTTTTTATTTTTCACTCTAAATATAATATCTTGAAGAAAATTAATGTCAGGGTTAGAAATTAATGTCAGGGAAGAAAATTAATGTAAGGCCAGAATTGATGATCAATATTTAAAATATAAAAGTTGAAGAAACACATGACTTGAGTACAGGACTCAATTTGGAAAAAAAGGAGAACAGCAACAAAAATTTGAAAATTATTATCAGATGATGAATATCCTAATGGAAGATATACAGTTGTGCAGCAAATTTTTGAGAGTCAGTGGCACCGTCAGTTCCGGTGTGTTTGAAAAAGTTTTCTCCTGCTAAATCTCCATTACCTTGTCTGCTCCAATTTCTACCACCAATGAATGTTGCGGAAATCAAGAATGGAGCGGACATAGCGGATACTAAGTTAAACACTGAGAAGCCTCTAATGCTTGGAACTCAGTCTTTTATAAATTCCTTCAACAGCAGTTACTCATTCTATATTTCAAATAATAATTAATTCTATATAACAGTGGGCGCAAAAATCTATGTTACTTGGACCAGAAATAAGTTCTGTTTTGTGGAGTTTATTTTGGCCCCCATTTAATTTAATTGCTAGTATATAACCTCTTTTAGAATTTCATGCTGTAGATATTCATCTGCTTTCCTCTGAAGCCCAATAAGGCAAAAAATTGAGTGATGCAGATTTCAGTGATTTAGTAGCTTCGCTTAATGATGCTGACGAGACAGATGACGAAGCTGAATTAAACCCAGTTGATCAATTCAAAAATATTCAAAAAATATTCTTATAGCTCAGTACACGGTAGCAGCGGAAAATTTTGAAGGATAAGAGTAGCTCCATATTCTCCATAGAAAAAAACTAGATTTCGAAGAATTCAATTTTGAACGTTATTTCAATTATATTCAAATGTTTTGATTATTTTGTTGAATTTAAATCGACAAAATTTTGGAGAACGTTTTCAACATGCGGGGAAATTACATAAATCAGGCGGTGAATGCGGTTGTTAATGAAATGTGTTGGGATGGGGGATGCTTAGGGACAATTTTGATTGTGTATTATTAAAGTAAAATTAAATTTGATTCGTTTTGTTTCGCTTATTTGTTGCTATAAAAGGTTTTGAGAAGTCGACTATTTCCGTCAGGTTTTGACCATAATTGTGTTTTCGTTTTGCCGGCTTTTTCGTCGAAATCGATCAGAAGTCAACTTGTCCTTGACAGGGGTGAAAAAATCCATTATCGCCTGGTGGCGGTGAAATTACATAAATTCATCGCTTCCAAAAAAGTGTCTGAATTATGTAAGATAAGCGGTGAATGCGGTGAAATTACTTAAATTCACCGCTCAAGTTAGTGGTGAACATACAAAAATTCACTGCTTAGAAAAAATTGATAAAATTCTGTGAGATCAGCAAAGAATGCGGTGAAATTTATGGGGAATAGTTATATATACCCTCCCTCTAAAACAACCCCTTGATCTTACATCTTCTTGACTTTTTTCTTAGTGGTGAATTTATGTACTTTCACCACTACAGAAAGCGGTGAACTTACAAAAAATCACCCCACTTCACCGCCAAAAATCGCAAATCTTACAACAATTCACCGCGCATGTTTTATAGAAAGTAGAGTGAATTTGATTTATATTCAAAACAAAATATGAGAATTTACTGAGAGATGGCGCAGTGGAAGACGGATGACTTGAAGTGGATGACATGCAGGAGGGGACCGGCTCGAACCCTTGTAAGGGCGGTCAAATTACATATTTTAACGTTGAATTATGGTGAGTTTTTGTAAGATCACGGCTAACTCTAGCGGTGAACTTACATGCTTTCACCGCATTCACCGCATTTCACCGCAAAAACATGTACAAAATTATCCAATTGAAAATTATTTTCAATAGGGTTTTGACCAGCCAGTTGGGTAATTGCCAATTTAAACACGTTTGGATTTAAAATAAAAAATCAATCTTTTCCTTTCCATCGCAGTGTAAAAATCAGTTCTTAGCTTTTTTGTTTTAGGATTGTGATACCTGTTTAACTCAGACAATATTTCTTGTTTCAAACTTGATGATTATTCTCATTATATGATTTCTCACTGAGTAATCAGACATGTTTGTTTACTTTACTTCAATTTTGGAAATTCCACTTGAGTACATTTTTGTTGTCTTGTCAATTCAAATTCAGTTCTCATAATCTCTTTCGCAAATTGAGCTCAGCAATAAAGAAGCATTTCGCCTGGCGAAATAAAATATCAATCTGAAAGTGCGATTTTCCGCGGCAACGTCGATAATAAATCAACAAAGTGCAACATGGCACAGTCAGCAAACATACAAACTCCCGTTGGAACTGATGCCAGTGGGATAAACCTACACCCAACCCATCTCTCTGATGGGAAATGTGGAGGCTCAAATCAGCCTTATTCGCCAAGGAGAACATCATATTGGCTATTCTTCTCGCCCTCAACCAAAAATGTTAGAGTTGTCCCTGAAGCCTATATAAGAAGAAACGATCATCGGTATTTCAGCGCAATCGGAATGAGAACATAATGCACGAAAAATACAACAGAAGATGACGGGCAAAATAAATGCCAAAGACTCATCGAAAAAAAAACAATGTGGCGAGAAAAACATGGCCAATTGCCTATTGAAAAGCCGTCTCTCCATTTTATTGTAGTTTTGTTGTGAAGAGATCCTAGAACTCTAAAAAGAGAGAATCCACAAATATTGATTGACACTCCCACTACCGCTCAATTTTGGAGGACAATATAGGACGCTTTCATCAAATCCCAAATGATAAAAATTGACAGGCTTATCTTCCTCATCACAAAACAACTCCGGGGAAAAACAGTTGAACATTTTCACGGTAAAACTAAAGATATAGCGGAAAGTTATGGCTTCGAAAACAAAGATGAAACTCTAATCGGAGACGTTTTCACCAATCTAATTGACCCTGAGCGCAAAAGAAGCTTCTGAAGCAAACTGTGGAGCCGAGGAAAGCTGTTGAGCTAACATGGAGCGCGGGATGCGAAATCAGTATCAGATACAAGCTCACAAGAAGATAATTATTCCGGCCAGCGCCAATGCTTTTCACTACCCGCCCAGCACCTGTTCGTCAAATTGGTCACTCAGAAACAGTTTCCACAGGCATGGCAATCAACCTCCACCTTTACACTGATTGAATTGTGTGTCACCATGGTTTCCTTGAGATCGAGAAAAGTGCATTGTAAATGGTAAAACAAGTAATAACTGTGGTTTGCTGAACCATTTTGCGACGGTATACAGAAACCAAAAACACAGAGAGCCCAAAATCCAAAAAAATTGTTCAAAACAGTAAAACAACCTCACCCCAAAAATTCTCTAAAATCCTACGATCATTGTCCGGCCTAAACAAATCAGACTAAAGAAGCAGAGATGACAACATGGTCGCCAAGATGCACAACAATCTCGAGAAAAGCGAATCTATCAAAATGCCCATCAAAATCAAAAATATTGCAACTACTCTGCTTGTTCATTCAGGAAGTGCATGCAGCTTTTTCGAATAAATAACTAGCTGTGCAAGTAGTTAGCAGTAATCTATATGCAATTTGGATACGACAAATCAACACTCCACAATTGCGGACATTTTCGAGCATACCAACTCTTATTGAGGGTAAGATTCGAACACTAGTAACTAGCAATGGCTGGCATACATCAGCTGCGATTTTCACAGTCATTGCCGATGGCCTCAAACCGCGCTTTGGTTGCGTTCTCTTTGATCAACTAGAAGATGCGGTTACACAATTCTCATTTCAACAATGTTAACTGGTAAACAATATCTCACCACATTCCGCGTTCAAAGAAAAAAATAGCTTTACGTTTTTCTAGTGTAATATCAAAAAACATAGAGGAAAAAATCAAATTTATTTTGACTGACGCCCATGAAAACTGTTTTCTTGAAATAAAAAATCGAATCGCAAAAGCAACTGAAAACTGTCATCACAATCCGCAAATCGGATAATGTGTTGAATGTGATGCTTCACGTGTCGAGCTTGCTGCTGCCCTTGAACAACTAACAGTATACGGGTGCAAACGCATTGCTTTTACATCTAAATTTCTAAGTTCTTGTGAAGAAAGTTTCAACGTTAATGAATTAGAAATGACACACATCAGCTGCGAGTTTCACAGTCATTGCTGATAGCCTCAAACCGCGCTTTGGTTGCGATCTCTTTGATCAACTAGGAGTTGCGGTTACACAATTCTCATTTCAGCAAGGTTAATTAGTAATCAATATCTCAACTCATTCCGCGTTCAAAGAAAAAATAGCCTTAGGTTTTCCTAATTTAATGTCAAAAAACATAGAGCAAGAGCAAAATTTCACAAACATTTTCATTCACAACACCAAAAAGGAGAAGTATTTAAAAAGGGAGATCTATTATTTGCAGGATAAAGTAAATATTTAACAAAAAAGATTGCTTGATGAAAAACTTATAGCAAAACTTACAATTTATTCAGACAAATACTTTATTTCACCAGTCGTAGTCAATTTCAAAAAAATCAATCTATAAAACTAGCAATTGACTCAAAATTTTTAGAAAAGCAATTCATAAAAAAGTACCAAATGTCAAACATTGGTACTTTAATCGAATCCATATCTCAACAAATTAATGATCCCGCGTCGCAAAGCACCACATATTTTTCAACATTAGATCTCAAGTACGCATTCAGTCAATTAAACTTTGACCCCAATTTAGCTAATCACTGCAATTTCAATATATTAGGTGATGATAATACGGGCAAATACAGATTTCAAGTTTGATTTTATGGTCTAAAACATGTGTCTGCGGAATTCAAAAAGCCGTGGATAACACCTTTATAAGATAAAAACTTACAATTTGCTTTCTCGATGATATTCTAATTGTTAGCAGAAGAAGAAGATAAACAATATGTGTTCAATTGTCTTGAAAGACTTGATGACTAAATGTCACTTTGCAAAATTCGAGGTCCATCCGCTTCGATATCGTATTTTGCAATCAAGAATATCACCAAATGAAAAAAATACATCAGCAATCTTATCCATTGAATCAGCAAAAACATTGAAGAAACTTGGTTCAATTTTGGTTCAGTACAATAAATGAGTGTATTCATTCGTCCCAAATCCTGCACAAATTAAGCAGATATTGTTTTGCTTATTTAAAAAAATCTGCTAAATTTATTTTGACTGACACCCATGAAAACTGTTTTCTTGCCATGAAAAATCGCATAGCAAAGTCAACTGAAAACTGTCATTACAATCCGTAAATCAAAAAATGTGTTGAATGTGATGCTTCACATGTCGAGCTCGCTGCTGCCCTTGAACAACTAACAGTATACGGGTGCAAACGCATTACTTTTACATCTAAATTTCTAAGTTCTTGTGAAGAAATTTTCAACGTCAATGAATTAGAAATGTTTGGTGTAATTTGGTCTAATGATTATTTGAAAAACTATTTGTATTGAAACTAGTTTAAAGATATTACTTAGCACAGAGTTCTCCTGTCGATATTAAAAGAAAAGCATTCAAATAATTCAAACAATAGTCTTAGAGTTCGCTGTGTATATAGATTATTAACCTATCCTTTCAGATATGAACACATGGAAGGTGCAACAGTGGGCCTCGTTGAATAAATCTCTCGACATTCACATCATCATCGAAATGCTAAAAAACTCCAAAAATAGAATCAATTTCCATCTCCGCAGACTCTTTAAAATTAAACTCAAATCAATCTGCACCTAAATTACACAATTTGCTTAATACAGATGATCCTGCACCGTGAATCACTACAAAATGTTAACCGGTCATAATTTCAAAAATTATGATTAAAATACTTTACATTATTTTACACGAGCATGCATTTCACTTGTCAACCGCAAAGTGAAATACATTATTAAATACAAGCTACAATGCAACTTTTTCTGAAAATTCATACCCCGCGTCGCAAATACCAGTTAACAGTACACTCACTAAGCGAAATTCACCTTATTTCAAGCTTACTTTCCTAATTCAGAATGTAACTTCTCCTACAAAGCGATAAACCGAATTGAATTACAAATAGCATACTTGACACTCATTTACACCAGCATGTGTTTTTTTCATTTGTCAACCCCAAAGCGAAATTCATTAGTAAATATATGCTAAAATGCTTTTTTTTCTATATATGAACACCCCGGGTCATTTAAACCAGTTAACACTACACTCGCTAAGTAAAACCACATCATTTCAAGCATTTTTTCCAAATTCAGAATAAAAATTCTTCCACAAGGCGATAAACGCAATCTTTTAAGACTAATATTCCTCTAATTAACGCTAATTTTTAGAAATTCCAATCATAGTTGCAAAATTCAGACACCAAGCATAAAAACTGTGCTCAAAATCCCTCTCCAAATATTTGCTTAAATTCTACTCAAAGTCAATTTTTGATTGACATCAGAATCTCAATTCAAATAAAACAATCTCAATAAACAATATCAATATGATTCCCAAGAAGCGCAAAACAAATTAGGAATTTGCGACTCTTATCGCACTACGCAACCACCAACCGCATCTATTCAACCAACATTAACAGCCTCGTCTTCCGACATTATTATACCACTCACAGCTAGCCCTTTGGTACCCATATTTGATAATATCATAGAAAAACTTTCAGCTAATCATTAAAGGCCTTTCTCATAAGCAAAGACGCGATCCTAAAAGAAGTGCATGATTGTATCCTCAAAAACAATAGGGAAAGGCTAGAAGTTAACCCCTACAATCATTCGTATTGGTGGGACCTTCGTACATGGTCTGGTTGCGTCTGTAAAGTTAAGTGTAAACCCCGCACAGAAGTTGATAAGAGTCTTAAATCAGTACTTCCCGCTATGCATTTCCACCACCACATACCTTGTGCTGAGCCAAAAAAGGAAAATTTAATTGACTTTGATGGACACCTTTACGATGAAAAAGGCCAAGAAATATAATTTCTCACCGCAATAGATCGTTTTTCTAATTTTCCTACTGCAATTATAATTATTTTTGATTTTGTATAAAGAAACTCAAGGAATACATTGTTCTATTCAATTGAGTCAAGTGAAACGCCTTGAGAGATATCAATTAAAAATTTTGTGTAATAAGAATATCATGGTTATTGTAGTCAACTACCATCGAGCTATTGGTCTGGTATAAAGAATAGTAAAAACAGTTAAGAATACTTGCATGTATTAAAGAAGAGTTCACCAACTGGGAAAATGTAAAAAGAAAACACAAAGATCTCGCCCTTCGAAGCTCTACTTGGTAGAACAAATAATACATCACTGAACATAATCTGATATCCACTTGAGATAATTTTTGTTGTCTTGTCAATTCGAATTCAGCTCTCGTAATCTTTTTTGCTTTCGCTCCCCAAATCGAGCTAAGAAATAGAGAAGCACTTCGGCTGGCGAAATCCACTATCAATTTGAAAGTGTGTCTTGTCGTGGCAAAGTCGACAGTAAATCAACAAAGTACAACAGGGATGTTGAGAAACCAGTGTGTTGCTTTTTTCTGCTCCGTCTTATCAGCTAGTTCAAACAGCTGAACAAAAAAATTGTCCTGGCTGTTGCGAATAGAGCAATCCCTGTTGTAATTTTTTATTTTGAAAAAAATGGATATCTGCGTAACCAACATTTAATCTATCATGCCGTCTTTGATGTTGTCGCCAAGAATTGCCGTGTTTTGTTAGACTAAGTTCACTGGGGGCTATGGCTGTTCAAAATGTTTACCAAGAGTTTAAAGAGAAACGTTCAAGAAAGTTTGGACGTTTTGGTGCGGCGCCACTGAAACAATCAAAAGGCCGAGAGGACAATTTGAAGTTCCCTGCAAAGAGGCAGTAACGCAGTTCAAAGGACTAAATGTTTATTTTTTCCCTCACGCTGGATTTATCAGTCAATTAATTCAAGTTTTCGCGCGATGTCTTTGAAGGTATCTTACAATAATTGACGAATACTGGTGTGATTACGTGCACCGATTCTACAAGGCGTCAGAAAAAAATTCTCGTCGTGCTTCAAAAAAAAAAACGATTGAACCGTACTCCTAACGCTACCTTTAATTGGTTGACCTCGTTTTTTTTCGAAAACATTCAATAGAAAATTCCACTCCTTAGTTTTGAAAGAAAAAACTGGTGAGTAATCTTAAAAATGTTTCGTTTTTTGCGTTAACATTACCTCCTGGAACTTATCATACATCTTCATTCCGGATTTTTGTTTGCTACCTTTTGCCATTTGGTTGCTTGCCTTATATTCAACTACAAATGATTTCTGAATCGTGTTTATTTACAAAAATTGACTTCTAGAAAAATAACTCTATCATATGTTGATTCCTCGGAAGTTAACCATAAGCAATTGCTCGGCAACCTTATGAAGATCAAATTGAAGTAGAAAGTCCATGGCTGATGTTTCTGCAATGGAAGTTGAAGTGCAAACTATCGACCGCAGCATATTGCCTCGCAAACCGTGTAGAGCGACGAAAAAACAGTTTTGCTGACAAATTTAGTCGTACCAAAATCATAATTGATTCCAGGGTGCCTAATCATCTGCTGCCACCAGAGCCGTTGAAAACTTACCTGAAGATAGTTTTGAGCAAACGCAATCTTTTCCCTAAAGAATAACTGCAGTACAAGTAGTAGTGAAAATGCCTGGTTTGTAACGGGGGGGGGGAACCTGTCCCCCCCCCCCCCGTTACAATACAGGCATGGCCTTTTTTAGGTATCCTTTTCGAAAACTTGTAAAATTTCTCGAAATTTTTGTTTCTCGAGGTTGGCAAAGACTTGAAATTTTTTTGAGAGTTTGGTGTTGTGAGAGTGGTGGAACTTGTAAAATTTTTGGAAAAAAAATTTGGTGGGGTGAATGAGTGAAACTTGTAAAATTTTTCGAAAATTTTGAATTTTTTTTTTAAATTCTGAATCTTTTTTCTAGTCTAATGAGACTAATGAAGGACTGAAAAGCGAAAGTGACTAACCTGATGGAATACTGAGGTGAGGGAAGAAAAAAGATAGTTTAAAATTGATAAGTTTCTGTTCCAATGTAAGAAATGTAATAGTTTTGCGAGTCTGAGACCGCACAAGTGGTATTAATTTTATGGGTTTTATTGCCCATATGTTTGAATTAACAAGCAAGTGCGAAATATTGAAATTGGAAGTTTGTTGAATTTCAAGCCTGGAGAGAAGTTTCAAGTACAGTTGCGAACTAAAAATAGCGCATGAGAATGAATGGGGGACAAAATTGACAGAAAAATTGAAGAAATTGGGGTTTAAAATTTGTCTGAAAATTGGTTAAAAAAGTGATTTTGTCGTTTTATTACGGTGTCGGGAAATGCTTGATATGGGGGTCAATTGAATTTTGGTGAAATTACGCGTTGAAAATAGTTTGAATGGAGCGCTTAAGGTGTATTTTTAAAGCCATTTTGCGTAAAAAACAGACAAAATTTTGAAAAAAAGTGCAAAAATTGCTGTTTTTTGGAAGTAAAAAGTTTAAAAAAATTGTTTTTCGCCACCAATAAGCATTTTTATACAATTAAAAAACTGTTAAAAAATGGTACGAGAAATACTGTCAAGGAATCGGGTTTATATTAAATATTATTTAGTGATAACTTAGTGGTAACTACATTTTTTGTATTTTTTGATAAAAAAAGGCCAAAAATGTGCAGAAATTTTTAATTTTTGAGGTAAGAATGTAGGATAAAATGTTCTATGGTAGTTATAAGGGAGTGGGCAACAAGTTTTATAATGTGAAAGTTTGCTCGAACAGTTAATAATGAGTTATTGGGTGTTGTTTGCATGTTACTATTTATTAAAATTTTGTTGTTTTTCGGGATTTTTTGACAAAAAATTGAAAGAATTGATGTTTCTTGGCCGATGAATGTAGAATAAAGTAATGTTTCTTAGTTGAAATGCAATTTACAGTGAAAATTTGTCATTTTAACAACTTGGCGAAACAAATAATAGTGATTAATTGGGTGCTGATTATTTTTTTTTTGTTTTTTTTTATGTTTTTATTTAAAACAATCACTATTTTGCGAACCAAATATTCTAAAAGAACAGTAGGCTAAAATAGCTGACGTCCAATTGTACAATTGTACAGTATTCAGTGTACAAGGTCATTTCAAATATTTGTGTTGAAATTCTCGATAAAAAAGTGTGAGAGATTAGGAACAAAAAGGGCATGATTTGGACAATTTTGCCGGCGATTAACACATTTATGTACCTATGAAGACTTCTTTGAAGTGTTCATGTATGACTTCAGTACATGTTAGACAAAACTTGGGTGTGGCAACTAGGCTAAGTTTGGGTTTGAGTTCTATTTTTAGCATATCTGTGCAATCGACCATGTAATGCCAAAGTGAGGAAAACTGGTCTTAAATAGTTTTATTGGTATTGCATTTTCTTTGCGATTCAATCGTGAAAAATTTTCCTTTCACGATAATAGTGACTTTTTCCACGAATAATATGAAGTGCTTTTTTTGCTAAAATTTGATACTTGAAATAAGCTGAATGATCTGAGAATTCAATTAAAAAATATTCAAAATTTATAAAGTCAGCTTCACAAAAGAATGTCACACACTCAACAAACAATATCAACAAAGAAATAAGTTTGATTTAGTTATCATAATTGAGATCGATTCTTCGTTTCTTTGGTGCAAAACACTTGCTCACAGGTGGATTCGCAAGGCTTCCACTGCTCGAAACATCATCTGGTTTGTTTTCAGTTTTGTTTTCAGGTGTACAGACAATTGTATCATGAACCATGGCAGGTGTTGGTGGTTCGCTAAAAGTTTCTGGGCTCTCAATATCTGTTTTCATTTTCCAAATGCTTTCGACCAGTTAAAGATCTCTCCAGTAGCTCTTTTCATTTTCATACAGCGGAATTTTTTTCACGTCATAATCGTAAAATTGTTTTTACTCCCTCGTCCAATGTGTCTGGGTCGAATACAAACTCTCTGACATAAGAAGTTACAAAATCCAGCAAGTATTGAGCTCCTTTCATAAGGCCTTTCTCAAATCGAAATGACTGGAGAAAAGCAAAAATCACAATAGGCACAGCCATGTGACTTACTGTAACCCACTCATCTAACTGATAGTCCTGCTGTACAAGGATAACAGTCTGTTTTCTGTAAGTCTCATAAGCAATTGTTCGGCTGTCAGGCGTCGATTCCGCCTTTAGAATGTTGGCTAGAGGAGACATTAGAATTATTTCTTTGATTATAGCAGAATTTTGGTAATCGTATAGAACAATAGGAATCTGTTGTCAAAATCCAGGAACAGTTCTGCTAGATAAAATTTGGAATTGAGCAAATGAAAGTTGAAGCGAAAATTAGGACATGAAGAGTTCAGTTATCATTCTAAATTAAGGCGTGTTCAATCAGTTCCTTCCGTTTTTGTTGTAAAAGGTCACTAAAGTAGCTATTACACATAAATTCATTACACTCAAATCCTTGTATTTTAAGTGAACCTTAATATACTATTCGTTTTATCGTTTCCAATCTTTTCGTGCTAGCTGTACACACCCAATTTTATTACTTTCTTATCTAGAGCAATTCATGAAAGCAGTATGTTTTTCAAATACCAAACAGCGTTGATCTGACGAATGCCATGTAGATCAAAAATATAAAAGGCTTTAAGGTTTTTTAATGTCTGGGACTTAACATGTGTTCTCGCAATAGAGTTTTGTTACACTCGCGGGTTTATTAAGTTTGGGAACCAAACTTGACCTCACTGCTTTTACGCTACTTTTCGTGTCTGCATAGCACTTGAACGTATTTAATACTTTCTTATCAATGGTAATCGAAAGTATAACGTTAACATTTTTGTGTGAATTTTGTGTGTGTGTGTGTGTTTGTGTGGTTACTAGCGTATTGTGTAAATTATTTATGAGGATACATACACACTAAGACCAGTATATGCTAGGAAAATTCTTTTACTGCTTTCTTATCTTGAAACAGTTTCAAAGGATTTTGCTTTTATATGATCAAGGTTAAGTATGTGCTTAATAAATCAAATCCCATTTTGTCTGTTGTTAATAAATTGTTTTCGCGACTCAATGGTCAATAATCCATTTTCTTATATTCCCAATCATTTTGTTGCGCAGCCAGGCTAGCGAAAAAAAGGTATGCGTCTTGAAAAACCAATTGTATGCAGAAACTGTTTGAACAAGATCCACGAAAATTATTTATCGGTTTCATCAATATACCCAAACAACAGTGTAAGGTTAAATTATTTTCTGGCTACAAGTGCATATTTTAGTGAAATTGAAGGGTTTGATTTTGATATAGCGCTAAAATTGAGGCCCTACGGTGGTATTATCGGCATACATAATTCTTCAGTAGATAAAAACTTGAAAATCTCAAAAGTTTTACGTTTGCACGCTATTTTACACGACGCAGGAGGTTTCATATAAGAAATATATAACCAATGACCTGGCTACTCTTATATGCTTCCGTGGAAAAGCAGCAATTGTTTTAGCGGACATTTGTCAGGAATATTATTTTGCTTATATATAAAGGTTTTTCTTCCATCAATTTTTCTTTTATTGGAATGCTGAGTAACAGGTAGACGTTGAAGGCAAAGTAGACGTTGAAGGGTTTCGTCACAGAAAAGAAAAATTTATTGTTAAAGAACTTGGTGTTTGCACCGACGACTATCTTGACTGCGTGTCAATTTTACCTCCAACAAGTTATAGTGAGTTAACAACTCAACAAAAGCAATCTTTCGATTGGTTCACTAGAAATTTGCACGGTATTGAGTGGGACACAGGAAACTATCCTTATATTTATCTTACACAAATAATTCAAAGCGTTCGCTTGAGGAATCCGGGTGCAATATTCCACGCTAAGTGAGAGGAAGAAGTAAAATTTTTGTCATAATTGCTTGAGTGCTCTATCATTGATCTGAATTCACTTGCGTGTCCTTCGATATCTGTGAACTATTTTACACAAAACTGTCAAAATTATTCAAAGGCAAAAACAATTTCAACAATCATTGTGCAAAAGAAAAAGCCATATTCTATTTCAACTGGTTAACAAATGAGAGAGGAATTGACGAAGGTGGAAGCACCCTTGTCACCGAGTTCAACAATTTGCGCCTTGATTACGGGGGACGAGAATCTGAGTCTTTCAATTTCCAAAGACGAAACAATAAAAACCGGAAACCAATTTTTACAGAGAAAAGTTAAATTGTTGCTGACTGAGGACGAAATTCGCTCATTTACTCATTTAGTATATTATATTGAACCTTTTCTTCAATGGAGAAAGCAGAATCTCAAAATCTCAACCCAGAGTCTGTCCTCCGAGAGTCTTACTCATGTCGAAACACCCGGTTGGTGAAGAAATTGACAAGAACGATCCTTCACTGCTAAAGGAGATTTAGCACTTGGTGAAGGAAGAAAGAGTACACAAAATTGTTCATTATGACAAATCTGAGCGACCTCCGGAGTGCTTTATGGTTCATATGAAAGGCTTTCTAACTGAGTTCAATTGCTATGAATTGGTTTATATAGATTGACTTTTTTCTCAATAAATTTTTTAAGAAAATTTATTTTGTCTCGAGATGGAGGGAGTAACAGTTGATCAAGTTGACGCTGTTGTAGAGGAAAGTTTTTTTGAAAAAGAAAGTAGCAGCAAATCTTCATGGAAATTTTGTAATCAAACAACGTTTCCACGGACAGAAGTTGTATTTTTCGTTCAAATGTTTGTTATTTTACTGCTGATATCACTTTGTATTGTTAAATTAACCATTTTAAAACCAAATTGTGAAGAAACTTCAGTTTGGGTATCAATAATGTCAATTTTAGTTGGATACATTTTACCAAATCAAGACAATGAATAAGATTATTTCTACGCAAGATAGAGTCTTGATGGCCGTTGTTGGGCCTTCAGGTTGTGGCAAAACAGAGTTAATTTTTAAAATGTTGATTGCAAACACATTTTAACCAAAATTTAACAACATCATTTTTTTATACAGAGAAATGCAACAAATATACATCAAAATGGAGAAAACACTTGGTGTTACGTTTGAAAAGTATGCCAATTTAGAATTTTTGAATAGCCTTGCAAACTGTCTTCTGATAATAGACGACTCGTGCGAAGAAATTTACAATGACAAAAAAATTTGTTAAATTGGCCACTGCAGGGCGTCACAAAAACATTAATGTTATTTATATAAAGCACAACCTTTATCTACAGAGCAAGTGGTCTCGTACAATAGACATGAACACGACACACATCATTTTGTTCAAATCAGCCCGTGATATTCAACAAGTCGAATTTTTAGGTAAACAGTTGAACCTTGTTAAATTTTTAAAACATTGCTATCAATTGGCAACGAAAGAACCGTTTGGGCATTTGCTTATCGATCTTGATTCAAAGACTTCTGATTGTTTACGATACTGTTCAAATATTACTGAGCCAGGTCCCTCAGTTTTCTATCTTCCATCTGATAAAGCAGAAACAACTCCTCTAAACAATGAAAGAGAAAAAATTATATATACTGAAGCAAATGGTGCATTTGCAGCCAAAACAGTTAAGGAAATTTTTGCGTAGTTGTGATAGTGATGCTATACTTGTTTTGTGTGAACGTCTTCACAATGTTTTACTGGGGCATGTTAGAATGAAAGTAAGAGACTTAGAAAATTACAGACACATATTTGAAGGCGTTCTCAAGAAAAAGTCATCAATGGATAAACGGCGAGCATTTTTACTAACAAAAACCGGTTTCGAACTGATTCAACTCATTATTAAATTTTGTTTCATCCATTTGAGATAAGCAATGACAACTGCTGAAGAGTTTATTTTGATTCCCAAAAATCAGTTTATGAAGGAACAACCATATTCCTCACAAATTCTAAATGATCCCAGAGTTCAGCATAGAGGTGCTCAATTTTCGTTTTTGAACCGTATGCGATCAAATGAAAACAATGACAAAGAAAACCAGGAAATTTGGATACAAGGGAAACGACTGATCCTACTGAGTTGTCAAAAGTACATGCAGACAAAATTCTTCAAAATCTCAACATGCTAGCGCCACCAAAAATTGCCAGGACGGAAAAAATAGTTAATCTAATTAAAGAGTCAAAAAACGTTGATATAGACAAACAAGAGAATTTCATTGTTGACGGAACAGCGACAGGAATAAATGTTCCCATTTTTCTCTATGATTTTCAGCAATTAACTAAAAAAGATAAATAATCCAGATTGTTTCAAGATTCTAGAGGCTTTAAACATAAAAGAAGACTTGGTGATCAACAGTAATGCTAAAATTGCGATCCGGAAAAGAACTCAAAGAGTTATCAAACAAAAAAACAAAAAGAAAACTTTTGCGCCAAAAAGAATCAAGCTCAAAGAAACCAGCCAATTACTTACAGAGGAATCCTCAGACGCCGGAAGTGGTTTCAACAGAACTCTACAAGGGAAGGACTGGGAGTCTTACGACGAAGGAGAAAAAATTGCTTGAGTTAAAATATACGAAAATTCCTGGAGCATACGGAAGCATAAAAAATCTACAAAAAAGCACAAAATTGAAACCAAGTAAAGTGAAGTTGTTTCTAGAGGGTAAAAATGCCCACACAAAGCATAAGAAACATAGAAAAAGATTCCAACACTGAGAAACTTTCCAACACTGAAAGTTATTGCTTACGACATAAATGAGATTTGGTCGCTAGACTTGGCTTATGTGGATAAATTAGCAAAAGAGAGCAAAGATGTAAAATATTTATTGGTTGCGGTGGACTGTCTCTCACGTTATCTACGAGTCGAAACCATCAAATCTAAATACGCCACAGCAACAGCAGTTGCGTTTAAGAAAATGATAAAGAGCAAGCGACCTAAAAAAGTGTGGGTAGATGCTGGTACAGAATTTAAGGGCTCTTTCAGCACTCTTTGTCAGAAAAATGAAATTGAAGTTTATAAAACTTTCAGCGAGAAAAAATCAGCATTTGGGAAAGAAATGTACGATCGCTCAAAAATCTGATTTACAAGTATTTAGAGGACAAATGGACATACTCGTATATTAATCAATTGCAGAGCTTTGTACAAACCATTAACTCTAGAGTCAACAGAGTAACGAAAATGGCGCTCAATAAAGTTACAAAGAAAGACGTTCCTTACTTGATATCAGTAATTTTTAAAACATCAGCAAAACTAGTTCGTCGACCAAAGTTTTACGTTGGGGAATTTGTGCGAATATCAAAAGCGGATCTTCCTTTTAGAAAAGGATACAAGCAAACATTTACCAACGAAGTCTTCGAGATTTACGATATACCTACAACAAATCCCCCTACATATAGTCTCATTGACGCAACCCAAGAGCCAGTCAAAGGAAAATTTTACGAGTTAGAGTTGGTCAAAGTTAGAGACAATAGTAGTGAAATAACAAAACATGAATGATTTCACGGTTCACTTAGTTTCGTCAGCCTCTATGAATATTTTCCTTCAAAACACCTTGTCCTCATTCAAAAATTATTTCAATGAAGAAATAAATTTGGAGGGGGATTGGAGTTGCTTTAAGTGAAATTATCTTCCCGGCAAAAATAAATCAAGTGAACAAAAGTGATCTGAAGATATTTTCTTCTGAAGGCCTTAAGTTCTATGAGAAATGTATTCCATTGGATGCAATCTCCAGACCATACGGAGGAGAACGAGCTATCATTGGAATTGGTTCCTACGAAAACCATTACCATCTTTTGAGATCCTTAAAAACAGCTAGCGGATTGCCTCATTTTGACTATCAGTTTAACAAAATCAATGGGGTTTTGTTCCTCTTTTTCGGTGAAAACGAAGGAATTACCTTTCCGGATAACAAAATTCCAAGTATACTAGGTTTCAACGGTATTCATGATGGGTCTGGTTATCATATTGGATACAAGATGTTGGAAACTTTTGAAAATCTGGCCATGGCAGATGATGAAGAAAAAACGTTTGTTGGTGATTATCCTTTTGATTTGTCTGCAGGGGAGCAACTGATTTTTATTTATGTTAACATAATTGTGTATCAATACGTAGGTGATACTAAAGCTCCGCTTATTCGAGTCATTGATTCAAAACAACGCTTGAAAAACGGTAGCCCCTGCGAAATAGAGCCAACACACAGAATTGTTTTCAGCAACTTGGAATACAAAAAGTTACTATCAAAAAATTTTCAGTCCATTGAAATTCAATTGCGGACAGAAACCGGACAATTAGTTCCATTCGTTGGAACAGGAAAAGTTATTTTGACATAAATTTTCAAAAAATTTGTCTAAATGGAAGCCTACTATCAACAGCAATCGGTATCATTATACTTTTCAGGACACTATCACCAACGAGGAAGTGGTTTTGGGGCTTTAGCGGCAGGTATTGGCAGAGCCGCATTACCAATTGCAAGAAAGTTTCTTTGGCTTGTAGCCAAAAATATTGGACGTGAATTAATTGTTCAAGCAGCTCCTGAGCTGGTAGAGGTTGTTACAAAGAAAAAGTCTCCAAAACACGCAATAAAATCATCGACTGTGCAAAAACTGTAAGAAAACAAGTGGGCGCATCAAAAACAGGGAGAACGCGTAATTTAAAAATTAACGGTGAAAAACCAAAACAAGGCATTCGTAAGAAGAAGCCTTTGACAAGAAGTCAGTCAAATTTCTTTTCTAAAAATCAAAATGATTACTAATTTACTGCCCGCAGAGGCAACACATACCACACTTGATTTGTTTGAAAGCCTCTACAGCCTCTACCTATTACTTTTGACAATGCTTTTACTCAAAAAGTCGGACCATAATATTCCCCGGACGATCCAATGCTTGAGTTTGAAGTTTTGGGCGATAGGAACAATTTCATAGATTTACAAAAACTTCTCGAAATTAAATGCAAAATCTCCCGAAAGAAAGACGGCGATTTAAGGACAGGAACGGATGCTACAAATACAGACGCGCCATACTTTAGCAACAACGCATTACATTCTTTATTTTCAGAATGCACTGTATCTGCTAACGGTGTTAAAATATCCAACACAAACGGAAACTATGCGCACAAAGCATTCCTTGAAACGGAATTTTCTTCAGGAAAAACTGCAAAAAACACATGGATAGTTTGTCAGGGATATTATTACGAGGATGAGCCAGCAAAAATTGATGGCACTGACGGCCGCGCGGACGACGTGGCGGCCAGAAAAACTCTTGTTGCTAATTCCCAGGAAAACTATTTCATTGGAAAGCCGGCGAGTGATATTTTAACTTGTGATAAACACTTACTTAGTGGTGTTACTCTGCGAATTTCATTTAGAAGATCTACAAATGTTTTTGCTGTAATTTCAGAGTCAAACAAACATTACAAAGTTAGAATAATTGAAGCTAATCTCTACGTTAGAAAAATGACAATAGCGGATCATGTTTTGACGGCAATTGAGAAAACTCTACAAAAAACCCTGCCGTGTATCGCTATACAGAAGTATTACCACGAACATTTTTAGCTATAACTGGAATAAGAAGTTGGAGCCATGAGGATATTTTCTCGAAAGAACCTGTTCGACGTATAATAATTGCGATTGCAACAAATCAAGCATACCTTGGAACTAATCAAACTAATCCTTTTCACTACCAGAAATTCAATTTGAGCCAAATAGTTGTTTATAGAAATGGTCAACCTATTGTTGGAACTCCAGTCTCAACAACTTTTAACCACCGCATTTACTTCAATACTCTGGAAGCCTTGGATTTTCTTCACAAAGGTGGGCATGGCATAACTCTGGAAAATTATCCCAATCACTTTATTCTAGCTTTTGATTTAACTTCAACGCAAGAGGCTTCTCATGATTTCATTCATCCAGAACTTACAAATTGCTCAATTTCGGTTCAATTTACATTTGACGGTGCATTGGCGGCCAACGTAGAAATTTTATTTCTGGGCGAAAGAAGCTCAACGTTTTATGTTAATTCGGAATGAAAGGTGGCAAAAAACTCAATTATCACCTACCCCACCGATGGATAGTGATGAAATACGCTATTTGTTGGGAAAATGTATTCATTTGAAATATTGTTTTTACGGAGTTTTTGCAGCGGAAAATTTCCCAAAGCTAACAAGAGAAGGTTTTATTATTGTTAATGCTTCACCAGCGCAATATGAAGGAAGTCATTGGATGGTTATTTTGTTTCACGAAAACAAAGTTTATATGGCTGACCCGCTTGGAATCCCGATACAAAACCACCAAATATTGTATTCCCGTCTGATACAGTTTTACAATGAAGTAACTCAAGTACTCAAACTTAATCCAGTTCAAAATCAAAACTCAAAACTATGTGGACTTTTTTGTATTTATATTGCGCATGTGATGTTTGGTTACGAATATCCTTTATTGTTGAATATAAACGATAATGACTTAATACGCTTTGCTAATCGTTTGCTCTAACATTTTAAACTAATTTTTTTGCTCAAATCTTTCTTCAAAAACAACAGAGAACACAATTATTAATTTGAAGATTTCGATTCCATATTAAAATTTATCAAAATCAAACTATTGTCAACATTCAAACATCCATAGCCACTATTTAATATATCAAGTATTTTTGAAAGCTCACCGTACAGACCACCATTATAAATACTATAGAATCTATCAATCGTACAAGTGGGCAAAAAGTCAGTTTAAGTTTTAACACTATTAGTAAAAACACAATCAACGTTAGACGTTAGGTAATTTTCTCTTAGAGTTTGCAAAGTTCAATTGGTGTTGCTCGTTGTAGTTCACCGCTTCGTCAATTTTGTTCATTATTTCTCCACGGAAAACTGTATTTGTTAAGTTAGTTTTAATAAGTAGTTTGAAACAGGTAAAGAGACATGGTAAAATGAATGGTTTGGATGCTGTAGACTTGAAAGAATTAAGAAGCTGATCATTGGAGGCAATAACATGATAATGAGATCCAGGTACTTTACAAAAATCGTCATTCATATGCAAGCTGTAGGCAAAGTTCTTTGTTACTGTATGGTCAAATATAGGCTCACTTCG
Source organism: Convolutriloba macropyga (assembly GCF_964194025.1). Lineage (NCBI taxonomy): Eukaryota > Metazoa > Xenacoelomorpha > Acoela > Convolutidae > Convolutriloba > Convolutriloba macropyga. Next base: position 59,175,906 of record NC_134469.1, read on the forward strand.
ACATATAAAGTAACGATATTGTTTGGAAAACTGGCGAAAATATTCCGGTGTGCGCTCAACCATTGCCTCCACCATTTTGCTAATTAGTTTTCTTTGTCACTTTCACTTGCTTTATTTTTTATTTTTTGTCGTGCTTTTTTTGCTCTTCCACCTTCGCACTGAGGTCTTTCTTCGAGATCACTCTCACAAACAGATCTTTGCCTTCGTTTATTTTTCTTTGCAGTTCCTCGAGACGATAGATCTTGAATCGTTTTTAAATTATGGGCGAGAAGATCGAATTCAGCAGCTGAGAGAGTTATTCTTTGGTTGAAACGAAATTCATCGGAATCTTTTTTGAAGAGTCGTAGAGTAATATATGTTCCCGTTGTTTCGTATGTTTTCGCTGAAGCAACAACAGTTCGTTTGCTAGAGCACGAAATTTCCTGGTAAAAGTCACTATTATCGTGAAAGGAAAATTTTTCAGTCATAACTTTGTTTCCGTTGTGGACAAGAAAGACCCTATTAATGCTATCAACACGCTGTAGGAGAAATTTAAAGAATGCTGCTTGCTTTGAATTGAATCGCAAAGAAAAAGCAATACCAATAAAACTTTTTAAAATCAATTTTCCTCACTTTGGCTTTACATGGTCGATTGCACAGATATGCTAAAAATAGAACTCAAACTCAAACTCAGCCTAGTTGCCCAAGTTTTGTCTAACATATAGTGAAGTCATACATGAACACTTCGAAGAAGTCTTCATAGATACATATATGTGTTAATCGCCGGCTAAATTGTCCAAATCATGCCCTTTCGGTTCTTAATCTCTCACACTTTTTTATCCACAATTTCAACACAAATATTTGAAATGACTTTGTACACTGAATACTGTACAATTGGACGTCAGCTATTTTAGCCTACTGTTCTTTTAGAATATTTGGTTTGCAAAATAGTGATTCTCTTAAAAAATATAGAAAATAACAAAAAAAAATAATCAGCACCCAGTTAATCACTTTTATTTGTTTCGCCAAGTTGTTAAAATGACAAAATTTAATTGTAAATTGCATTTCAACTAAGAAACATTACTTTATTCTACATTCTTCGGCCAAGAAAAATCAATTCTTTCACCTTTTTGTCAAAGAATGCCGAAAAACAACAAAACTTTAATAAATAGTAACATGCAAACAACACCCAATAACTCATTAATAACTGTTTGAGCAAACTTTCACATTATAAAACTTTGTTGCCCACTCCCTTATAACTAGCATAGAACATTTTATTCTACATTCTTACCTCAAAAATTAAAAATTTCTGCACATTTTTGGCCTTTTTTCTGCAAAAAATACAGAAAATATAGTTACAAGTTATCACTAAATAAGATTTAATATAAATCCGATTCCTTGACAGTATTTCTCGTACCAATTTTTAACAGTTTTTTAATTGTATAAAAATGCTTATTGGTGGCGAAAAACAATTTTTTTTAACTTTTTACTACCAAAAAACAGCAATTTTTGCACTTTTTTTCAAAATTTTGTCTGTTTTTGACGCAAAATGGCTTTAAAAATACACCTTAAGCGCTCCATGTAGTCGAAATGTGTACTTGAAATTTCTCTCCGAAACTGTAATCCGAAACTCTTAAAATGTAATCCGAAACTCTTAAAATGTAATCGAAACTGTACTTGAAATTTCTCTCCAGGCTTGAAATTCAACAAACTTCCAATTTCAATATTTCGCACTTGCTTGTTAATTCAAACATATGGGCATTAAAATCCATAAAATTAATACCACTTGTGCGGTCTCAGACTTGCAAAACTATTAAATTTCTTACATTGGAACAGAAACTTATCAATTTTAAACTATCTTTTTTCTTCCCTCACCTCAGTATTCCATCAGGTTAGTCAGTTTCGATTTTCAGTCCTTCATTAGTCTCATTAGACTAGAAAAAGGATTCAGAATTTAAAAAAAAAATCAAAATTTTTGAAAAATTTTTTAAGTTTCACTCATTCACCCCACCAACTTTTTTTTCCAAAAATTTTGCAAGTTCCACCACTCTCACAACACCAAACTCTCAAAAAAATTTCAAGTCTTTGCCAACCTCGAGAAACAAAAATTTCGAGAAATTTTACAAGTTTTCGAAAAGGATACCTAAAAAAGGCCATGCCTGTATTGTAACGGGGGGACAGGTCCCCCCCGTTACAAACCAGGCATTTTCACTACTACTAGTACAACTAATTGCTAAAATTTTGCTACCTTTTGAGCTTAAATTTGGGGTCTGTTATATTTACTTTTATTATTTTCCATTTAAATGTTTCTGAATTGATGTTTGGTGTGATCAAAGCAAATGAATAATTTCGGATACCTTCCAAGCTTGTTAAGTGTATAAAAAAACCATGACATTTAAGATCCATATATTCTTGGAATTGGTTTATCATCCATTTGGCTCCAAATATACCATTTTAACATGACAATAGGCAAGATCGCCCGACAATTATTTAGTTCCGAATATCGAAACGAACTACTTGAAGTTTTTTAGATGCTGTTCTAGTGCCGAACTTTTATCACCGACAAGAGTTTTACATCGAATTCGGTTTTTGTAGTATTTCCGGTCGAATATTGCATATATGAAAGGATTGTTTTACCAGCAGAACCACTCCGCGCAGGGAATAATATCTGGTGTGGGAAAAAAGAGCAGAGAAAAGTAGTTAAAAAATAATAGAGAGTTGAAAAACGGAATGAATTAATCTTGCTTGAACACTCTTTTTACTCACTAAACGCACCCAAAGAAAGAGAAAAATAATAGATATAGCTTTAAAGGTAGAGATGTAACATGGCGACAGAGATCAAATCAGAAGGTTCTATTATATTCTTTGTTGTTAATATCTTTGTTTTAATTTTAGCAAACGCTATTTCCTGATTTTTCCTGCAATTGTTACCCAAGTCTTTGCCAAAACTTGTCAAACTTGTAAGACTTTTTTATAAGACTTCTCCAGTACTGGAAAACGAAAAAAGACTTGGATTTATACTTGCCTAGTATTGACATAGACTTGAAGATCGGTACGGGAGAGATATTTTCATGGGGTTTATCTGTCAGAGTTTTACTTCAAAGTGTAGTTTTACTCTAACTTTTTGTTTAGTTTCGGGAAGTACGTTATGTTTATTGACATAGTTTCCGTACCATTAATTGACACAGCGACCTCATAAATTCTTCGTACCTCCCTTTTTAATTAGTTATCAAAAATGGGTCTTTTTCAAATGTGCAAAATGAATCTTGATTTTCCTAACCCATTTTTTTGTTTCAAGAGTTAATTTCGTGACCCAAGTTTTCATTTCAAGAGTTTTCATCCATTTTGTTTAAACTCGCATTTTTCTTTCAGCAAGATTACTGAGCAATTTTTCAGTGGTCAAAATATGGAACACAAATTATTAAGTACAGAAGTTTTGATAGGTTCAGAGTCACGATTTTATCATTGAATGAATTTTTAATCTGTTTCAGGAAATTAGGTATAAAATCTTGACATAATTTCCTCGCCTTAGCTTCCGGTTCTATTGTTTTATTTCCTTCCCTATTTAAATGGTTACTATACATAGGTTGATTTCCACGATGCCTTTTGAAAATTTGAATATTGACGTTTTTGGCTTTGTGTTTACCTTGTAACTTTTTTCTCTTCCATTTTAATCAGAATAAATCATTACAAAATTGCCTGAAACACGAACGTCCAAACCCCCAGTATATTATAAAGAACAGTTATAAGAGACATTTTGAATGGGCTAAAGCGCTTCAATTTTGTCACAGAAAGTATTTCTACCTTGTTTTGTAGTTTATGTATGTATGTTACGTAAACTTCATGTTCTCTCATTGAAAAGATTTTCAATTCCCATGTTTTTCTTGCATTTGGGTTTCTTGTCCATTTCCTGTAAACTAGATCATTCTAGTTTTACCTTAAGCTTGATCGGTTATAGAACTTTATCCTCCATTTTAAAGAACAATTACAAGGCATAGCTCATCTTTCAAATTTTCGCTTTGATTTTTAACTTTGCGATTTGAATGTTGACTTTCATGTCTCATATTTTTCCTGTAATAAGGTTTTTTGTCAACCATTTTGCTCTGTTTTTGAGGTTGTTTCGAGTGATAAGTCGTTACTAATTGATATTTTGTCCTTGCAATGGTTGCCAACACAATTATTTGGTTATTGGTTTTAAAACAGCTAGGACAGAAATTCGGCATACCTGTTTGTCTAAATGAACGTTAGTCGTGTGTTGTTTTCAACTGTGCCAAGTGAAAATTTACTGTTTTGCTCCAAAATTTCCATAAAAAGTGCTTACCTTACATTTTTCCTCCAAAAAATCACTATTTTTACCTTAAGTACGATCGTTCAAAGTAACTTAGCATTTTTTATATAGAGAACAGTAGCTAGAGACAATTTGTTAGGGATCACGTGCCACAACCTAATCACAAAATGTAGTTTTACTCTGTTTTTGGAGTAGTTCGCTGATGTATGTTATGTAAACCTTAAGTTCTCTGCGCGTCATTAGTTGCCCATTTTCTCTTTTGGTGAGAACATGTCAACCAAATAAATAAAACGTACTTCTTTGTTTGAAGTTTGTTAATTTGAAAAATGACATTTATTTTCATGTCTCCCTTGTAAGAGTGTTTCTTATTCCATTTGCTCAAAATGTATCTTTCTTATTTAGCCTTAAGCAAGATCGTTCATTGAAGTTTAGTCTTCATTCAGTAGAGACCTACTGCAAGGTTTCAAGTGCCGCAATTCTTTTAGAGAATAGAATTTTAAAGTGTTTTTGGGTTAGTTTTGGAAGTATGTTATGTAATGTTAAAAGTTTTGGCTTCACTCATTTTCCACCCGATGCTATAATTTAACAAATTTAGATGAATAATTTCACATTTTTTCGTTAAATTCATCACTTAGTATTGTACTTTTAACTAGACATTTTGATGTGCCTTAACTTTAAAACGATAGTTCAAAGCTTTGTTTTTTGAATCGTTTCGCCAAGCATTTCAAATTTCTGATTCCTCAATACTGCTAGCTGTTAGTAGAGCCAGTTAGATAGGGTCGAAGTACCGCAATTTCATCAGCGAGGGTAGCTAACTCTGTTTTGGGGTAGTTTTTGGGTTGTGTTATATATACATTATATTTTTTCCGTGTCATAACTTTCCTACATGAAGTAAACAAAAAAACAATCGCAAAATTTTTAAATTCTGGTAAACGGCAACTATCTTTAGGTTTATTTTAGCTTTGCAGTTTGACTTTTCACCCATAATTTTATTTTAATAGAATTGTTGTCCTATTTTCTCAAACCAATTCCCCTCACTTTTTCTTATTGACAATTGCTCTCTAAAATTTCTCGCCTTACAATTCCGGAACAGTTACTAGAAACCTTTTGACTGCTGAAGAGTGCCATACTTATCACAAAATGTAATTTAATTTCGTTTTGGTGTACTTTCGTGACCTTTGTTATTTATACATTCGTTTCTTTTGCTGCCCACATGATGTTTTGGTGTATAAAAAACTATCGCGTAAGTTTGGAACACCTTGTTCAAATGGCTACTCTGTATGGGTTGTTTTTAACAGTTCAAATCGAAAAATGACTTTTTTCTATGTTTTGCTTGACAGAGGTTTTCTCATCTATTTTGCTCAATTGAGCTGAGTCACAATTTGCTCTTCAGTCTAATCGGCCAACAACTGATCTTCCAGCGCTCTATAAGAAAAATTACAAGAGAGGCATGTTCCTGGAAGCGCTTTTTCAAGGAAAATTTTTTCGGTTTTAATGAAACGAAACAGATTACTCTGCATCCCCTATTAAGCGTTTTCTATTTGCTTTCCTCTGTGTTCAAGAAAACGCTAGAAAACCACGCACATACTTGCAAGAACATCGTTTCCTAGGTCAGCTCTTACACGAATCACAACATTGTCTGGGTAATTGTTTGTTTCCAAAATTCGATTCTTTTGGCCTTTAGAATGGTTGTTAACATTAACATCTTTTTACCACAAAATGAGGCCCTTTGCCCATCTGGTTGTTTCTTCCCCCCCAAAAAAATTAAAAAGCGCGCCAAGATTTGCTGGATCTTGGATTTCCACGCGAGGGTTTCCAAGTACGTGCACGTTCCACGAAAATGTTCATGATCTTGCGAATCTGTGTGATTCATGTCAACCGATTCCACGAAAACCTTATTTGCTGTTTTGTGGAATTGGCTGGGCAAAGAAGGGTCAGGTCACAGTTGGTTCATTCGTTGCTTTTTTTCTACAATTTAATTAAGGCCCTTTATATATTAACAAATGCTTCATTGAATTAAAGATGTAAGGGCGAACAAATGGTCCATTTTAGTTGCTTCGATGGCGCCTAATGCCAAGTATAGTGATATGTTGTGTTTCAAGAACTGCGAAAGAGTTAGCAATCAAAATTCTAAAATTTAGGATACGTTCAAGCTGCTAAATGAAGACACACGAAGAATGTATTTTCATGTTTTTTTTCATGTTTTTTCAGGCCTACTGATTTTCAAAATAAATGCTCTAATGGAAAAAAGTAGTGATTAATTTAACTTAAAATTTCTTTTCCTCCAATCTTTTGAATGCTACCACTTATGGATTTCTCTTCAAAAATATCGGTCGAATAAAATTGTCTCCATGAAAGAAGTCGGTTTTCACAATGATAGAAAACTTTTCAGAAAAGGACATTTTATTTTATAGATGAAGAGAACAATGTATGCGCAGGACAAGTCTTTACAGCGTTTTTAATTATAGTTTGTCTTTACAAAAGTTAATTTTTTCATTGGTAGTCATAATTTTTACCACTGAAGTTTGTATATTATAAATTTGTTCTAGCAGTTCATAAATTACAAATTGTTCATCGTTGCTATAAATTTACAAAATTTTAGTTCACATATTTATCAATGACCAGGGATGTGTTGTATAAAAGTGTTGTACTAACCACAATATGTTGAACAACCTTATTACAAACTTTAAGTAATTTTAACTCAAAAAGAACGCCATAAAAATAAGAACGGCATAAGAACGCCATTACGGCCCCCAATAATAAATATATCTTGATAAATCTTGTCTATTCATTATAGTTCTTGCTTAATCGCACAACGTCGTGTTAAACTTTTGTTTGATACTGCTTTTCATTTTTGTTTTGTCATCTTAAGGATAATATTGGTTGATTATCTGGTCAACATCCAACATTTTGTTTCTCGATACACACGCAATGATCTTTCAAGTTAGTACATATCATGACATTTGAAATATTTTGTATCTTGGCAAGATTAGCCATCTTTTCCATGTTTCTTATTAATGCGTATCAAGTTTGATAACAGGGATCATACTTATACAAGTAGTATCCCTAGCCGAACAAGGACATTTACCTTGCAAGATCTTGCAATAAACCTTGCAACGCTATTTGTCAACTTGCAAGATTCCTGGGTAACGGAATTGTCAGTCAAAGTTTAAAGTTTATTCAAAATAAAGACTCGAGCTTTTGTGCCACCAAAGAGTTCCTCAGATGCGTCACTGTACTTGAGTTCCACTATTTTCTCATCTTCCATTCTCCTCACAACTAAATCGAAAGTGCCTTCCCAGTGGTCACCATTCATCGCTACAGCAATCACGCCTCCATTTTTAGCCATTCTCACAGCCTCAGGCAAACATTCGCACCTAAGAAAAAGGGAAGTTTGCCAACTCGTTTCAAAAAAGTCCAATTGTTTCCTTCCATCGTGCAAGAAATTTTGAATTTTTTAAAAAGAAATTCATAAGCCTGTGTAAACATTCAAAGGGTAATTTTTACATTAATGTAAAAATGATCCTCTTGATGTTCGTACACTCGGGTTGACCACCATAAACCTTTCTTGGCAACCATATCCAAGCCATGTATGGAGTTCATGGTAACTTGGCAACCATATAGCTGACCATGCAAAAATATCAACATTGCTCAAAAAGCTCTTAAAACACCCAGCAGGCCTATGAATTTTTGACCTTCTAAAGATGACCTTCTAAAAATGATATCTGTTAAGACATTGTAATGGTTATTGCAACCTCCTGTAGGACTACCCAAAATATTGTCAATTGATAATATTCTAGGTAGTCCTATAAGAGGTTGCATTAGCCATTACAATGTCTAATCCGATTTCATAAATGCGCGGAGGAGGGTTTGGTGGGGGGGGGGGGGGGGACTTGTAATTAAAGTTTTTTTCTAACACTCATACAATAAATTACCCTTATACGCTACGCTTGAGTAATTTTGTAAATTCGGAAGTTCCATAGTGAAACTCACAGTTCAATGTATCACGGACAGTCTTTGGTCGTGCAGCATAAGCTTAAAGATACTTTCTCTGGATTCAGAAGCTCATTACAATTCATGAATGCCACGTTTTAAAACTTTTAGAAAATGACAATTAACCCTCAAAAGAGATAACAGTTATACCTCTTCTGGTCTTTTTCAGGGTTCCTCCAGTGCCGTGGAGTATCTTCCAGTGAGCATAAATTTCAGGTATTTTCATTGGTACAAGTTAACAGTTTTGCATTACTTTAACTTTGCAGCCTTAATACGCATTTTAATTACCTTAACTTTAATTAATACACCTGAATTTCACGATAAAAGCAAAGGGCTACTACCTGGTTTTTTTTAATCTTAAGGTACCTTTCAGTCATCTCAATTTTTAGCCTAACTATTCAGTCAATTTTTCGCGCAAACTACGGAATTTTTGCGGTAAAATTTTAGGTTGTCCGCTCTTATCTTTTAGAGGGACATACAGAGTTTCATCGTCTCTTTAAAAATTGTGAAAAAATGTTTGAACAAAAAATTAAATTGAACAAAAATTTTTATTGTTTTTGACCATTATTAAACTAAACCTGAGCAAAATTTCAAGGAGGCGATTTTATGTTGTCACTTATCTTTATGTTGGACAATACAAAGTGATATGTTGATCCACACGAAAATGATCAAAGCTTCTCATTTGCCTGATATGTAAAAAAATCTGTGTAAATAATCGCATTCTGCTCTGAATGACAATCAGGTAGTTGCAAAAATTTTTACGTCCTAATAAAGCGGCCGCTTTTTTTCAAAATTCAGAGCAAATTTTAAAAAAATGGCAGCCTGTGCCTACGCTAGATCAGTTGAAAGACAATCAGAATCTCAGTTCTATTTTTTTTTTCAAAGTGATAAAATACTTGTTTACCGGTATCCCCAAATAGCGAAATATACGTCACCAACAGAAATTCTTCACTTTATATCGGAAGATCTCAAGTTTCGTAAATAAAAGCTAGCTCTGAAGAAAACATTGTCAAGCGACTCATAAGGTGTCATAAGTGTTACATTTGTTGCACCGACTCGTAAAAATACAGATTTCAAAAACTTCTGCCTCTTATCATTCGTTAAAAGTTTATAGAGGGTCTGATTAATAGCGCTGCAAATCATAACATTACCAGCGTCTATTGGTACAGAAAAAATCTACATCTGACGAAAATGAAGTGGCTGACGTTTTCAGATGCCGGCTTCTGTTCAATGCGGAAAGCGCTTAAATTTTGTGAGTGGTTTTCATAAAACTATTAAGTGCCATAAAATGAAAAATCAAATCAAATGTGAAAAAATTACGTTTGACCCAAAATGCATTTCACTAATTATTAATCTATTTAGAAAAAATATCAATATCAAACATAAGATAATTAAGATAAGCCTGTCAAAAAATTCTTTTTTCCGCGAAAAGTTTTTTCCGCGAAAAGAGAAAACTAAAGTAGATTTAACGTACGTTTTTTAACCAATAATTGAAGTGTTTTCTACACTTTATGATACTATTTTTGTAAACTTTTTCTAGAGATCCTCTATAAACCGAATTCGACATATTTTCGTTAAAATTAGTTCTCTTCCTTCAGTCACAGTTCTCTAAACGAAAAATAGACAAAACAAAGAGACGAAAGGGAACGAAATCTGATATTCTTATTCATTTTAAGATTTTATCTAAATGATTAAATTTCCAAAAAGTAAGGGCTGAATGATTAGCTTCCCAAACAGGAAACGAAGGAACAATAATGAACCTTCCACCTTACATGCAAAAAAATTCTCTCCTTATTTTTCCAATTTGAATATTTATCAACAATTGCAGAGTAATCCTTCAATATTTCCTATGCCTCTATTTCCATGCTCTGGCTCATGGTCAGTTATCTAAACAGGTGGCAGTGATGAATAGGACACAACCTTACAACCAACATGACGTAAAAATCAACATTGAAAACTAAAATGAGGGATTATTGTTCAATTAGTCTGCCGCTTAATTTATGTTCCTTAGTTTGTTCCCGTCTTTCGTACCCTAAACTGTCTTGTTTTGTGGATTATGCTTCCCTTGTTTAGTCAATTATTCGGTGCTAGATGCGCGAAAGGTGGCCCCTAAATTATGTGAATTCTAATTATGAGAAAATTCGCGGATTGCTTTTCCGTCAAACTTTGCAGTAGAGAGCGGTTCTCACTTTCAACATTCCAGTTAAAAAAACACTGACTGGAATTTCCTTATAGGCCACCTCCCCGTCATTCGCGAAGTTCAGAAGTAAAATCTGGTAATAAAAACCAGTATGTTAACGCAAAAATTTGGTACATTAATGCAAAAAAGTTCAAAAGAGAAATCTGGTAATAAAAAACAATACATTAATGCAAAAATTTGGTAACGCAAAAAATCGGTACATTAACGCTCGTATAGAAAAACACTGCAAATTCTTTAATAATTTTTTAATGTCCCATGTGGAATCATAGAAGCAAGAGTTTATCAGCCCGCTTTCATAGCATTTAAACTTAAGCAAAAATACTTTCAATCAAATTTTAGGAGTTTTCTTGAATGAACTGCCTAAATTCTTTCCGTGCATCATGAACAGATTTCATAAACTGTTTCCGCTTTATTTTAGCGCATCTAGTGCTTAATTTAGCCGTTTCCTCACTAAACGTGTTCTATGTGATTAAAAAGAAATGACGCAATAGATAATGTTGTTCTTTTTATCAACAAATATGCACAATTATCCGAATTGTTCTGGTACTTGTATTTAATATTGTGTAATACGTACGTGGCTGATCGGTTGGTGAAGACACTACAAGAGTATACTAAGTCATATGCTTTGCCTGGTACACTTGTTTCCTGAAACAAAATCCCACTCTAGAAATTGGCAATTTTAAACGTACGAAACCTTCATTACAATGATTACGTACAATGATTATGTTTGTTTTTCAGAAGCAGTGCCTGGGGTTAGTCAAAAGTTTTGCAATAAAATGTGATTTGTTGACAAGCAAAACAAACGGAAAGTAACGTTAAACACTTTTTTGCGCCTATAAATTGGACAGCGCCTAAATTATAGCCGTGCGAGTTCATTGATCACACATGACGATGAGACAACAAAAACAGAGTTTTTCGATCGGGGGGGGGGGGGGGGGGGGGCAGGAATTACTTCCCGCAAAATTTGCTGAAACGTAGTTCTCGAAAAAAACCATGTGGGAAAACTAGAATTAAAAAAAAATAGATGTTCGGCTTTTGCTGGACTTTAAGACATTCTGGACTTTAGCTCGACGCAGATTTTTCGCAGAAGACTGTTTCGTAAGTTGGACTGCTCTGGTGCAAAGCTATTTAGTCTTGCTCCGGCTCTGCTTCTGTATGTAGAGAAGCAGAAAAAAATGAACATGTTGAAACAATGTTGAAACAAAACAGACTTATGAAAAGACTAATGGTGGACTCATGAAAAGACCTTTACTCGACTTTGTTGGTTATGAAATGACTAATGGTGGACCAATCAAAAGACCTTAGCTGGACTTTCTTCGTTATGAAAAGACTTAAGCTCGACCCATGAAAAGATATTAGCTCGACTTTAACTAGGAAGCTCGACCGTGTAACTATAGTCAAAATTGCCCCGACCCCCTACCAGACTTTTTAAGTCTTTCCATAATTCGAGGCCTGGGTTTTATGGCCAGAATTTGCTAGTCTTGTATTCCTACATCTCCCGCTCAGTAATTACAAACAACGTGAACAAAAAAGGTTTTCGGTGTGCGTACCTTGTCGGGACTCAACATATCCGGGTATCTGGTTGAATAAATACCCTTTTCTTTGGCAAGAGCGAACATGGTGTCAACTGGCTCTAATGCATCCACCACACCTGTGAATCCTGCGATTCTCAATTGTTCCCCACTCAAACCAGTGCCAGCCCCTACGTCTATGAACTTGCCGTCTTTGGGAATTGAGATACCTAAACACAGCTAATTGCCAAAAAGTTTAAGCCTAGTCAAACTTATGTTCCAAATGAATTACGGCTTTTCGAGCGATATCAATCCTACCAAATGCACAACTTTTTTCTATGTTCAACGCTTCTCAAAACTGGCCGGGGGATTCGAAGTAAATTTTTTCTGATTTACGCCCTGACAATATTGAAGCAAACCCGTAAACAACGACATCGGTCATGACAAGAACCAGCGATTCCTCATTATACCATGTAGTAAAATTTGCGAACGAAAAATTGTCTTGGCTCAAACACAATGTTCATCAATCTGCAAAACTACCGCATGCAACGATCAACTTCTCATTGCTAGAAATTTTAGGGACACACTAATTGGATTTAAGTTTTGAAAGATAAGGAACATAATGATTTGAAAGGTCGTTTGGATTTTTTTCTGAGATTAGCAGTTCCCGTGTAGACACTACGGAAACCTTGCAAAACAACGAAAAAGGAAACGTCCGATTGCCAATAGGTCGACAGGGTTAACACAGGTGATGAAAAATCGGGTAGCGTGAAAACCATGTGCATTTTCACGTTGCACTAGTAACCATCTTATGTCACCAAGACAAAAGTACAAAAAATCAGTTTCAGGACGCAAACTAGATTCCTGCAATGTTAAATACATAGAAAGAAGGAAATAAAGAAAGACAATGCGGCTCGGTAATGTGCGATCGCACATAAGGTTCCGACCCCGCTCATCCACAATTTTGGCATAATTGTCTACAAAATGAGGAACAGATGGAAAAACACAAAAATTCAAGTAATTTTCAAAAAAAAAACTGGTGTATGAACGAAAAGATAGCCTCCAAAGCAAATAATTCAGTGGAATAAAAAAGATGCATTAGACTGATCAGATATGCCGATATTAAGACAGCGAGCGAAGACGAAAGGCAAACTCAAACAACAACAAACATTAATTACATCAAAAAATTTATGTCCGTTTTAAAAAACAAAACTTAATAACAAAGCCAAAATAGCGTCGAATAAAACTGAAAATAAACAAAATAACTTGTAATTTACCAGAAAAAAATGGTTATTCGTCAGCTCATAATAAAGGTTGGTAACAATTAGACAAAAAAGAACAAACTTTAATGTTACGAGAATTCGCTGATTTTTTTTTAAAAAGCAATTAATTTCAAAGTAATGAAAATCATTAGGAACCAACTAAAATATCCCATAGGTTTACAATTAACAATGCTTCTCTAGAAGGGAATTAGGGACTCTTGGTTTTCAATTTTTTTTGCAGTTACAAAAAGAACAACAAATAGACAACAAACTAAAAATCAATTAAAACTTGCAGGAAAATGCTTTGGAAGCCGTAAAGCCATACTTTGGCCCCCCAAAAATATGTTTGCTTGCACCTTCGTCGAACACCATTAATGTATTATGTGGTCGCCCTTTAATGAAAATAAGCAACAATAAGACAAAAAAGAAAAACTATGTAATACTTTGTTTTTTTTCGAAAAAAATTTATTTCCAAAGACATAAAAGTCATTGATTACAAAATGAAAAAATTTGAATAGTTTCGTCCATTCTTCGGAAGGAAGCTTTTGAGACCTGCAATTATCGAGAATATGTCTTACAACTACAAAAAGAACGTCAAATATGACAAAATTCAAAAATTCCTTTACTTTTTTTTGTGAAAAACCCGTGTGGAATCCAGTAAAGTCATAACGAATTCTCTTAAAACATTAGATTTTGTGACACCAATCCCTTTTGACACTTTCCCTTGAAATTTATTATGTGACCTCTCATTAATGAAACTAGGTAACAATTAGACCAAAAAGAAAATAGCAAGATTACGTAATATTTGTTTTTATCGAAAAAAATTTATTTCCAAAGACATGAAAGCCATTAATTACAAAATGAAAAAAAATTGAAAACGTTCGTTTAAGTTTCCAAAGGAAGCCCTCATGACCTGCAATTATCCAGAGCAAGTCTTAAGTCTACAAAAAGAACATCAAATATGACAAAAATCAAAAATTAATTTAATTTTTTTTTCGTGAAAAACCCGTGTCGAAGCCAGTAAAGTCATAACGAAATCTTAAAAACATTAGATTTTGTGACACCAATCCCTTTTGACACCTTCTCTTGACAAAAATAATGTCATCTTAAGACTTTAAATAACGAGACCCGGTAACAAACAGACAATAAAAGGAACAAAGTTGCTAAATGGAAATGTTTTTTTTTTTCATTTAGGAAAACAATTGTTTTCAAAGTCATGAAAGCCATTATCTACTTTCTAACATCAGAAACCGGCTCATCAACTCTTCCGGGAAAAGCAAATCAAACCGGTTCCCTGTACAGAAAATTAAATACAACTAAAAAGACAAAGTCAAAACGACAGTTAAAAGCATTAAAAAATTCAATTAAATTCTTCGAGAAAATACTGTCGAAGCGGTAAAGAACCACAATCTATCTTTAAGCATTTAAATTTTTTATTAATTGTGCGTTATGTTGAATGCGAAAAATGTGTTATATGAACTGGCAATAACGCGAAAATTTGACAAAACTAGAAAACATGAAAAATGGTCAAACCTAAAAATTAAAAAATTGTGAAATCTAGTAGTATCAAAGCGAGAACCCTAAAATTTAAGGCGTAAAACTGCAATAAAGACTAAACTTGTATTCAACAGAAAGAAGGAGCACTCTTTGATGGCTGACATGAAGCTACAAGTTGACCAAAGTAAGAGAAAATGGAGGCAAAGTTCAATAAGCCATTTTTTATTTAAAATTTAAAGATTTTAAAATTCAAAACGACCATAAGCCTTCAAGCAATCAATTAGATAAATTAATTTTGGGCTAATTAGGAATCCAATAGGACCTATCACTAGTGAGCTTTGATTTGAAATGTTCTGTTATTTAATTAACATAAAAAGATCGAATTTTTTTAAATAAAAAACCGACTGACGACGATCCGAATTATTTTTGGACTGTAACGGTCCAAGATTGATACAGAACTAGTCCTGCTAATGCTTATTGCCAATTAGGAATAATTTTTCTTCGAATGTCATTGATATAGATATTTTGTTAGTTAAAAAATAAAAATAAATGCTGCGTTTTTGATAATCAACGAATAAAGTTAGCAAAAAACGGCAAAGTTTTTTTATAGAGCATTTTATGATCATTTTTTATGAAATTAGGCCTCTTTTCAGTCTACAAAGATTGTGTTAGTGGTGTTTGGGTGTGCACGTCTTGCAAATTTAATCAGAGTGGACAAAAAAACTTATTTCGTTCTGTTTTTGATGAAAAAGTCTGAATTTGTGAAATATTTAGCTGACATTTGTGACAAAAAAGTTCAATGAAAATAGCCGACAATATATTTTGTCTTTAAACGTAAAATCAGCAACATTTTTTTGAAAAATTTTATTAAATTGTTATCAAAATTGATAAAGTTTTAGTCAAAAATTCCGAAAAAATGTGAATGAAATCAACGGAATTCACTCTATTTTCTCGAAAGTTTAAAGCTCGATATCTCCCTGTCAAAAACGAAAATCAAAAAAATCTTTCTAATTCCATATTCTACGCTGGACAAGCTTTCTGTTGATACCAGTCTCAACTCTCTACGATGAATATATCGATCGGACAAAATTGACTGAACAAAAAAAAACCCATTTGAGTATATAGTTCCTCCCCCCCCCCTCAAGAGGGGTCGGAACAAAAAAGAAAATATTTCTCCGTCCGAATTGAATACTTCATGTATATTCTTCTATAATTTTGAGCTAAAACACATAACAGACAGTGATTCATTGAAATTGAGATTTGAAAAAAAACAGACAACGGAGTTTTTGATTCACATGCATCTGCCCCAGTCGCTAAACTTGTTGATGTTATTCGGGAAGTTTTTTCTGAACAAACAAAAATTTTATTTTATACTAAAAATAGTAATTTCCTTCGACAACAATGGGTCCATGAATCTACCGTTCCATTAAGTCTTGAGTAGTTTCGATATATCATACTCATGCAGGTGCTCTAGAAGACAACTAAACAATGCGAAAAGCAGTTTTGAGAAGATTCTAACCATTTTGAATTCTTTGAAAAACTCGCGTCTATAGAGATCAAACTTTGTACTGCCAAAATTACCTATATCATCCAAATCAAACACCCAAACACGAATGAAGGATTCATCTTTCCCATACTAAAAAAACTGCTGCACAGACAGCTGAAAGCCCCAAGGGGATTACATGTGCCGCAAGTGCCGACCGACTGGAAGCGCAAAAGCTGAGATGAACATGCCAACGTGCTCAAGTGTCAAAAACGTGGCCAATCTACCTCCATCATAATGAGAAATGTAAATTAACAGTCTATTTACCAGATGGTGTCATTGCATACCATATATTCAGAATTGGCTGCTTGGGCACGGAATTCGATTGTAACTTAGATTTGAGTTTAAAGAGATCAGGATTTTTCAATTAGTAGGGAGCCACTAAACACAGGATAGAAGAAGGTATTTAAAATGCTGTCATGCAATTTATGTTATGCGGGATCAAACTTTATATGCTCAGTAATTAAAAGAAATTAGTTGCACAGAGCGGTTTCAAAAAACGCTTCGTTTTTTTTTCTGGAGAAGGGCTGTCAGAGCAGCATAAAAGGAAACAGTCTGTTTTCTATCAATGTGCTAGCACAAAAAAATGTACTTTTAAAAGGGTATATGATGCAAGTCATTAATCCATTTGAAAAACATTTAAGAGTTAATAAAATTGCAGCTCTAAACAGTCAGTACCTGATCATCAAAAAATGGATCTTCATTGTGGCTTCATAATTGAGTTTCAGAAATTTTTTGTAGCTACAGCATCTATATGCAAAAACTCCATATTGTAATATAAGTTGAGAATTTCAAAAAAACTATCCCGCTTTGGAGCATAGTGAGTGCTTTAATTTTGACACGACTATACTAGAATGTCTTACATTTCTCAATCTCACATACTCTGTATGATTTACCAAAATTTTTTTTCTTATGTAATAACTGAGATAATTACATAATGTGCATTGTTTAATGTGACTTGATTTCAGTGAGAAGGAAAAATTATCAGACCTGGAAACTGCATTCGAAGAGTTTCATTTAAGTTGAGTACTAGTTTACTAGCTGATAGCCAACTACTCACGATATTATGATCACTTTTAATTTGTTCTTTGGCGCCGTCTATGCCATCACAGTTGGTGTCACCGGCGAAAAACACCACATCGGTAAAAAGTGCATATAGTAAGAAGCAACGGTAATAAGATTCCCGGAGGTATTCCGCAACTAATGTCTGATCAACCCGAAGATATGCCATTTACTTGCTTCTACACTCTGTTGAGGTTTACCTAGATAAAATTTCATCCAAAAGAGACCCTCGGAAGCTGTAACTTTTTAGCTTACCTGCCAGAATGCACTGTTGAGCGTATCAAAAGCTTTAGAAAGACCTAAGAACTGTAAATTTTTCTCTTTTTTGTCGAATCTAAACTTCTCAATGAGCTCCGCTCGAACGGTATTGCCATGTATGCATTCAATTCTAAACTGCCTATGAAATAACAGATTAACATTTTAACTATAAAATTATATATTCTGTTGAACATTGCTTTTTCAAAAGTTTAACTCCAATCCATTTGAAAAGTTAATTGTTTTCTCGAAGTATCGATCCGGAAGTATGAATCCAGATAACCCTAGCCTTGCAGAAAGCCTTGAGACAAGATCTCCACCGGAAAAGACAAAATAATCGAAGTGGAGAGAACAACATTTATTAATGATGCTGTTTTCACAATTAAATGGCTCATGTGAACATTACCAAAGGCAAATTTATTACCCTATCCATCAAAGAGTTTAGCAACTTTGGAAATGTTGTTCCGTATAAAATCCAATACTGTTCATAAATTTTTTAAAAAGATACCTTTTTTGCAGACTTGAAAAATGATTCAAACTTTGTTCTTAGTGGCTCAAAATTATTCCAAAATAGATCACTTTGATCTTTTATCCAAAATATGTGTGTTTGGTTTCTTTACGTTCTCAGATTCTTTGAAATCTCTGTGAACCACGCTTGCAATGACTTCTAATATCTTGTTATATTTTTCATGGGAGCAAACACATCCAGAAGGGTTTACAAAAATTTACTGCAATAAAGGAAGCGTCAACGTTTTCTTTGAATAAGCGTCAACGTCTTCTTGTTCAGTTGATGCAGAAAGTCATCTTTTTTGTTGGATTTTCAAAAACGATAAGTCGGAAAAATGTCAAATTCTCCGATTTTTCCACTTTAAAACGATAGGAACTTGGTCTGAAATGCTTTTATATTCAAGGACTTCAAAATATGGATCACAAGAATTTCGTTAAATAAAATAAAGATGGTGCGAACTTATCAGTTACACGGTTAGGTTTTCCAGCAAAAATTTCAAATCCATTGGATATAGTGCAACTTGGATAATTTCTCCTCAAAAAATTTTCCTTATGCACATCACCGCTAAGTCACGGCAATTGATTATACGGCTATCTAGAGGTTTGCATTATTCCAGCTGTTCGACTATAGTCTTCACAAAATCCATTTTTTGTTGGTGATTTGTTGAAATTGTTATGTAAATTTTCAGCAAAAGAGCCTTTTCAGAATCAGTGGTTCTCTGATCTAAGTGAAGCTTTGGTATTTTTTACTTGTGTCCTTGAGTGTTGTCGTTGTCAATGGGCCATGTTTCTGTAATGAAGGCAGTATATGGGGGAGGTTAAAGGCTTAACACAATGGGTTCAAGGTTTTCTAAATGTGGTTTCACATGGGGGATAGAAATATTACATGCACTAGGAACAAAACTAGGTTGGCTTTCACTTTTCATTGATAATTTTTTGGACAAAAACTGTCACCCTATTTGCACAGTATTGCTGACTGCTCCGGTGATAGAAGGTTGCAAGTGGGCTTGCAATTGCTGAAGAGTATTTGGGATGGAATTTGTCAATGATTTTGTATTGCTTCATCCAAAATCTTTATCTATAGATATCATTGATCTAATAATAATAATTAATTGTTTTCAAAACCAAGCCGCACAGAACCGCCACTTACTTGATAGATCATCAAAAGTTCCGATGGTCCTCGTCAAGTGATGCCAGTAACAGTACTAAGAAATTTTAAAGAGATTGTCAAATGCTAAGATGCAAAGGATTTGAAATGATCGGCTAAATATATTAACGAAACTATTTGTTGATTATTGCTACTATAATTATCTCTAATACTATACTGATAACGTTTCAATTCTTTTTACTCAAGATTTGTACTTCTGAAAGGAAATTGGGTTTGAATTTTATTATATCTTATTCTTATTCCTAGTCGTTTAGGGCTAAGTCCACTAACCGCGTTTGAACTTTTTAACAGACGGGATGATGTTCTTTTTGACTCAACTGACTATATTTGTTTCTTTGTTATAAAAAGTTTTAGACTATTTATTTTGCAATCCAATCTAAGTATCTGTTAGTTTTTTAAAAAAGTTCAAAAAAGTGCAAATCTTTGATCGAACGCATTTTATACTTTTCTCGATTTTGCAGTGTTGACTTTGTTTTCTTTTTTTGAAGATGATTCGGGCAATTTGTTTTATTTTTGTTTTTAGAGGTAGAAGTGTTGTCTTGCTACTTGTTCCCTAGACTAAAACACCATAATTTAGTATTAGATTTCCGTAAACTTTATATTTTAATAGAAGCTGTGCACTTGTTAAAATTGATCTCAACTTAACAGACCAGAAAATTTGCAAATTTTTGCACATATTTCGAAGATATGCCGATTAAAACAAACTTTTCATCAATTTGTACTCCTAAGTATTTCAAGGGCGCTTTTTGACTGATCGCATCGTTCTGCAATATTCTCTTGTTAAGATTTTCCGATTGCTTTTAAATTCACAAGGTGCGTTTTTTTTACTTGAATTTTTTTTTACTTGAATTTTTTTTACGCGAAAATTTTTTTTTTAATTGAATACGCATTTTCCTTCCAAAGAGCGCCGTCAGCAAACAAAATTGCAGTTGAGTCACCGCAGAACTCCAGAATATCATTCATATAAACTAGAAGGAGCAGTTGTTCTAGCACCAAGCCCTGTGGCACTCCATATTCTATTGGCAAGAATTCCGACCTAAACTCGACCGCTTTGACGCATTGCGGTTTTTGTAGTTTTCCCTTTTTTTGTAGCTTATTCCTTATTTTACTGGAATTTTGCTTGTTTTTATTATTTTTGTGTCTAAAAAAGTCTGGATTTTTGTGTCTAAATTTTTGTGTCTAAAAAACATAAACAATGTTTTTTGGCTGCTAAATTCATTATACTGTTGTCAATCCAATTCGGTTGCTGAGAAAGTTTTGATTTTTTCAATGGAATATAATTGTCAATTTCCTCAATGATAGCTTTTTGGAAGTTTTCAAAAACGAGATCACAATCCAAAGCATAAAATTGCAACAGTCTGCTTAATTTTTTTCCTAATTTAAAAAGCAATTTCTCTTAAGTTAAGTGGTTTTCAAGAACGGCCCAATCTCTGTCAACAAGAAAACACTATTTGGACAGTATAGTGATCAGTTACTGCAGACTTGATGATTTCAATTTCTACTGTGCTCGAGCTGTAAACTACGTCAATATTAGTTTTCGACTTTTCAGTTTCTCTAGTAGACTTAGCGTTTGACCTATTGCTGTAAGAACTAAAAATGTCTTACATTTGTAAGCTTGATGGTTTTGCTACTATGGTCAATGTTAAAATCTCCGCAAACAATGTGCAACTGTTCCCGTTCAGGAGTCAGTTCTTCAAAAAATATTTGACAAGTTTTCTATATTTCATTCATACTTGTATTCGATTTGATATAGATCACTGTTAACAAAAAATAGTTGCCATTTTTGTGTTGATTGTCAGTTAAAATTTGAATACTGGTACAGCTAAATTTTTCAATATTTTTTTGTGGTAAATCCATCCTTACAAAGCTCTCGCCCCCTCCTCCTTTAGAGGCATTGCGGTTGCTTGTAGCAATCTCCTGGTAGCCATCGAGGTTAATGCACTTTGTCTTAGCCTGATCCTTGAGCCACGTTTCTGCCAAGTCTCATCAACAACTCAAACTCGTTCAATTTTTTGTAGATTTTTTTGCATGACTATTCTGTTTTTTTGTTTGCAATCATTTTGAATTTTTTCTTGAACACATTACCGAGTTTAATTTTGTATCAGTGTTTTAAATGCATTTTGGTCAAATCTAACTGAATCTAAAATTTAAAAACCTGACTGTACAAAAGGTAGAATAAAGTAGAAAAAAATCAAAAGGAATGTATGAATGTGAATGTGAATGATCGCGGATATCGCAGGCCTTCACAATAGAAAAACTAAAAAGTGTGAATTTTTATTTAACCTAATTTAATTTATTTTCAATGTTGCGGATATCGCAAACTTTGACTTTCGAATTCTAAAAAATTTTTCAAAAAAATAAGACCGCCAATCTTTTAGGTCATCATTTTCTGCGGTTATCAATAAACATATGTTGCCACTAAAAATGGTTTTAAAATTTGCCATCTTTTTTGTCTTTGCTGAGTATACTGTTTGATTTTTTTTGTAAGGCGAGAGATATACACCTAAATTTTATCTTTTCTCATCTTCCCATTCAACTGCGGATATCGCGAGTGAAAAGGACTGAGAACTTGTTAGGACAATAAGAAGTAGGACAGTGTGAGAAGTCTAAAATGAAAGAAAACATGTGCCTTAAACTTACTACCATGCCACCTTGCTGCGAATATTGCGAGCAAAATGAATAAATAGGAACATTCTAGCCGACTCTCTCATCATTTTAGTATAGCTACTTTGTGGGGTTATTTTAAAATTTACTGCAAAAAAAATTATTAAATAACCAGAAAAAAAAATTTCAGTTTTAGCTGGTAACATTAGCAAGCTATGGAGTTTATTTTTTCATTTGTCTCTTGTTATCAGGGGAAAATTTTTCTTGACCTTTTTCAATTGAGAGCGTTTCCGTTTCCTTCATAAATTATCGCTTGTTGCGTTCACTCTCCCGTAAGACAGGATTTTGGATGTTATTCAGTCCATCCGCGCGATTTACTGCTCTAAATGATGTTTCGTTTTAAAGATTCTTAACCATAACTGACACTGTTCATTTTTTTTGTTATCATGAGGTAATCATTCCCGTGTTCTTCGCCGCACTTTTTTTCTGCTCCATGTTTAGGCAGTCTTTCATTAATGTATATAAAGATTTAGTGGACCCTTGATTTTCTCAAGTTTCCTTTTTGCACCAAAAACCCTATCTTTGTCGTCAAAATAGAAAAACTTGCAGATCGCCGTTTTTGGGCGTCCATTAGCTGCTGTGCCAGGTAATATATGATATGCTTTCTGTTTTCGTCCAGCTTTATATTCAAAATTTTTCAAAAAACTTTAATGTTTTTCGCAACAAATCTTTCTGGAGTCAAAGGGTGGATTGCAGATTATAACAGAGTCCTTGCTTGTGTAACGTTCTGTTTTCATCCAGCCTTATATTCATAAAATTTTCAAAAAACTGCTATGTTTCGCAACACATCTCGACTGTCTCTGGAGTTAAAGGATGGATTGCAGATTATAACAGTCCATGCTTGTGTAACGTTTGTGAGCTCTCAGTCTGTGGTTTATTTCAACCTTTGTTTTCGAGATCAATAATTTTTGTGTCTGTTTTTGGTTCGTGTCTATTAATCCGCATGCTACTTTCGATGGTTCTTCAACTTTTTTAGTCAAACAGTATAACCACTCATACCTGTTGCAGTAAAAACCGCTGGAGGATACCTCACCATCCCTGTTGTTGACTTTCTTCCTCGGTTATTGATAAATGCTCTTTAATAAATCAAAGGATAATTGTTCAAGGAAATAAAAATTACTCAGCTTTATTTTTGTTTCTTACCAAACTTTTACAATGCTTTTTTCGTAAAGAATAAGCGGGAATTATACTAGGGTGGATATAAACTTTACTTCTTTAAAGCGCACTTTGTCGGAACTCTAAACAATCAAGCACTATTGTTTTTATGTTTAGCAATGTTTAATAGAGCTTCAAGAAATATGACGCAATCAATGTTTTGTTTTCTATGCAGCCTGAATGAAAGAATTGAGAATGAAAGAGCGGACTGTTCGCTTTCACTGTTCGATATTGATCTTCATTGATCGGAGACAGATCCAAAGTTTGCCTCTTTGATTCTGCTTTCGTGATTGGGGCTGTGCCGTGGTATCGATGGAGAGGAGTTTTATGTACAATCTTATCACCAACGGTAGCAATCACATCGGCATGCCGTGCATTATTTGTTCGATTTGAATCAGTATTCATCTTCGTCTCTGAATCCATTTAATAAGTTTATCACAACTATTAGGCTACGTTATCGAGTGTTTAATTTTGATGCTCAGAATGGAGGCCTTGTGTTGACAAGTTGCTATCAACGGCTTTACGCGTTTTATCAAGTTGTATTTCTGGTAATTGTGACAATAAAAAAGCATATGCCGTTTTCAAAAGCATGAACGAGTAAGCTCATTCATTACAAAAAAGCATCTACCCTGTTTAATTTTCAAGGAACAAGTGATTAACAAGATGTACTGCCTGAGTTCCAAATAGTTCCTAAATTTTAGTAAAAGTCTAAAATTATTGTGCTAGATTCCATTAGCGATTATCTAAGTTGTGCGCAAAAATTATGGAAATCTGCATCTCGGAACTGGATCAAAATTGAGTTCTGAACTTTATCCACAAGGGGAGAAGAGAAGGATGATCAAGTGACGGAGCAAAGAAAAACACTTTCAAATCTGGCCAGACAATTCATTTAGTACAAGATTCACCATTTTTGAGCCAAAAAACAGAAGCTGGAGCGGTGATAACCGTTGCGTTGCGTTCAAGTGCGACTTACATTTAATATAACAGAAGAGAGGGAGAGAATGAAATGGAGAAAGAAACAAAAGATGAAGGAATAAAGAAAGAACAAAAAGAGGATACAAGTAACAAATAAAAGCAAAGAAATGAAGACGGGAAGAAAAAGACAATCAAATCACCATTTTTTATCCCAGTAAATTATAAATCCTTTTCCTCCCCCTATATGGGCTCGAATCCATGACCCTCGCTTCACAGCCATAGTCTAATCCCCTTGCGCTACCGAAGCCCGTTGCGGTTGTCTCTTGACCTGGCAACATACACAAAGTTTTCATCAATGACTTTTTTTGTCTCGCTTCTTTTTGCTAAGCTGTATGCTTAATGACCAAAACACAATTACAGATTAGACGCTTAAGCGTGGTGGTGGTGAATGCTGAATGTTTAAGTGTCGTTAAACATCCGACGATAGTAGTGCTGTTAACCATTGCGCTCAAGTGCGACTTGAAGAACATTCAATATATTAGATGAGGGGAGAGAAAAAAATGGAGAAAGGAATAAAAGATGAAGGAATAAATAAACAACAAAATGAATATATAAATTTAAAAAACAAAGAAACGAAGAAGGGAAGAAAAGGACAACCAAATCCCAAACTTAATTCCGAGTACATTATACATCCTTTTCCGCCCTACTTGGGCTTGAACCCATGTCCCTCGCTTGACAGCCACAGGTATAATCCCTTGCACTACAGGGAATTAAAGAAGGGAGCAAGAAAGAAACACAGTAGTGGATGATAAGATTCACCATTTTTGAGACAAAAAAGAGGCATTTTTTCGTACCGACTCGGTCTCGAACCCATGCCCCTCAATTCACAGCCACAAGTCTAATCCCTTGCACTACCGACGGCTGTTACTGTTGTCTATCCGTTGTGGCTACATACGAAAATTGGTCGATGGTTTTTTGTCTCGCTTGTTTTTGCTAAGCCGTATGCTTAATGAGCGGAAAAACATTTACAGATCAGGCACTTAAGCATGGTCGTGTAGTCTGCATGTTTAAAGATCGCTAAAACACGTGAAGATAGGAGCGTTGTTAACCATTGCGTTCAATTGCGACTTACATTTAATATATTAATATATTAGATGAGAGGGAGAGAAAGAAATGGAGAAAGAAAGAAAAGGTAAAGGAATAAAGAAAGAATGAAAAGAAGACACAAGTAACAAAAAAAAACAAAGAAATGAAGAGGGGAAGAAAAGACAACCAACTCACCAATTTTTTATCCAATTAAACGATGCATCCTTTTCCTCCACGACTCGGGATCGAACCCATGCCCCTCTCTTTCCAGCCACAGGCCTAATCCATTGCGCTACCGACGCCTGTTTCTGTTGTCTATTGAACTGGATACATTCGAAAAATATTGGTCGATGGCTTTTCGTCTCGCTTGTTTTTGCTAAGCCGTATGCTAATGAGCAAAAAAAAACATTTGCAGATCAGGCACTTAGGCATGGTCATGTAGGCTGCATGCTTAAGAATCGTTAAAACATGTGAATATAGGAGCGTTGTTAACCATAGCGTTTAAGTGCAACTTACATTTAATATATTAGATATAGAAGAATAAATAAAAATGGAAATAAAGAAGGGAGAAAGAGCGAAAACAAGATTCACCATTTTTGAGCAAAAAAAAGGAGAAGCTGGAGCGGTGATAACCGTTGCGTTCAAGTGCAACTTACATTTAATATAACACATGAGAGGGAGAGAATGAAATGGAGAAAGAAACAAAAGATGAAGGAATAAAGAAAGAACAAAAAGAGGATACAAGTAACAAATAAAAGCAAAGAAATGAAGAAGGGAAGAAAAAGACAATCAACTCACCATTTTTATCCCAGTAAATTATAAATCCTTTTCCTTCCCTACATGGGCTCGAATCCATGACCCTCGCTTCACAGCCGTAGTCTAATCCCCTTGCGCTACCGAAGCCCGTTGCGGTTGTCTGTTGAACTGGCTATATATGCAAAGTTTTCATCAATGACTTTTTTGTCTCGCTTCTTTTTGCTAAGCTGTATGCTTAATGAGCAAAACACAATTACAGAATAAACGCTCAAGCGTGGTGGTGGGGTATGCTGAATGTTTAAGGGTCGTTAAACATCTGACGATAGTAGTGCTGTTAACCATTGCGCTCAAGTGCAATTTACATTCAATATATTAGATGAGGGGGAGAGAAAAAAATGGAGAAAAGAATAAAAGATGAAGGAATAAATAAACAACAAAATGAATATATAAATTTAAAAAACAAAGAAACGAAGAACGGAAGAAAAGGACAACCAAATCCCAAATTTAATTCCGAGTACATTATACATCATTTTCCGCTCCTACTTGGGTTTGAACCCATGTCCATCGCTTGACAACCACAGGTATAATCCCTTCCACTATAGGGAATTAAAGAAGGAAGCAAGAAAGAAACACAGTAGTGGATGAAAAAAAAGATTCACCATTTTTGAGACAAAAAAGAGGCCTTTTTTCGTACCGACTCGGTCTCGAACCCATGCCCCTCAATTCACAGCCACAAGTCTAATCCCTTGCACTACCGACGGCTGTTACTGTTGTTTATCCGTTGTGGCTACATACGATAATTGGTCGATGGTTTTTTGTCTCGCTTGTTTTTGCTAAGCCGTATGCTTAATGAGCGGAAAAACATTTACAGATCAGGCACTTAAGCATGGTCGTGTAGTCTGCATGTTTAAGGATCGCTAAAACACGAAGATAGGAGCGTTGTTAACCATTGCGTTCAAGTGCGACTTACATTTTACATATTAATATATTAGATGAGAGGGAGAGAAAGAAATGGAGAAAGAAAGAAAAGATAAAGGAATAAAAAAAGAATGAAAAGAAGACACAAGTAACAAAAAAAAACAAAGAAATGAAGAGGGGAAGAAAAGACAACCAACTCACCAATTTTTTATCCCATTAAACGATGCATCCTTTTCCTCCACGACTCGGGATCGAACCCACGCCCCTCTCTTCGCAGCCACAGGCCTAATCCATTGCGCTACCGACGCCTGTTTCTGTTGTCTATTGAACTGGATACATTCGAAAAATATTGGTCGATGGCTTTTCGTCTCGCTTGTTTTTGCTAAGCCGTATGCTAATGAGCAAAAAAAAACATTTGCAGATCAGGCACTTAGGCATGGTCATGTAGGCTGCATGCTTAAGAATCGTTAAAACATGTGAATATAGGAGCGTTGTTAACCATAGCGTTTAAGTGCAACTTACATTTAATATATTAGATATAGAAGAATAAATAAAAATGGAAATAAAGAAGGGAGAAAGAGCGAAAACAAGATTCACCATTTTTGAGCAAAAAAAGGAGAAGCTGGAGCGGTGATAACCGTTGCGTTCAAGTGCAACTTACATTTAATATAACACATGAGAGGGAGAGAATGAAATGGAGAAAGAAACAAAAGATGAAGGAATAAAGAAAGAACAAAAAGAGGATACAAGTAACAAATAAAAGCAAAGAAATGAAGAAGGGAAGAAAAAGACAATCAACTCACCATTTTTATCCCAGTAAATTATAAATCCTTTTCCTTCCCTACATGGGCTCGAATCCATGACCCTCGCTTCACAGCCGTAGTCTAATCCCCTTGCGCTACCGAAGCCCGTTGCGGTTGTCTGTTGAACTGGCTATATATGCAAAGTTTTCATCAATGACTTTTTTGTCTCGCTTCTTTTTGCTAAGCTGTATGCTTAATGAGCAAAACACAATTACAGATTAGACGCTCAAGCGTGGTGGTGGGGTATGCTGAATGTTTAAGGGTCGCTAAACATCTGACGATAGTAGTGCTGTTAACCATTGCGCTCAAGTGCAATATACATTCAATATATTAGATGAGGGGGAGAGAAAAAAATGGAGAAAAGCATAAAAGATGAAGGAATAAATAAACAACAAAATGAATATATAAATTTAAAAAACAAAGAAACGAAGAAGGGAAGAAAAGGACAACCAAATCCCAAATTTAATTCCGAGTACATTATACATCATTTTCCGCTCCTACTTGGGCTTGAACCCATGTCCATTGCTTGACAGCCACAGGTATAATCCCTTGCACTACAGGGAATTAAAGAAGAGAGCAAGAAAGAAACACAGTAGTGGATGAAAAACAAGATTCACCAGTTTTGAGACAAAAAAGAGGCCTTTTTTCGTACCGACTCGGTCTCGAACCCATGCCCCTCGTTGCATAGCCACAAGTCTAATCCCTTGCACTACCGACGCCTGTTACTGTTGTCTATCCGTTGTGGCTACATACGAAAATTGGTCGATGGCTTTTTGTCTCGCTTGTTTTTGCTGAGCCGTATGCTTAATGAGCGAAAAACATTTACAGATCAGGCACTTAAACATGGTCGTGTAGGCTGCATGTTTAAAGATCGCTAAAACACGTGAAGATAAGAGCGTTGTTAACCATTGCGTTCAAGTGCGACTTACATTTAATGTATTAGATTCGTGAATTTAGAGAGGTTTTTCATCTTAGATGAGTGTCAAAATTTAACTCAAAGTATAATTTTTGGACCTGTTTTAATCACTTACTTGACAAAATTTTGTCTTTCAAGTTTCTGAAGTCGATTGTTCAACTTGTGAGAAATTATTAAACAAAATACTTGCACGGCGATGCATCGCACTGTAGGGTTTTGTCAAAAAAAAACATTTAACCACTCCTACTCGACCCGGGTATAGCAAAACCAAAAATTTGGTGACTTTTAACCTGCTGTTTAAGTCACTTAAAAACCCTGAGCTAAAGCTTGCTAAAATACGCATAATTGCAGAAGTTCTCATGTAACTGCGGAATCTATCTTGTGTATTCTTTATAAACAAATCGCGTAAAAAACAACAAAAAAGTTCTGAACTATGGCATTATGCTTTCCTGGGGCAACAATTGGAAAAAGGCACAATTGTTGAACATAAGAGTTTCTTTTCTCGAAAAATCCTGCAACGATCTTTACTCATAACTTAACTCGGTTAGTTGAGTAAAATTTTTTAATGCGATTCACGCACCTTGCTTTCAAGTTTCCTAGGATTTTCCCGGAATTACTGGGGACAAATAAAGGACTCACCAGTTTCCTCCTCAAACACCTTGAGAGCCTTAAAACATAGCTCGGAAGCTTGGAAGTTGATCGATTTCACTCTCCTCTCATAGTCTCCTGCTGTCCGCTCATAGTAATTCAATTCCTCAGCCGAGTTCTTGGCGTCGTCAATTTTGTCAACCTCGTCAAATGAAGTCATTACTTCTCCGCAAATCTGGAATCAAAAATGTAAACGGGCATTTTTTTTGTTTGGGCTTTTCGGTTCCTTGATCAAACCGAAGGGCAAAATTTGCAAGAAAACTTCAACATCGTCGATTTCAAATGTAGAAAAATATTTGATATGTTCAGCTTTCAAAAAGACAATACAGAAGCTTTCATTCGTGTATGAATTTCAGTATCAAAATTGTAATATTAATATCTATTATCAAAAAAAAAACGACGGAACTTGCAAAAAACATAGGCGCATTCGTCGTTTTTGGCTAAATAAAGTAGGTTCAATGAAAGATACCTGAAGATCAACGGCAGATACCTAGGCTAAATTTCGATCGCAACATTAATCAAGTGGGTGTTTAAAATTACATGTTTTCACATTTAAATAAATAATTATTTCAAGCTCACTTATTTCGTCTCTTAGGCTACTTCACTTCTTCATTAATTCACTTCATTACGGCTATCGAATTATATTAAGGCCCTTGTCTGGGAAAGACGCCGAGGAAAAAACAATGTAGAATTTTGAATTAAATTTCAAGAGCTTCCATAGTTAAAAAGACTCAACTCTAATGAAAGTAGTTTATATTCTAACTTGCCATCCATTCGCAAAATAATATCTGTGAATCCCGTTAACAAAAATACACAAATAACGATAAACAACTAGCAAAGAAAATTTGACCACGAAGTAATTGTAAGTAAGTGGTTTTCGGAAATCATCCCCCCTTTTTACAACTGCTACTAAACTATAGCGTGTCCCATAAAGTTGAAATAAGCGAACGTTTCAAAAGCCACGGTTTAGAATTCAAAGGTCATAGTTGAAATTTAAAACATGTAGAAAAAATTGATGAATGAAAACTTAATGGAGAAAACGTTGGAGTTCAATTGAGCATATTGATGCTCAATTGCAAGTTTTTGGCGTTTTTCGAACGTTCACCTATTTCAACTTTATGTGACAGGCTATACAAACGAACTCTAAGGCTTCTGAACAACAAAACGCACTTACGTCGAGTAAATTTTCACAAATAAAATATAGTCAGTCCCATAAAGTTGCTATCGAACGTTTCAAAGGTCAAAGTTCAAATTTAAAACATGCAGATATCTAGCAAAGCACTGCCCATTTGCATGCCCCGAGCTTTTCGAACGTTCGCTTCCGTTGCAACTTTATGAGCCTTACTATAGGTCAAAACCTTTTTACGACGATTTTACGTGTATGTATGTGCAATGTATTAAGATCAGATATAGTCTGTCCCATAAAGTTGAAATAAGCAAACGTTCAAAAACAAGAAAAACAGGCAAGTGAGCATCAAGTTGGTCATTTGAATACTGTCAACGTTTTTTTCCATTAAGCTTCTATTCATCAATTTTTTCTACATGTTTTAATTTTGATCTTTGGTCTTCGAATTCTAATCTGTGGCTTTTGAAACGTTCGCTTAATTCAACTTTATTGGAAACGTTATAGAAGAGTAGTTTTTATCTTAATGAATCATTAATTATTAGCATAACGCCCATGGTATATAGAATCAAAATTTAAGTTTACTTAATTATACAAAATTACCTATGTAAAATTGAAAAGAGAAAAAATAATTAAAATTTTGAAAAATACTCACTTAGCGCCTTTTTGACTGTTCTTTTTTTCTGAAAATCCAAATCTAAATCCAAATCTATCGCTTCGCTGCTCTTCATAAGAACTTATTTGATAAATCGGATCTTTTCTGTCCCCCCAATCCTATATAACCAGTCTGTTTGCACCCCCACAAATACGTACTTTTCGTCCTTACAGATTCTTCAATTTAGGCAAAACAAATTGCCGGCACTGGTACAAGATTCGATGCATTTTTTAACCGGTTGTCAAAGAAATTAGTCATAAAGTCACTCCTATGGAAGATAAGGGAAAAATAGTAAAAACAGGCATTAGCATTATTTGTATGCTTACATTATAAGCAAACCGATTTGAATTACTGTAAATGTGTTAATTTCAAAAGTTCGTTGCATAGTTAAATTGTAAATGCTGTTTGTGCATAATTGTATATGTAATTGTATAAAATGCAAACAATATGCTATAACACGTGTAAGTGGGGTGCAAATGGACGTGGGGGGCAAAAACAGAAAAGATCCGATAAATCTGTTTCCATTGAAATTCTTGTCAATTTCTTGTGGAATGAACGCTTCAGGAGCTGTTTTGACGGTGTGTCTTAATCACAAGCTAAAATTTCTTACTCATAATTTGCATCGCAAAAAAGCTTCGAGTTTTTTGAAGGCGAAAAGATAAAAAAACGCAGCAAAAACAAAAAGTAAACGAAACAAAGGCTATTTGACGCAAAACAAACAATTTTGACCCCCTTACAAACAAACACACACACAACACACACACACACACACACACACACACAAACGTACACCCACACACAACACACACAACACACAAACACACAACACACACACACAACGCAAACACACAACACACACACACGCACACGCACACACACACACGCACACGCACGCCCGGTTACACACACATGCGCACACAAGCACACACACACACCCACACCCAAACACACACACACACACACAATTACGCACACACACACACCCACACAAACTCACACCCACACACACACGCACGCACACACACGCCCGAACACACACAGACGCACACAAACACACAAAAACAAACACATACCCACACACACACACACACGCAAACACGCACACACGCGCACGCACGCACAAACGCACGCACGCACACTTACACACAAACACGCCCGCTCACGTGCGCACACATATACACACAAAAACACACACTCACATACACACACAGAAAAACACACACCTACACAAAAACACACACATATATACACAAAAAACACACAAAAACAAACACATACACACACTCAAAAACACACACTTACACACACACACACACACACACACACACACACACACACGCACAAACATACGCACGAAAGCACACACACAAAGACGTGCGCGCAAACAAACACACACACACACACCCTTACACACATGCACACACACAAAAACACACACACATACACACACAAAAACAAACATATACACACACACACAAAAACATACATACCCACACACAAACACACACACGCACGCACACACACGAACGCGCGCACATACACACACACACAAACACAGAAACGCACACACACACAAACACGCCCGCGCGCGCTTACCCACACATACACACACAAAAACACACATACACACACACACAAACACACACACACCTACACAAAAACACACACACATATATACACACACAAAAAACACACACAAAAACACACAAATACACTCAAAACACACACACTTACATACACACACACGCACACACACACGTACGAACGCACACACGCGCGCACACACATACATACACACAAAAACACACACTCACATATACACACAGAAAAACACACACACACCTACACAAAAACACACACATATATACACACACAAAAAAACAAAAAAACACACACATACACACACTCAAAAAAACACACTTACACACACACACACACACCCACACACACGCACAAACATACGCACGAAAGCACACACACAAAGACGTGCGCGCAAACAAACACACACACACACACTTACACACATGCACACACACAAACACACACACACACACAAAAACAAACACATACACACACACACAAAAACACACACATACCCACACACAAACACACACACACACACACACACACACACACGCACGCACACACGAACGCGCACACACACACACAAACACGACCGCGCGCGCTTACCCACACTTACACACACAAAAGCACACACAAACGTACACTTACACGCACTCACACGCCCGCGCACGCACGCACACACACACAAAACACACGAACACATACACACAATAAAACAAACACACACACATGCACACACAAAACAACACTCACACACAAACAAACACACACACACACACACGCCGCGCGCGCTTACCCACACATACACACACAAAAACACACACATACACACAAAAAAACACACACACACACATTGGACAGTGGTCAGTCCAAAACGCACATCCCTAAGATGTCATTTTGGTTTGGAATATGAGAAAAACAAACTTACCTCGCGTAGATTTATGAAAACAAACAGCTCAGATCGTGTTTGGGAAAATTCTGCGTTATGTATAGTCTGTCCCATAAAGTTGAAATAAGCGAACGTTCGAAAACGTCAAAAACATGCAATTTAGCATCAATTGGTCATTTGAATGGCAACGTTTTTTCCATTAAACTTCCATTCATCAATTATTTCTACATGTGTTAAATTTGAACTTTGACCTTTGAAATCAGTTCTGTGCCTTTGGAAACGTTCGCTTATTTCAACTTTATGGGACGCGCTAGCGTGTCCCATAAAGTTGAAATAAGCGAATGTTTCAAAAGCCTTAGGTTAGAGTTCAAAGGTCAAAGTGCAAATTTAAAACATGTAGAAAAAATGATGAAAGAAAACTAAATGGAGAAAACGTTGACATTCAAATGAGCATATTGATGCTCAATTGCACGTTTTTGGCATTTTTCGAATGTTCGCTTAATTCAACTTTATGGGACAGACTATATAGTCTGTCCCATAAAGTTGAAATAAGCGAACGTTCGAAAACGTCAAAAACAGGCAAGTGAGCATCAAATTGGTCATTTGAATGGCAACGATTTTTTTCCATTAAGCTTCTATTCTTCAATTCTTTCTGCATGTTTTAAATTTGAACTTTGACCTTTGAACTCCAACCTGCTGCTTTTGAAACGTTCGCTTATTTCAACTTTTTGGCACACACTATACGTGCGGTGAATAAAAATAGTAAGTCCCATAAAGTTGCAACGCAAGCGAACGTTCGAAAAACGTCTGACATAGAAATGAATATCATAAATGCAGATATCTGCTTGTTTTATATTTGAACTTTGACCTTTGAAACGTTTGATAGCGTTGCAAATTTTTGGGACTGACTATACGTGTTCTGAATTTGTGCGCGTGGTTAATATGTCCCAATCCACCGCTTTGGATTTACAGCTAGTCCCATAAAGTTGCAACGCTATCGAACGTTTCAAAGGTCAAAGTTCAAGTTTAACACGCGCAGAGATGAGTACTTTGTTGTTCTTTTGCATAATGAAAATTTTTCGAACGTTCACTTGCGTTGCAACTTAGGGGACTAAGTATGTAGCAAATTTCTTTAGGTTGAAACGCTAGCGAACGTTCAAAAAAATCGAGACAACAATATGCCAAGAATTGCAAGTTTTAAATTTGAACTTCACACTAAAATAGTTAAGTAAAAACGTTGTCAAGGTGAAATTAAATTAAAACTTTTTCCTTAGCTTTACCTTAACTTGAGTTAGGGTAAAATACAAATTAATCCTGTAAAAGTGAAATTACCTCAAATTACCTTAACTTTTTTTTGTAACAGTCTGTAGTACATAATTGTGCATTTTGGTAAAATTATTTAAAAAAATGTTATAGTTTCCTCAACAAAGACAGACACAGCTCCAAAACTCCTCATCGACTCGTAAAAAGCAGATGTACTAGACGAATTCCGACAGTTATCTCTACATCCATAACGTAATTGAAATTCTCCTTTGAGGAAAAAATGCTAAATGATCGTTTAAATGGTTCATTCTGTCCTCATAAAT
>NC_134469.1:59211068-59262452 GCF_964194025.1 Convolutriloba macropyga
CTGTTTTTGAATAGCGCTATAAAAGGCGCACTAAACCGTTCACGCGTTTTTTTAAAAAGAACTTTGTTGAAAATAATGTGAAATTTGAACATTTGTCATTTTTCGACCGCTTGGTAACGTTACGGCCTCCTGGAACATTAAATGCAACACTAAAAGTTGTTGAAATATATTTGATGTACGGTAGACAAATCATATTTGTCCCATTACAGTGCTCATATATAGTACATTATAACGCTCAACTTAATTTTTTTCAAATAAGTAAGTTATTTTATCTATCATTCAAGACATGTAGGTTTGATTTTTGATACAAAAGCTTACTTTATTTCTTCAAGGTGACAATCTTAAAAATTTCATTTTTTGTTAGCCTTCTAGTACTTTGAAAATTCTTTCTTAGTAAGAACCACAATCCTACTGAGGGTAACGCGTAAAAAGAGTCAAAAACTTGGGTACAAATGTTTTGTCTGAAATCAGTTTTTCTTTCAAACCTAAACAAAAGTTTTCATATCAACATTACTGTGAATAAAGTATTTGAAAAACTCGTCTCAGAAAAAAAGTAATAAAAGATCGTCTTAAAGGTTATTTCTGTCCAACATAATTGTGAAGAGGTTGTCAAATTTTTACAAAAGGTACAAAAAGCCTCAAGTGCTTTCCAGGTTCTGATAAATAAGATTTTAAACAACTTTTCTCTCTTAAATTAGGTCATTCCACTGACTCCGCTAACATTGAATTATAAATTTCGCTGAACTTGAAATTTTGAAAACATTGGAAAAAAAATTATGAGTTGGTTGATAAATAACTGGAGGAAATATTTCCGACAATTTCTTACCTTTGTGTCTTCTGATTTGCTTCCGCTTTCTTGGCGAGAGCCCCTAAGGATCCGGCCTTGCTGTGCATCCTCTTCGTTCTCTCCACTAGTGTCTGGAATTAGTGGACGACTTCTTGCAGGAGGTCCTGTATCAGGGGTGTGCTCTGTGCGTACTGAGCTGAGATTCACTTTAAAATTACAAATAACTGGAAAAACGTTTTCTCAATAGTTGACTGATAAACTAACCGGAGGAAATATACCCAACAAGTCCTCACTATCTTTATTAGTTTCAGTGATTTTCCGGTGTTGTTGTGTTTAACGAAAATTTTCAGGTTTTTCACCTGAAAATTTCAGGTAAATTTACTTTTACTATCAAGGTAAATTTTACACTAACAGATAAGGTATTTTTATGGTAAATTTAGTTTAACCTTATTTAGTGTGTTTGACATTAGAAACCTTCGTGTACCAAGAACTTGAAATTATCAACCACAATGCGCAATGTGAACAGCATTCTTCGAAACGTTCGCTTATTTCAACTTCATGGACGCTATATTCGAACGTTCCAAAAATGACAAAATATTCATTTGAGCAGGCAAATGAGCAATGAGGACTTTCTTTTGAAATATCAATTATTTCAACTTGATGGGGCACGCTGCATATTTATGCATCTCTACTTGTTTTGAAGAAAAAGATAATACTTTAATTTTAAACTTGTCTAGATAAATGATTTTAGACTGCTTTAAAGTTGTAGCACAAGCGAACTTCCATTTGTTTTTCAGTAAATTTTATTATTAAATTCAATTATGCTAGATTTTTAATGCTTGTTTCAGGTTTGAAATTTGACACCTTGCTTTTGCAATGATTTTCTAACGTTCAATTGTGTTGCAACATTTTTTAATCTGTCCCATAAAGTTGAAATAAATGAACATTCGAAAAACGTGAGCATGTGATTGAGCATGCAATTGGACAATGTGCACAGGGTTCTTTAAAAAGTCGATTATTTCAATTTTGTGGGACACGCTATAGTTAATCCCATAAAATTGTAACGCTATCGAACGTTCCAAAAATCAACGTTCAAATTTAATACAATCAGAGACCAGCAT
Source organism: Convolutriloba macropyga (assembly GCF_964194025.1). Lineage (NCBI taxonomy): Eukaryota > Metazoa > Xenacoelomorpha > Acoela > Convolutidae > Convolutriloba > Convolutriloba macropyga. Next base: position 59,212,977 of record NC_134469.1, read on the forward strand.
TTCTTTGTTCATTTGAATGTCGGGAGTTATTCGAACGTGCATTAGCAGTGAAACCTCATAAGACAAACTATGGCTTGTCCCTGAAGGCTGAAAAAATTGAAAGTTTGAAGGCTGAAATAATTGAAAGCTGAAATAATTATTTCAGAAGGCTGAAATAATCGAAAAACTCTCCAGATTGGTCCAAAAACGGTCCACATGTGCTCATTTTCATTCCCCATTAAATGTTTTTGGCGTTTTTCGAACGTTCGATCATTCAAACTTTATGGGACAGACTATAGATCAGATTGCTTACAACTATGGTATCGCGCACAAAATTGAAATGAGCGAATGTTTCAATTATTACTAGCGGGAGCGCAAAACCTATTCAAAAATAAATAATTTAAGAATAAAAAACCATCGGGAAAAACCTAATTATAAATCACAATGTTCATTTCGAGCAGCACTAACTGAATGTTGTTCCACGTTCCCTGCTCAGCTCAATGAAAATTACAAATGAGCGCACTCACTGAAGAAAAAATCAATTATACCGACACATATCTGCAGATAAGTCCTTTTAAGCTTGTGGGACACGATTTAATTGCCGCATGATTTAAAACGGACGCAAATCCTTGGGACAAAAAAAAATACAAACATGCGAAAAAACAGAACAGAGCACGAAAAAAAACGAGGTACAGAAAACTAACGCAATAGAAAGCAAGAAAAAAGCTGAAAAACAAGGAAAAAAATAAGACAAAAAGGGAAAAGGAAAGAAAAAGAGAAAAAACACAGACAGAAGAAACAGAAAAGACAGCGTGTTCAGAATAAAGGAAAAAAGAAGGGAAGGAAAGAAAGAATGGGGAGACAAAAAATGAGTAAAGGAAGTGAGAAAAAAAATGGGCAGAACATAAAAAGAGCAAAAAAGAGAAAAGGAAAAGAAGGAGTAGGCAAGCAAGAAAAGAAAAAGAAAAAAAAGAGACCACAAGGAACAAAAAGAGAAAACAATAGAGAAAAAGTAGGAGAAACGAAAGTGGTAAGAGAAACGAATGCAAAAAGCAAGAAGAGACAAAGAAGAGAGAGAGAGAGGGAGAGAGAAAGAAGAGAGAGAGAGAGAGAGAGGGAGAGAGAAAGAAGAGAGAAAGGGAAGAAACGAAATAAAAGAAAGAGAAAAGAAAGCGATTAAAAAGAGAAGAAAATAAGGGAAAAATGTGAAAGAAAGAGAAAAGAGAAAAGCGAGAACAGAAAGAGAGAAAAAAGAGAATAAGAAAGAGGAGAAACAGAAAAGAAAGAGCAAAAAGAAAGAGAGAAAAGAAACAGAAAAAAAGAAAGAAACTAAGAATTAAAGTGAGAAACAAAAAAAACAACAGAAAAAGAGAAAGGAAGGATTGGACAGAAAAAGAAAAGAAAGAGAGAAATAAAAGAAAGAAAAAGCGATAATAGGGAACGAAAGAGGAAAAAGGACGCGGAAGAGAAAAGAGTAGAGAAAAAAGGGAAAATGGAACGGAAAGACGGAAAGAAAGAGATGAAGGGAAAAACTAAAGAATGAAAAAGAAAAGAAAATTGTGAAAACAAATGAGAAAGGAAATAAAGAAAAAAAAGAAAAGAAAGAAAAAAAGAAGAACAGAAAAAAGAGAGAAGAGAAAAACAAAAAAGACTTAGAGAAATACAGAAAAAATAGAACATGATAGGAAGAAAAAAAGCGACAGAACAAAAAGAAAGAAATGAGAAAACATAACGCAAACGAGAATGAAAAGAGAAAAAAAAACTAGAAAATAAAGAAAAAAAGAGGAAAAAGAAAAAAAAAGACAGATAATAACTGAAAAATTGAAACGAAAAAGAAAGAGAGACAAAAAAGAGCAGAAAGAGAAAACACAGAGACGAAAGACATAAATCAAAAAGAGAAAAAAAGCGAAAACTAAGAGGACAGATAGAAGAAAAAACTACACCAGTAAAGAAAGGGAGAAAGAAACGTGAGAGAAAAGAGAAGGAAATACAAGTAAAAAGAAGAAAAAGTTCAAAAGAACACAAAAAGATCAGAAAACCAAAACAAATTAAAGAGAAAATGAATTTAAACACAAAACCAGGAGGAAAAACAGAAAAAAGAAAGACAGAAAGAAAAAGAAGAAAGGGAGAAAATCAATAAAGAAAACGAAAGTCAGAAAAGAAAGACAAACAAGAGACAGAAAGTAAAGAGAGAAAAACCGAGAAAACAAAGAAAGAGAAAATAATGAAAAAACGGAAAAAACTGAAAAGAAAATTGAATAGAGAACATGAATAGAAACAAGGCGGCTCGGTAATGTGCGATCGCACATAAGGTTCCGACCCCGCTCATCCACAATTTTGGCATAATTGTCTACCAAATGAGGAACAGATAGAAAAACACAAAAAATTCAAGTATTTTTCAAAAAAAAAATTGGTGTATGAACGAAAAGATAGCCTCCAAAGCAAATAAGTCAGTGAAGTAAAAAGTGATGCATTAGATTGATGAGATATGCCGATATTAAGAAAGCGAGCGAACACGAACGGCAAAATCAAACAACAACAACAAACATTAATTACATCAAAAAATTTATGTCCGTTTTAAAAAATAAAACTTAATAAAAAAGTCAAAACAGCGTCAGATAACTCTGAAAATAAACGAATTAAATTGTAATTCACCAGAAAAAAATGGTTATTCACCAGTTTATAATAAAGCTTGGTAACAATTTGACAATAAAGAACAGAAACTTTAAAGTTAGAAAATTCGCTGAATTTTTAGAAAAAACAACTAATTTCAAAGTAATGAAAACCATCAGGAATCAACTAAAATTTCCCATAGGTTTAGAGTTACCAATACTTCTATAGAAGGGAATTAAGTACTCTTGGTATTCAATTTTTTATGCAATTACAAAAAAAAACAGCAAATAGACAACAAAATAAAAATCAATTAAAACTTGTCAGAAAATGCTTTGGAAGCCATAAAGCCATACTTTTGCCCCCAAAGTATGTTCGATTGCACCTTCGTCAAACACCGATAATGTATTATGTGGCCGCTCATTAATTAAAATAAGCAACAATTAGACAAAAAGGAAAAAAAGAATGCAAACTTATGTAATACTTGTTTTTTTTTTCAAAAAAAATTTATTTCCAAAAACATGAAAGCCATAAATTACAAGATGAAAACTTTGAATAGGTTCATCCATTCTTCCAAAGGAAGCCCTTGAGATCTGCAATTATCCAGAATTTGTCTTAAGTCTACAAAAAGAACGCCAAATATGACAAAAACCAATTAATAGTTTACTTTTTTTTGTGAAAAACCCGTGTCGAAGCCAGTAAAATCATAACGAATTCTTTAGAAACCTTAGATTTTGTGACAACAATCGCTTTGACACCTTCCCCTGACAAAAATTATGTCATCTTTGACCTTTAATTAACGAGACCAGGTAACAAACAGACAATAAAAGGAACAAAATTGCGAAGTTGAAATAATTTTTTTTTTCATTTTGGAAAACAATTGTTTTCAAAGTCATGAAAGCCATTATCTATCTTCTAATATCAGAACATCGGCTCATCTACTCTTTCAGGAAAAGCCAATCAAATCGGTCATTGTACAGGAAAATAAATACGACTAAAAAACAAAGTAAAACGACAGTTAAAGACAAATTTAAAAATTTCAATTAAATTCTTCGAGAAAGTATTGTCGAAGCGGTAAAGAACCACAATCTATATCTTTAAGAATTTAAATAGTATCAATTTTGAGTTATTTTGAACAAGAAAAATGTGATATATGGATAAACAAAAACGTGATAATTTGACAAAATTTGAAAACTTGAAAAATGGCCAAATGCCCTAAGAAAATAAAAAAATTGTTAAATCTAGTAGTATTAAAGCCAGAACACAATACCTTAAGGCGTAAAACCGGAATAAAGACTAAATTTTATTTCAGCAGAAAGAAAAAGCACTCTTTGATTGCTGACCATAAGCTACAAGTTGACCAAAATAAGAGAAAAATGGAGGCAAAGTTTAATAAGCTATTTTATATTTAAAAATCAAATATTTTAAAAAGTCAAAACGACCATAAGCTTTTAAGCAATCAACTAGATAAACTAATTGCAAGCTATTTAGGAAGCCAATAAGACCAATCACTAGTGAGCTTTGATTTGAAATGTTCTGCTATTTAATTAGTATAAAATGATCGAATTTTTTTAAATAAAAAACCGACTGATGACAATCCGAATTATTTTTGGATAGTAACGGTCCAAGATTGGTACAGAATCAGCTAATGTTGATTGTGCATCAAGAGTGTTTAATTGTTGGAATGTCATTGATATAGATATTTTGTTTGTTAAAAATCATAAGTAAATGCTGCGTTTTTGATAATCAACGAATAAAGTTAGCAAAAAACGGCAAAGTTTTATTTACAGAGCACCCTCAACGGAAGTTAAAGTGGAAATAGCCCCCTTTTAATTCTACAAAGATTGTGTTTGTGGTGTTTGGATGTGCTCTTCCTGCAAATTTAATCAGAAGGGACTAAAGGAACTTATTTCGTGCTGTTTTTGATGAAAAAGTCTGAATTTTGTGAAATTTTTAGCCGGAATTTGTGACAAAAAATTCAATGAAAATAGCCGACAATGTATTTTGTCTTTAAACATAAAATCAACAACATTTTCTTGAAAAATTTTATTAAATTTTATCAAAATTGGCGAAATTTTAGTCAAAAATGCCGAAAAAAGGTGAATGAAATCAACGGAATTCACTCTATTTTCTCGAAAGTTTAAACCCCGATATCTCCCTGTCAAAAACGAAAATCAAAAAAATCTTTTTAATTCCACATTCTACGCTGGACAAGCTTTCTAATGATACCAGTCTCATTTCTCTACGATGAATATATCGATCAGCCAAAATTGACTGAACAAAAAAAAAAAAAACCCAGTTGAGTATATAGTTCCTCCCCCCCCTCAAGAGGGGTCGGAACAAAAAGAGAAAAAAGCAAGGGAAACAAGAGAAACGAAAGTGATAAAGTAAACAAAAGAAAGAAAGTTAAAAAAATAAAATGAAGAGAACAGAAAAAGAAGAAAACGGAAAGGACCAGACAAAAGAAAGGAACACAGAGAAAACTAGGAGAAATAAAGAAAAACGAAAAAGATAGAAGAGAAAGAGATCAAAGAACACAAATAAAGACAGAAAATACGAAAACTGGAAAAAAAGAGAGAAATACGCAAAAAGAAAACCAAAAAAAAGGAAAAGAAAGACAAAGACAAAAAAGAGAGAGAAAAGAAAGAAAGGAAGGAGAGACGAATGTGAGAAAGGCTTCAAAAAAAGAAAAAATGAGAAAAAAGAAAAAAAAGACAGTAAAAACACATCCAACAAATGACGGAAAATAGCCGCCATTGACCCACTCGACGCACATTGGGAAATAAACACAAGAAAGAAAAATAAAAGATTGAAAGTGACAGAATTTTTCTGCAGAAATTTTTATTTGCTGTGCAATTTCAGCATATTTGGTTAGGCTCTTAAATTAAACTTAATTCGGCTTTTAAACTGAACTCTATTAATCATATTAAAAATAAACCTCATAAAAAATAATATCAGCTGGAAATCGCTTTAATGAGATTTTATGATCTAATGCACCATGACTTAGAGATCAGGCTTTGTATGCTTATCCTCTGTCTTTTGATCTTTTGATTTTACGAAACTGTGATCAAAAGGTGAAAGGCTGAAGACGGCTATTAAATAAGAAAAAGAAAAAAGAAAGAGAAAAGAAAGTGAGAACAGAAAAAAGAAAAAAAATGAAAAAAAAGTGGGAAAACAAAGAATGAAACGAAAGTGAAAAGAAAAATAGAAGAGAAAAAAAAAGAAAAAGAAAAGAAAATGAGAAAAAAGAAAAGAAGAAAGAGAAAAAAAAGAAAAGGAGAAAACAAAAAATGAGAAGAAAGTGAACAGAAGAGAAGAATGAGAGAAGAGGAAGAGAAAATATAGTGAGTGAAAAAGAAAACAATGAGAAAAAAAAGAGAAAAAAGACAGAAAATAAAGAGCATATAAAGAACAAAAAAGGGAGTGGAAAGAAAGAAACAATAAACACAAGGAGAAAAGATGAGAGAAACCAAATATAGAAAAGAACGATAGAAAAAATGAAAAAGAAAATTACTTAAAGGGAAAGAGAGAAAAGAAAGAAGTGGAAAAAATCGCAAACGAGAAAATTAGAGAAGAAAATACAGAACAAACAAAATGAGGAAAAAGATAGAGAAAAGAAAGATAAAAAGAGACAAGGAAAGAGAGACGGAAGAAAAGATAAAAACGAAAGACAGAAAAGAGAGACAGAAAAATGAGGGAAGAAAATATAGAGGGAAAGAAAGACGGAACAGACAGAAAAACAAAAAAGCAAAATTGCTGGAAAATAGCCGCCGTAGATTGGCCTGACAGAAAAAGGATTGGGAATGGAACAGAAAAAGAGAATAAGAGATAGAAATCGACAAAATTCCTCTGTCAATTTTTTGGTGTGCCAATTCAACGTGTTTGGTTAGATTCTTATATTAATTTTAATTCGGCGTCTAAACTAAACGATATGAGGCAAATTGCAAGTGTCAGTTAAAAATGACATTGGTGAGTTTTGATACCCTAATGCATTATGATTTAATGACAGTGATTTATATGCTTATCCTGTTTCTTTTGATCTTTTGATTTCGCAAAAATGTGATGAAAAATTACAGCGAATAAAAACCATAGCAGGACAAGTCCTGACGTACAATTTAAAGAATTTTCATTGACTAAACAAACATCTAGACCTAGAAAGGACCATGAGTGAATTGGGAAAACCATTTTTAAAAAAAATCAGATAAAAAAATTTAAAACAAAAACAGATAATCAATGTCAAAATGCCGCTTGTGAACAAAAAGCAACTAGTGAGAAAAGAAAAAATGGTTTAAACAAAATACTAGGCCTAGAATGATCTATGAATGGATTGGGAAAGACATTCAGAAAAAAATCTGGCCTAAAAATTTTAAAAAAAAAATCATTAAAAATCAAAGTGAAATTGCCGCATGTGAACACAAAACCACCTGCGCGAAAGCGAATTTCTCTTCAAGCACCGTTTTCTTAATCTACTTCAAAATTAGAGCAGAAAAATTTCACAACGCAAAACCTCTCGCCTTTTCGCTCAACCTCCTGTTTCATTGCAACCAAAATTATCACTCCAGTTTGACTTCAAAAATCAGCGAACAGATCTTTAAAAAAATCAGCGCCCCAATACAATTCAAATTATTTAAATTTTAAAAAGAAAAGCGACCAATAAATAACCGTTGAGAGTCTGACGACGGCTATTAAAAAAGAAAAGAGAAAAGCAAGAGAAAGAGAGTGAGAACAGAAAGAGAAAAAAGAAAGAAAAAAAAGTGGGAAAACAAAGAATGAAAGGAAAGTGAAAAGAAAAAAAAGAAGAGAAAATGAAAAAAAAGTGAAAACAAAAGGAAAAAAGAGGAAAGAAAGAAAATAAAAAAAAACAAAAAATGAGAAGAAAGTGAATAGAAGCGGAGAATAAGAGAAGAGGAAGAGAAAAGATAGTGAATGAAAGAAAAATTAATGAGAACAAAAGAGAAAAGAAAGACAGAAAATAAAGAGCAAACAAGGAACAAAGAAGATTTTGGAAAGAAAAAAACAACAAACTCAAGGACAAAATAAAAGAAAAACTAAATACAGAAAAGAACGATAAAAAAGAAAGAGAAAGAGAAAAATAAGCAAAGGTAAAGAGAGAAAAGAAATAGAAAAAAATGGCAAACAAGAAAATTAGAAAAAAAATAGAGAAGAAACAAAATGAGAAAAACAAAAAGAGACAAAATGAAGAAAAAGATAGAGAAAAGAACGATCAAAAGAGATAAAGAAAGCGAAAAGGCAGAAAAGATGGAACGAAATACAGAAAATACAGACTGAAAAATGATCTGTCAATTTTTCTTATTTGGTGTGCAAATTCAACGTGTTCGGTTAGATTCTTTTGTTAATTTTAATTCGACGTCTAAACTGAACGCTGTTAAGTATATTCCAAATGCCAGTTAAAAATAGCAATAGTGAATTTTGATAATCTAATGCTTTATGACTCAATGACAGAGCTTTATATGCTTATCCTCTTTCTTTTGATCTTTTGATTTTGCAAAAACTTGATCAAAAATTGAAGCATCAAAAAAGTGATCAAAAATTCAATATAAAAACCTAGTAGGACAAGTCCTGAGGTACAAATCAAATCAAGGACCATGAGTGAATTGGGAAAACCATTTTTAAAAAAATCAGATCAAAAAAGTTAAAACAAAAACAGATAATCAATGTCAAAATTCCGCTTGTGAACAAAAAACAACTAGTGAGAAAAAAATGGTTCAAACAAAAAACTAGGCATAGAATGATCTGTGAATGGATTGGGAAAACCGTTCAGAAAAAAATCCAATACAAAAAAACAAAGAAATGAAAATTAAAGTGAATTTGAGCATGTGAACAGAGAACCATTAGCGACAAACCAAATTTTAGTTCAAAAACCATTTTCTCACTCTACTTTAAAATTGGAGCCAAAAAATTTTACGCCGCAAAACCGCTCGCTTTTTCGCTCCATTTCCTGTTTCGGCGTGACCAAAACCACTTCTCCATTTTGATTTCAAAAATCATGAAAATGTGTGAACAGATCTTAAAAAAAGACAGCACCCCAATACAATTCCAAGTCTTTGAACTTTAAAAAGAAAAGCGACCAAATAATAGCCGTTGAGATTCTGACGACGGCTATTAAAAAGAAAAAGAGAAAAAAAGAGAAAAAAAATTGAGAACAGAAAAGAGAGAAAAAGAAAAGAAATTGGGGAAACTAATAATGAAAAGAAAGTGAAAAGAAAGAAAAAAAAGAGAAAATAAGAAAAGGAAAAGCAAACGAGAAAGAAAAGAAAAAAAGAGGAAAAAAAGAGAAAAGAAAAAACGAGAAGAAAGTGAACAAAAGAGAAGAATAATAGAAGAAGAGGAAAACAGATAATGAATGAAAGAGAAAAGAATGAGAAAAAAAAGAGAAAAGAAAGAAAGAAAATAAAGAGCAAATAAGAAACAAAGAAGATACTGGGAAAAAATCAACAAACACAAGAAGAAAAGAAGAGAGAGCCAAAATATAGAAAAGAACGATAGAAAAAAAAGAAAAAGAAAAATACGCAAAGGGAAAGAGGGACAAGAAAGAGGAAGTACAATTCAAAGATTTTTCATTGTCTAAACAAACAACTAGACCTACATATATATAAATCATGAAGTAGATATTTTTCACATTGGCTGGAGGAATAGACCTGAAACTGTTGACAGACGGTTGAAATAAAAAGGCTGTTTTATTATTGGTTTCTTTCAAAAGTGTGCTGGAACAAAATATTTCCAGTTTTTTGCTATCTGGAGGCAATCACTATGCGAAATGAATCTTTCACATTTGATATATTGACAATTTTTTGCCAAATTATCTATTTTGGTTACAAATGGAATAAGTAGCTGTTATTATTGAAAACGTAGCGTTATCAAAAAAATCTGATTCCATTGAGGCAATGTCTTTCCTACAACCCACTCATTATATGTTATGTTTTCGGATACAGTTTTTTGGCTTCTATGACTTAAACAAAGGAAAGGGTTTTGGGTTCATTGTTTCGTTACCATATTTATTTTATATTCTTGATCATTTTTTGTGTCTCTTAATTTTTGTTTTTGGGTCATACTTCAACATTCAAGATGGATTCTATTAGTTATCACTAGCCACATCATTCGAACACTTAGTCATAAGCATCGCCTTAATGAGAAGCTCATTTTTTTTAACGAATTCGACGCCGTTTTCTCCCAATGTTTAACTGATTATCTAATCTTTAGATTTATCTGCAATTTCTATTTTAGTCCTATCGCAAACTGTAAATGATGGGGGCTCTTAAAGGTTCCCTTTATTGACGCAGGGAGCAGCCTATCTAGTATTTTCAGCGGAGAGCTAATAATATTTTTGACTTTGAATTTGTTTTAAAAAAAACACATTTTCAATTTTTGCTTGTCTCCTTGTTACCTAGTCTTTGTTAGGACCGGTTCCACTTGCTTTCAGGAGACATACAAGGAGACATTGTTGTTTACTAACCTTCTAATCAACACCAAGTAGAATTTTGTCAGGTATTAGCTGTTGCCATTCTGGTTTTTTTAAAACAGTTGTAAATTATTGATATTGATTTTAAGTCGTAATGAACAGTTATTTTAGTGAATGAATTTGTAGTTTACTTTTTTGCCAATTATCATCAATGGCAAGTATCTTTGGTTCTCTTTGGTGGCATTATTAATTCATTTTCTCGCAAACAGATGCTCCTAATGGCGCCAATGAAGTTACATAAGACTGTATCTAGTACTTGTAGCTCACATTGGACGGTTGAATTTGATGCTTTTTATGCTTGCTCTTCTTGATTTGTTACAAATTCTCAATGAGAAAAAAACCATATCTCCTTTCAGGTGGATTTTTAAATTTAGTTTTTGACTGATGTATTTTGACTTTTTTTCTGATTTTTTTTAATAAAAAGGAACTGAAAAGGAATTGATGTCTTGTTGATTCTGTTGATTGTCTTGTCTTGTAGTTTTTTAATAGCAGGTATCACCGAATCTCCAATGCGGCGGTAATAAATTCACCAATTATTTTAAAAGAGTTTTCAAATATTTAATATTGTTCTTTCTCTTCCTCTTTTGGTAGAGAATTATTTAAAAAATGTGAGCGAGTTCGGAACATTGTGTGCAAATGCACATTACCCAGTTATGTTCATCATGCACAGTCTTATGTGGCACAGCCCCAAAAAACATGTGGTTTGAAACTTAGAACTAACTTGGTGTCGACACAATCGGACAGCTGAAATAATTGTAATGATTTGTAAAGCTTGTTTCGACTGGTTGATTTAATGTATCAACCAAATATTAAAACCCTTTTTAAATCAAAACCAATTATCTGGAAACAATGAGAATAAGTACTCAGACTTGTGTTGGCAGTTAAAAGGAACTTGACCAACTAAAAAAATCCCGGCAACGCAAAATTATGTAAGATAAGCGATGAATAGGGAATATTTTGTAAGATAAGCGAAGAATGCGGTGAAATTACATAAATCAAGCGATGATTGCGGTGAAAAAATCTTTCGCCTGGTAGCGGTGATATTACATAATTTCACCGCTGTGTGTTGGGGGTGAAATTACTTAAATTCACAGCTTTGAAAAAAAGTGTCCAAATTATGTGAGATAAGCGTCTAATGCAGTGAAATTATATAAAATCACCACTTAAATTAGTTGTGAACTAACATAATTTCACGGCTTAGAAAAAACTGTCGCAAAGCTGTAAGATTACGGGTAATCTTAGGGGGGTAGAACGATGCAAGATAAGGGGAGTAATTGGGAGTAAGGGAGAAATTGTTAGATTTTACCCCCACCCCTAAAATGACCCCGTATTCTTACATCTTTCATGAAAATTTTTTTAAACGGTGAATTTATGCAATTTCACCACTAGAGTAATAGGTGAACTTACAAAAAATTACCACATTTCACCGCTAAAATATGTAAATTCACCGCTAATAATGGCAAATCTTACAAAAATTCAAGATACATATTTTCCGGAAAGTAGAGTGAGTTTGAATTAAATTCAAAACAAATAGACTCGAATTTAATGAGAGGTGGCGCAGTGTAAGGAGAAGTGGATGACATGCAGGAGGTGAGAGCTTCTAACCCGCGTAAGGAGGCCAATTTGTAGAAAGTGGTGAAATGTGGTGAATTTTTGTAAGTTCACCGCTTACTCTAGAGGTGAAATTACATAATTTCACCGCATTCACCGCAGAAGTATGTACGAAATTTGAGGTGGAAAAACAACTTTTCACCGCTTCTCCGACATAATTTTCTGATTTTCCCTCGACCCGGGTTCTTTGCTACTCAAATTATAATTCGTTGTTAACCTTAGAAATCACAAGGATTGTTGCTAAGATTCGTATGCTGAATTTTGTGCTTTTCAAAACATCTTTAAAGTTTGTTCGCTAAATTTAATAAGCATGTTTTAGAGAAAATAGTTCTGTTGTGTTAGAAAGTGAGAACTTTTGTCTTTAATTTTTTTAAGTTTCCGATATATATTGATACCGGATCACAATTAATTTTCACAAAAAGCAGAAAAACTCACCAGCTCAACTGACGTACTCCCCAGCTCAACTTCGGATATATCTAACTTAGAACAAAGGAAATAATTTTTTTTATTAAGGAAATAATAATTTTATTTTCATAAAAATTCAAAATTTTCTCGTTTCTTTCAGACAAAAGTTTTCTTCGTCGCCCATCGACGTTAGACATAAATGCCTTTTTGTACAGGTAATATATTTGTGCACGTCGTGTTTCATATATGACAACCCAGAGATGAAAACCTGTTTTTGTTCTCCTGAAAACTTCCAAAATAGTGTTTTGGAAGTTTTCAGGTTCCTGCAGTTTTTTTCTCATATTGTTTATAAAACTGCATATTCAATCTTAGTATATTTGTAAAAATTGTCGATAAAAATTTTTAAAATTGTTATAATAAATGAAAAAAATATGACTTTCTATGAAAGGTAAATTTATGGTGACTATCCCTGGCAGCGTTGTTTGTATCCCCGTTACATATCCATATCTGAACACTGGTCTGGTCAGAGATTAGTTCCGTCTGTGATTGTCTGATCGGATATAAATTCGGGCAAGCGATGTTCGAGAATGAACTGGAACAACTTGCTTCGTTGGTGCAGCTCTTACGCAGCGAATTTTGTAGTATAAAGCACATAGCGCGACTGCAGTCATTGTAAAAAAGCAAAGATGATAAAGTATTACTTTTTGGCTCAGCAATTCGCCAACATTTGGTAAAGATGTGGGAAAAAAGTCGAAGAAGGATTCTCCCTCAATCTGATCTCAATGTGTTTTATTGAAACTGAATACTGTAAAACCTGGATCCGAAAGTCGGGTAAGCTATGCAACTCAGAAAGCATGGGATCGTCTATCAGAGAGGTCTAATCGGAGAGCAACGTAAAAAACGGTGTCAAATTACTGTCTAATCTCCATACCTAGATTATTTAAGAGATTGAGTGCTTAAGTGGGCATTCGAATGACAAGAGGTGACAGAAGAAGACTTCTTAATGCGTGTACACAAAATAAAAAATTAAAGGTTAATTGTTACACAATTAAAACATATTTCATTACATACCAAAAGGCGTGGATGATGATCGGGTAGAGAGAAATGTCAGTTGTTGTTGCTCATTTACTTGGAAGTCGCGTAGTAACAGACATCCACAGTTTTTTTTTTCCCAAGAGCAAAAAATGCATAAGAAATTTGGGAATGAAATTTAAACAAACTGAAAGAAGGAAAGGATTGAGTTAAGAGAAAAGTGCCCATCGGAGGTATGGAATTAGGAATTTTTATGGGTATCAGTACAGAAAAATAATATGCGTTGAGAACAAAGCAATTGCGTCTCATTGCAAAAATTGAATGGTTTACATAGGTTTGAGTAGAAATGGTTCCAGCATAAACTGTATGATGTCTATATGACGAAACTCTACTACCTGTCAATTAGAGACAGTAAAGAAAGATATACTACAAGTAAAAGTATAGATTTGAAAAGTATAGCAGAGGAGTGATGGGGGTATTAGCTTAGGATTTGAACGTCCAGAACAAAGTATTTCTGCTTCAGCATTGCAAAATTGTGACGAGGTAAAATTGTTGCTGCACGAACAAGCTAGCGTTTTATTGGTGTGGTTGGAGGTTTGTTCCTTCTGAAATGTGATCTTGTTCAGCGTTTAATTCTATCTTTTTCTTTGTTTCCGAGAACCCAGTAGTGTTGATAAGTGTGCTGTCTGAATTGTATTAATCCGAGGTTCTCGTGGACCGTTGGTTCTCGATTGTCAGATAAGAACCTGAACCTGATTGTCCGGGTTTGAGTTGATTGGAGGGAGGTAATTGGCGCTTAATGTTACTCGTCAAACAATAAAATGTTTTCTTAAAGTCCATCTCGATTGTACATGATACGTAATTCGATTTATTTATAATCACCTTACTGTTGGGCAACTTGTTTTAGTCTATGACGGGTCAACTCCGTTCGTTCGATGTTTTGTTGACATCAATTTTTTTACGCGAACGTCGGGTTTCTGCTCCAATGAGGATTCTGCTGATCGTCCTTTATGGCGTATCCTTGATACCAGCATCTGAAAGACGCGCTGTGCGTTTGACTTTTAAATCTTTGTTAAGACGGCCCAGTTGGCATCACGAATGAGATGTTCGTTCTTTTGAGAAGTACTTCACCCGACATCTTTTTGATGAGTTTGCTTGAGTGATGTATTACCTTTTCTTCTGTGGAACTGCCCGCTTGGGCATCTCGCTGTATTTTTGCAAAGATGCTTACCCGGGTCGAGGTGTCACCGCCATTCAACGCAAAATTATGTAAGATAACCGGTGAATGCGGAAAATTTTGTAAGATAAGCGGTGAATGCGGTAAAATTACATAAATCAGGCAGTGAATGCGGTGAAAAAAAACTTTATCGCCTGGTAGCGGTGAAATTACATAATTTCACCGCTGAATTTAGTGCTGAATTTACATAAATTCACTGCTGTGAAAAAAGTGACCAAATTATGTGAGATAAGCGGTAGTTGCGATGAAGTTACATAAATTCACCGCTTAACTTAGTGGTGAACTTACATAAATTCACCGCTTAGAAAAAGTGTTAAAATTGTTTTAGATCAGCAGTGAATGCGGTGAAATTTATGGTGAGTAAGGGAGCAATTTCTAGATGAAACCCCCCCTTAAATTACCCCTTAATCATACATATTTTTGACACCCTTTTCTAAGCGGTGAATTTATGTAATTTCGCCACTAGAGTAGGCGGTGAACTTACAAAAAATCACCACATTTCTTTCACCGGTAAACTATGTAATTTCACCCTTAAAAAACGCAAATCTTACGAAAATTTAGCGCGCAAGTTTCACAAAAAGTAGAGTGAATTTGATTCATATTTAAAACAAAAATACTAGAAATTGAGATGGCGCAGTGGAAGAGGAAGTGGATGTCATGCAGGAAGTGAGAGGTTCAAATCCTTGTAAGGGCGGATAAATGTGGTGAATTTTTGTAAATATTTGCACAAGCATAAGTCACTATTTTGATATAAATTTGATCCTATGGTAGCTAAAATTACTCGTGTGACATCAATAGCTTTCTGGAATTCGGCGGGCGCAACCGTTAGACTGTAGAAACCTGTTTTAAACCCCTAAGTTCTTGTTAATTTGCCGAAAGTCAGAAACTACAATTTTTTGCCTTATCAAAGTCAATATTGTTTGGAATTTACGTAATTTTCCGATCAAACGTACTAATTCATACGTAGTTGGCGTTTTTGTTACTCGTAATAACGTTTCCGATGTTATTCATTGGTACTTCAATTTCAGACATCTGAAAATTGTTTTTGTGTATTGCCAATTGATGACCTTTGAATCAAGTGCAATTTTGATAGATTCACTTTTCTGGGGGGTTAAACAACTGGTAAAAAACATACTTGTCATAGTTCGTTTAAAATTGTTGGATGTGTCCATCAGAAACAAGATTCCATAATTTTTCATATACCTGTGATTCAGAATGTTTTTCAATCCTTCTACTCTTTTGACCAGATTCTAAAATTTTTTTTGTTTGGTACTGAATGATATTTTGATATTCTTCGACATGATATTAGCCCAGGAAGTCTCCTAGCAATTTTGGCTGAAATAAAACATTGTTTTTGGGGGTTTTAAGCAGACTTATTGGATATTTGAAGCAGTTTTATTGTTTTTTGAGAGTGTGATCTTGATACTGGAAAATTGTCTCTGCAAACCAGTGATTGATGATCATCGATTGCATCAAGCATTTCTTTTGAATCCACTTTCCAACTATGCACATTGATGGGGCAAGACAAAGGAAGTAGTATAGATAATTGCTTTTTCACGTACGTTATGAGCTTTTTGTTTGCCTTTGTGCTCCAGGAGGTGCGTGTATTTGAGTTGACAATAATAGGGTGTAGGCTTCCATTTACAATTGTTTCTGGACTTCCGGAGTCTACGAGGATTTTTGTTTAAGTCTATCTGAATTTGATGTCCACACAATTGGACTTGAAGATTGCAATTTTTTGTTCGTAATGCACTAAACCGAGCATTCATCCATGGATGACGTGGCTAAATAGTTGTTTCCGTTGAAGTTCAATTCGAAGTCCGCGTGTTAATTGGAATATTCATTGTATTGTACTCACTCGATTACAAAATTGATTCAATTTTTTGTTTGTCTGATTTCTTCTTATAGGTGTCTGCAGAATTATTGCATTATTGTTTGCATTATTAGCCAATATCCGGACTACGTGATTTCTTACCCTTTTCAAGTTCATATTTCCTACTCCATGCTTAGAGAAAGACGCGTTTGATGTTTTGGGTGTTAAGCTGCTGGTTCCCAAAGGTCCCGTTTTGAGGACTGAATAATTTTGGATTTTGGCAGGTAGTTCGTTTTTTGGCGCTAAATTCTATTGCATTCTGACTTTGAAAACAAAGCTCAAAGTTCTTTGCTATTTAAAATTTCCGTTCAAGTCTTCATATAATTTTTAGTGTTTACCTCTGAACGTTCTATGTTACAAATGAAGACTAAAACTTCCAGTTCGTTGAAACTGTTTTTTTCATCCCACTTGTTTACAAAACCAATATGCTTAAAAAAATGTTTTGCAACAGATAAGTGCTTGGTGTTCGAGTACAAGGAATAGTCTTCCTCTGTAGACGCATAGCACCTGATCTTAGTGTTCGGCTGGGCGTGCTGTTGTTGTCTTAAGGAAAGTTCATGTTATTTTCAATATGTCGACTTCAATTGAGTTAAATTGTGTTGTTTATCGGTCCATGTGTACTTCGATCTTAGTTTCAACGAACTTCTAAATGGGTGTCCTAATGGAGCTATGTTAGGGACAAATAAACTAATGTGATGAAATGAGTTCATAAAAGGTCTTTGTTGTCTAAAGTTTTTTGGGGATGGAGGGTTTGAAATGACTGCTATTTTTTTTACTTTATCGGTGGTGCTTCTATGTTAGTGATATGGTAGCGCAAGCATTATTTCGAATGTTGGGTCAAGTGGCGTTGTGACAATATAGTTTGCAGGTAAACTTTGCCTAATAAAAAATCGCACGCTCATAGGTCTTTTTTTTAAAGTAACCTGATCCGCGGGTAACTAAATTTACGTCGTCTGAGAAACAAATAGTTTTTTTTTCAAAGGTGCTAGTGTGACAAGCATAGCCTTCTGCATTTCGGCTGCTGCATAGACCTTAGAACCCTGTTTCAACCGCTTAATTTTTGTGCCTTCGCTGACAACTACATTGGAAATACAATTTTAGCCGTATCAGGCGTTTTTGTAACTCTTTTGTTTTTGTTTCTTTAGTTTTTCAGTGGTAGGCATCTCATATTTCTTTTTTGTATTGCCCTATTTATGACTTTCGTTTCAAATGCAACCTTGATTGATTAAGTTTTCTCAGGGTTTTAACAACTGGCGAAAATAAAATACCTGTCAGAACAGCTTTAAAATTGTTGGATATTCCCATCAGAAAAAAGATTTCATAGTTCTTTATGTAGGTGCGGTTCCAAATGGTTTTGCATCCTTTATTTCTTTTGACAGGATTCTAAATAACTGCTTTTGATTTTCGACAGGACTAAATTGTATTTTGAAGTTCCTACAGGATAAGAGACTGGGAAGTTACTTGAGTTCGACCTCAAAAAAACTTGATTCTGTTAGCTTTCAATCAGAGTTACTGGATATTAAACGCAGACTTACACTTCTGTTAGAGTCTGATCCTGCTGCTGGAAAATTTGACCCTGTCGAACAGTGCGTGAAGAAGATCTTGGATTACCGAAAGCATTTTTCCACACTCCACTTTCCAGCTGTCCACAATAATGGGGCAAGACACTTTTTTCGCAACAAGTAAGTTAAAATTATAACCATATCGTTAAATCCACTTGAAACAAAAAAAATACTTCAAATTATTGAAACAAAATAATATAATAAACATCAACAAACTTCTTAAAGAATCACATTATAAAATTTTTTTTTCGATTGTTTTCTTCCTAAAAATAAAAATAACTTTAAAAGCTCCTACGTTATTATTCAAAGGAATTTTTGTCATGTTGTAAGAGCAAGAAATCATGCAACCTTTTCTTAAAAACATTCTCATTTTTTCCCAACCGAAGCCACTGTGGTAACTTATTCCATTTTTGTACGCATTCACGATCAATCGAATTCATTCCAAAGCTGGTTTTGGCACTTTGTGTAATTTTGAATTGTTTTGTTCGAGTATTTCGATGAAGACTCAGATACCCATGACAAATTTCAGAATTTTCTGGTCTAGCGATATCATAATGAAATTTGATTAGCGACCTTTTTGCTAGTATTAGCTCAGCTGGTAGGGTCTTTGTCTGGATTAGCAGACCTCTCGCTTTGTCATACTTTTTGCGTAGAAAGCACACCTTTATACCCATTTAATCTGTCGGTTAGGGCGTTTTAGGATTTTTGCAGATAAATTTTGAAAAAAGATTGCCAAAAATGATAATTGTGAAAGCACAAGTGATATTAGAAGAAGAATACGCGCATTCAGTGGAACTTGATGTCTTATAAGGTAAAGTGATCTTATAGCACGAGCCATCTTTTTCAAGGTTTTATTCAGCTGTTCATCGAAACTAGGAGTCCTGTCAATTTGAATACCAAGATATCTGAACTTTTTTTGTGTTGTGAGATCTTCGTTTTTGTAAAAAATAGATCCGAAATCAGAATTATCGCGTGCGAAAAAAGATTAATTCGGCTTTGTTTGTATTCAAAGTTAGTTTGTTCATCTCTACATATTCTTCTGTTTTTTTTTAAATTTCCGTGACTTTTCCATGCAAGCTACTTTTCTGTCCACAACAGACAATTTTTGTGTCATCTGCAAATAAAATTACCTCATCCGTTGTGTTTTTATTGGATGGGAAATTGTTTACTTATAAAAGAAAAATGAGTGGTCCTAAAACAGCTGATTGTGGCACACCGTGATTCACAATTTTACAATCAGAGAACATGTCATTAAGTTTTACCATTTGTCTGCGGTTGGCAGGAAATGAAAACAGTAATTTTTTCGCGTACTGGGAAAAACCCGATATTTCATTTTTTTAGGGAAAATATGTTAAATGGAATTAAACGCTTTTGTATGGTCTAGAAAAATAGCAACAGTTTCTTTGCTTTGATCTAAATTAGCCGAAACTGCTTCAACCAGTTCTAAAACTGCATCTGTTGAAGACTTTTTTTTGAAATCCAAAGTGTTTTTTTAATAATTTTATGCTTATCAATGAACTCCATCATCTGAGTCAGAAGGAGGCGCTCAAAGATTTTTGCAAAACTCGGAGCTACAGAAAATGGTCGATAATTTGTTTTATCTAATTTATCAACCTTCTTGCAAACTGGTGTTACATAGGCTAGCTTCATCTAAGTTGGGAAAATTTTCTCCTTAATGCACTCATTTAAGACTCATTTAAGGCGCACTGTAGGTGTACGCCTATAGCTAATTTGCAAGACTTTACAAGTCGAATTGAGATTTTACCAGATCCTGCTGCTTTGTTATCTTCCAGCGAATCAATGACTGAATAAAGTTCTTTTCTAGTCACAATTCTGAATGTGAATATAGGTACATTAAGTTTATCGGGGTATTTACAAGCAAAATCCGAAACTTTGAAAACACCTAGATTAGCAAATGATCTATTTAGACAATTAACAATATTTTTTGGTTCCCTTGAAATTTCACCACTGTCTAATCTGATTTCATCAACCTTGACACTTTTTTCACTCGGACTGGCCTTCTGTTTAATGAATTTCTATTGTTTTCTACTTGTTGGTAGTTTTTGGAAAACAAATGCAAAAATTGTTGTGCGCCTCTCTTAGTCTCCTATTAACTTAGTTTCTTAAGCGCTTAAATTCTTTCTACGTCTCGCTGTCGGGTATTTTTTTCCATTTATTGAAGAAAAAATGTTTTCGGGCGATCAAATGCTTAAATTCTTGTCTTAACCAGGGCTTAAAACTCTCAAAATTTTCTCCCCCTTTTTTAACAGTCTGAGTTGGTGCGTGTTTTTCAAAAATTTTTTCAAAAGTGCCGATGAATGAATTAAACATATCGTTGCCATTCTCACATTGGTACATTCTACACCATTCGGCGAAGGCTAGATCTCATTTCTCATTTTCTCATTGTAATTATGATATCACTCTCAGATTTCAATGAGAGGTTTGATTCGAAGATAACAAGAAAATGGTCGGAGCTAAAAGGAGTTGTTGTGACATTTTAGGCAATTATCTGATGTTTTCAATCAAAACATTGATCAATAAGTGTAACGATTTTATCAGTACATCTGGTTGCATCCCTTAGGTTAACAATTTCTACTCCGGAATTTGACGAAAAAATACCTACTTTACTTTTTTCTGTCTTGTTCAGATAATCCAAGTTGTAATCTCCAAGCAAAATAACGTTATCAGTAACGCTATATGCCCCCAAAAATTCGGTATTTAACTGATCAAGAAAACATTCACCAAGACTTTTGTTTGGGCAATAAGAAACGTTAACAAGTAATTTTTCAGTCAGAGGGTCAGATATTTCAACCAAAATGCATTCAAAAGAACTCTCATCAACCGTTTCAATGCCTGATTTAATATCGGCGTCAAATTTTGTTTGGACAAAAATATCTACTCCTCCGCTCTTTGAAGACCCTGTTTTGTCTGATCTACATTTCCCAAAAAAGTATGCGATGCTGTTAAAAAGTTATTTTTTTTCTTTTTACAATCAGTGTCCAGCCAGGTTTCAGTTACAGCAACAAACATATTAATGGGAGCTGTTTAAAAAATATTGAAAACACTTAGAGCTTGTTGTTTAGGCTTTGACAATTAATAAGGTAAAATAAAGGCAAGTGGCTTGATCTTTTGTTTTTAAAGTAACTTTAAAACTCAACAAAATTTTCCAGTTGAGGCCCTGGGTTCAATTCAAAGTCCCCTGACAGCATGAGACGTGCAAGTGAACAAAAATTTAACAGTTTTAGGAAGAAAACAAAATTATATTAATCAACTGTTTTAAAAAGAAACAAACATATGTCTGTTGGAATAATATTTTTCAAATGTTCGATTATAAATTTCAGTATGATTTTCTCTTCCCATAAGTATACTGAAAATTAAAAATATCAAGAAAAGTCGCATTGCTCTATATTTAAACAAACCATCAGTCAAATTTATAATGAGTTGGAAGTAAAAATGCTTGTTTTGGGTGGAAACCAACAAAATTGTTGTTATCATAGTGATCAAAGTTTCTTTTCCAAAATTTCGGTTGATAAATCTTTGTTTTATATCATTTTCTGCCACCGTAAGCCCAAGATGCACGTAGAAATTCCGAATATTTCTGACAAGTTGAGGTCTACCATGACTAACTGATGGGTGCACTCCATCATTGCTGATATCTTTCGTTTCCAGTATATTATTCAAAAAACAACGTCAATATCAGAAACGCCACTCAACTCCGTTGCATTTTTTTCTAACGCTTCATTATATTTTTGTCTATGTTTTCGTTATTTTTGCTCTGAAGAAAAAAACCATCATTAACTGTTGGAATTTTGCAAAGTGCAACTTTGAGTGGTGATAGTTTCTTTATAAATTCCGACGCGGTTTCCATTAAATTACTAGCTGTTTCGAAACCGCTTTTTCCCGAATCAATGAATCAATGTTGTAATGTCCAACATTTATAATAAAATTTTATATCGTAACCGTTGTATTGTTTTACAATATTGGACAAGTCTTGAACTTTTGCTGAATGATAGGAGTGTATAGCTGTACTTGGGCTCAAATCTTTTGCTTGTTTTTTTTGTATGTACTATCCGAGAGAATCAGTGTCTTTGTTGATCTTGGTATAAAATTTGGATAAAAAGTCTTGGTTTGTGGTTGATGCTGTTGAACTTTGTTGTTGTTATGGATTTGTTTCGACGTTTTTCTGTTTACTTTATCAATTAGATTATCAACCATTTTGTTATTTTGTTGTCGCAGGAAAGCATTTTCATCTTTAAGTTGTAATAATATTTTATTCAAATTCAAACATTCACTTATCAAGTCATCTTTCTTTCTTCTTCAAAATCTTTTCTCTCTTTATGTACCTCTGTCATTGTTTCAAAAAATGCTGTGGTTTGTTTGTGTGTTTTAAAAAAAGCGCATGCGACTGATTTCTTTGACTTCTAGTTCTCTTTGATAATTATTTTCAGTATTGATAATTGATCTTTATTTCGTGAATGATGTTAGACTTTTTGCAATTTTGCTCCAAGCGGTGTTTGGTGTTTGATCAGTATTCTACCTATTCGTTTACAGATTTAGTTCAATTTTTGTTTGTCTGAATTTTTTATTTAGGATCTGCAGAATTTTACGAAGTGATTATTTTGTTTGCATTTGCTGCAAGTTTGGCCAGTATCCCGACTTCGTGATTTTTGATCCCATTCGAATGTCAGGCCACATTTTTAACTACATGTTGAAGGAGAAACCAGTGAGGGTTTGTGCGTTAAGCTGCTGATTCCCAATTATCTCGTTTTGAGGACTGAACAAATGCTTCGCAACTTGGATTTTGGCAGGCAGTTATTTTTTTAGTGCTACATTTTATTGCAACCTGATTTTTAAAACAAAGCTCAAAATTTTTTGTTATTTAAAATGCTTGTTCCTGGCTTGATGTATCCTATAGTAATTACCTACGGCTGTTCACATTGAAGAAAGAATTTCCCTAGACAGCTCATTTTCTGAGTCGCAAAGTTGACAAATAAATTGAAGAATGCTTTTTACAAAATTTTGGCATACTGCATTACATAACGAAAAGGGTAGGCAATGGTTGGCTGCCAAGAAATGTCACGCTTTTATACAAGAAAATGGCATAGCGACAGGCATCTCAGATACGTCTGGTAAAAACTCAATTGTTATTGAGGCTGAGGTCTTGATCAGTTTTTGTCTTTTAACTTGAAAAGCCTTGGTGCAGCGACATGATTAAGAAAATTCTCTTGTGAAAAAAAGAGTTTCTGCTAGACTTGACCCCGAAAAAAATCAATATTCAACCATATTTTTTCAACATTACGATGCTGAGGTATACCCCAAAATTTCCGCCTTATTAAAATTGGCTCGAAAATTAGATACATACTATGAGCGAAATTAGATGACATCCTTTGTATCTTACTTTTCGCAAAAGGGGTTCCGCCAATTTTGCGAAATAAAAGAACATTTGGTGCAAAAAGTAGGTCACAAGTCTTGTAGTACGTTTCCGCTCAATTCGCGTATCTATTATTCGCATTCAAATTATCTCTAATCCGCAACTGAGTCTTATTAAATGCGCGCATTTTGAGCATGCAAAAGTGATTTTATTACTTTGTAAAAAGAACATTCGGAACGAATAGTAGGTTACAAGTCTTGTAGCATGTTTCCGCTCAATTCAGTTATCTATTATTCGCATTAAAAGTATCTCTAATCTGTAATCGAGCCTAAATAAATGCGCTCATTTTGAGCATGCAAAAGTGGTATAATACTTTGTAATAAACAATGAAGATTTTATTGAAACTTTTAAAGCTTTAAAATGATTTAAATAACAACTTTTAAGACAAGGTAATTCCCCGGACTGTTTCAGCCTCTGGTCATCTGGTCACATGTTCGACAGGACTAAATTGTATTTTGAAGTTCCTACAGGATAACAGCCTGGGAAGTTACTTGAGTTCGACTCAATGAAACTTGATTCTGTTAGCTTTCAATCAGAGTTACTGGATATTAAACGCAGACTTACACTTCTGTTCGCGTCTGATCCTGCTGCTGGAAAATTTGACCCTGTCGAACAGTGCGTGAAGAAGATCTTGGATTACCGAAAGCATTTTTCCACACTCCACTTTCCAGCTGTCCACAATAATGGGGCAAGACACAGGAACCAGTATTGATAATTGATTTTTAAGGAATGATATTAGCCTTTTTGCATTTGTGCTCGAAGCGGTGTTTGGACTTGATTCTCAGATGTTAAAGACTATGATTTCTTTTTACGTTGTTGCTGGACTTTCGCAGCCTGCGACGAGTTTCGTTTGAGTACCTCTGAATTTGAAACACAAATGGACTTGAAGTTTTCAAGTTTGTGTTTGTGATGCATGTAACCAAGTTATCATCCATAGATGACGTGGCTGAACAGTTGTTTCCGTTGAATTTCATTTCGAGGACCGCGTTTTCATTGGGATCATCAGTGTGTTCTACTAATTCGTTTACAGATTTGGTTCAATTTTGGTTTGTCTGATTTTTTCAATTAGGATCTGCAGAATTTTACGAAGTGATTACTTTGTTTACATTTTCTGCAAGTTTGGTCAGTATCCCGACTTCGTGATTTTTGATCCCATTCGAATGTCAGGCCACATTTTTAACTACATGTTGAAGGAGAAACCAGTGAGGGTTTGTGCGTTAAGCTGCTGATTCCCAATTATCTCGTTTTGAGGACTGAACAAATGCTTCGCAACTTGGATTTTGGCAGGCAGTTATTTTTTTAGTGCTACATTTTATTGCAACCTGATTTTTAAAACAAAGCTCAAAATTTTTTGTTATTTAAAATGCTTGTTCCTGGCTTGATGTATCCTATAGTAATTACCTACGGCTGTTCACATTGAATAAAGAATTTCCTTAATTAGTTCATTTCTGAGTCGTAAAGTGGTCAAATAAAATGAAGAATGATTTTTACATAATTTTGGCATACTGCATTACATAACGAAATGGTACGCAATGGTTGGGTACCAAGAAATGTCAGTCCTTCACGCTTCTATACAAGAAAATGGCATAGCCACAGGCATCTCAGATACGTTTTGATTTTGCCTTTATATTCGATTGACCTCGTGTCCTTT
Source organism: Convolutriloba macropyga (assembly GCF_964194025.1). Lineage (NCBI taxonomy): Eukaryota > Metazoa > Xenacoelomorpha > Acoela > Convolutidae > Convolutriloba > Convolutriloba macropyga. The sequence continues at coordinate 59,237,848 of NC_134469.1, forward strand.
CTGGGGAAATGTGACTTAAATAATCTCAAGCTCACTTTTTTCCGAGAGAGAAAGAGCCGGACTCTCGAGATTATCACTTACTTTTGTAAAGTATTATCGAGTTAAAAGCGAGCTGGTGACAATGTCTAATTAATTATGTAATTTTTTCAATCAGCAGTGCAAAACACGAAAAAATTGCCTAGAGAGGTCAAGTCAACAAAAACATAAATTCTTGAAATTACCTGTTGCCGAACCAGATCAGTTATTAATTTGCTTTGCAATAGCAAGGATAATTTAAAAACTGTTTAAAACCAATATAAAAAAGAAAGTTAAAAACTCAACAGGAGCATTTTTTTGCAGCGAGCAATGTCATGATGCAATTATAATAAAAAGAGCAAAAAATTTGCACACAATTTTTGTTGTAACAAATTTGTGTAGGAAACCACTCACAAGCTTTTGCTTGCCTAAAACTGAACGATGTTTTTTTGATAAAACAGAAAGAACTTGAATTATTCACAAATACTGATCTGAAAAAAAATTATATTCCAGGACTGCGCTCGTTTCAATCAATTATCTAAATTGCTACAAAATAGCCAAAACTCTGACTATTCAAGCATTTCCAAATGGCCAGTAGTTTTTAGGGACAAAAACTACTTGATTAAATTTTGTAAGCCAATTAACAATGGCAGCTATCAGTACATAAACACTGAAGAAAACTTGATTTTTTTTTGGGAAGAGTGACGAACTCACTGGAGCGACATTAAAGTTCTGTAGTAAGTTTTCATTTTCATGAAAAACTAGTGTAAAATCGTAGAATATTAAAGAAATTATTTTCCAACTTCACCGATCACAAAAATTATTTTAAGTCATGCAATAAATTGATTTGTTCCAAGAAATTTAGCTCACGTACACATTAACAGCGGGAAGACATAGAGATAAGGAAAGCAGCTTTGAAAAAACTTAATTGCCTATACTAAAATGGCATGAATTTCTAATTGTCCTATTAATCACAGTGCTAGGTCACTGACTTGGGTGACGTGTGATCAAAAACAGTTAAAATAATCTCGGTTGCATTCCAAAACCAAAATGTAGTGTGTGGAGAGCCACAGAACGAGTGATGTTTGAACGATGGTTTTAACAAAGTTTGATGAGAGTCATTCAAGCTTGAAGCCGTCTTGGCAAAGGTTTCCTCCACTCGAATTATAAATAAGATGAGATTATGGCGTGAATAAATCAAGAAAATGCAAAATCAACCTCGAATCAAAATTAGGTGAGTTTTAAATGATATGTTAACAGATCAGATCATAAACAAGATTACATCTAAACAGTCATCAATATCAATTTATAGAATAATAGGTTAAAGCGCTAACACTAACAAATACTGGAAAAACATAGAATACACTACTTTATCAAAGATTCTCAAAAAAGTGATCATTCGGAGAATAGAACGATCATTTGTAATGTTATGTCAACACTCGTCACGGCAAAAAGTTCTTAAAAAACAAATTCATGTATTTCTCAGAAACAATTGTCCTATTATCACATTTGAAATTTTTTTCTTGGAAATTAACTTCACGGTTGTTTGAAGTTGACCGCAGTCAATCAAGGCTCGAAATATTTTAAGAGTTTGAGAACAAAGTTTCAGAACCAACAGTACAAATAGAAAGTTATTTACAAAAGCAGGGTAGTTTTCAAATTTCCACTTTCTGCTACAGTTAACATTGGACGCCAACACGGGAGCCATTATTTAATTTTTTTGTTTGCCAGCACATTTAACTTTGAACATAAACTTTTTCAAAAAACAGAAAATTGTTTACTATATCTGATAGTTTTCATTCATGTCCATTGTTTTCAGCAACTTTTCATTTTTCATTTCTTTATTGTCCAATCTACCAATAGTCCTGGTACCTCAAGTACAGGAAAGAGGCGAACTGGGTCAGGCAGCAAAGGATGAACCCCACCCACGATAGCCACCCACTCCAGCCCAGTCTGTAACTTCTGAAGTTCTTGTTAAAGTAACTTTGGCATAGGGAGCATGCTGTAGTCACTATGGCCAGCTGGATGAGAAGCATACAGACAAAACCATAGCGGGCACAGAACTTGCCACATCTGCCTGTGAGGTTGAACAGTTCACACAGGAAGTAGAACAGGACCAGTGATGACGTCACGATTGCAATGATCACGAAGGATCGTGCCGCCTGAAATTATAAGTTTATTCAATGTATGAACTCATTGCAGAATCATATTGATAGATATAGATTAGATGAGCAACAGACAGTTTCCGAAATTAATGCAAGAAATAGCGCCGAAATCAGCTAAAAGTTCAAAAAAAATCAGCGCAAATAACCTTACAAAATAATGCGCTGAAATATATAACTATTAGTATGGATGATCGCTAACTCATTAATAAAGTCGTATATAACTTAAATTAAATTTTCAAATTAATTAATTATTTTCAAAGATTGGCAAGGTCGACATAGATAAAATCCAGCAACTTACATTTCGTGCCAAACGTCCAAAGTTGCTAATGACAATGAATAATTGTTACGTTAATCGTCGAAATAATTGACGGAAAAGCATGATTTTGTCACTCGTTTCCACGGATAAACGCAACCTATGTCCACAATTGTGAGCATTCAATTAACTTATAACTTTATTTCTCGAACATGATCACTAATTATAATCGAGACCCAATTCAGAGACTTAATGGTTCTTAGTGATCAGTGATATCTGGAGTTGCAAAGCCGTTAATTATCTTCTTAATCCACAATTAGTATTGCGAGACTTTTCTGAAGTTAATCACCAATTAGGCTTTATATCATTTATGTGTAATTGACAGAAAGTTAAATATTGCGGTTATTAATCCCGAGCAACAAAGACGGCATGGAAAAGTGTGACGAGGAGTGTGGATCGTAAAACATGGTCTTCAGAATTAGTGAAAAATTGGAGGAAAAATACTCGAGAAAATGAATTTCATCATGCCGATTGAGGGTGTTATATGCCCAGGAGTTTTATGAGCGTGTATGGCCTAATAGCGAAACATTAAATCAATTCACGTAGTTTGCTTCATGAAAATATTCAAAGGCCGTTGAATATTTTCTTATCTGTAACAGACCATATAATGATTCTGTTTTCTCATAAATTAATTGTTTGTACGGTTCACATTCACAATATAAAGACCGGCGCTGGGACAAATATACCCAATTCAATTTTACCCATTGCCATTTTACCTACTCCCATTATACCCAAACTGCCATTTTACCCAATGCCAATTTAACCAATGAGAACTTCAATTGATTCTATTGTTAAAATTACCAGAACGACTATTTAGCCGATTACACACTTAAATGGCCCGTGGGACTTGATATGAAATTAAAACAACCGAACATGGGATTAGCCGACTGTATAATTAAATGACCCCTGGAACTTTATATGAAACCATCACAACCAAACATCAGATAACTCAACGAGAAGATCAAAGAGCTTTGGGTATATTGGGATTTGGTAAAATGGAATTGGGTAAGTTGTCATGTTACCTAACGACCATATATGGCCCTTGGTAATAATTCAAGACAAATTTCTTAGTATTCACTTAAGGATCATATATGATTCTTTGTAATCATTCCAAGCTCCTACTTAAAAATTCGGATCTTGTGAAATCATACTTCTCCTAGTATAATTCCTATTACAAAGCCATACAAAAATTGCATTGCTGACTGCTTCCTTGTAATTGATATTGTGAAATTGAAGATTAAAGTAGAAAGTTTTTAACATATCTGTTCATTTCCTCACACAAATCTAGCTAGCGATAATCTTTCACGACTCAATTCAACCATTCGAAGATAATTCACAGCCCTAGTCAAGACCAGATGTTTATCCTGCAACATTTTGCAAGATTCTGGCAAAAAAATCTTGCACGATCATTTAAGACGGATATTTATCTTGCAATATTCTTGCTAAAAAAGTATACAGAAAAAAAACATGAAAATCTACTACCAATAAACCTGATGTCAGTGAGAACTATGGTACTGGTGAAACAATTTTAGAAACTATTGTCAGGTCTTGAACAATTGAATGAAAAACAGAATGTCATAAAAAAATTCTTTAAACAGAGAAATATAATATCATCATTTTACTTAGTTATTAGTTTTTCAAATATGTGTGCGGGTGTAAGAAAATAAGTGTGTGCGCGTGTGTGTGGGTGTGTTTCTGTGTCTCCGTGTGTGTGTGCGTGTGTGTGTGTGTTTGTGTGTCTGTGTATGTGTTTTTGTGTATGTGCGCGCGCGTCTGTGTGCATGTGTGTGTAAGTTTGCGCGCGTGTGCGTGGGTGCCTCTATGTATGCCTATGTTTGTGTGTGTGTGTGCGCGCCGTGTGTGCGAGATACATGTTTGTTTTTTAGTTTTTTTGTGATAGCCAACCAAAGAGATGAGAGGAGTGGACGTGGCCTTCAACACTTCAACAACATCTGAGCACCAAGAAAGGAAAATGAAGAAAGACAAATGGGGATCTTTCAAGAGACTTGCAAGACAAATGATTATCTTGCAAGATCTTGCAAGATAACCATTTGTCTTGCAAGATTTTCATCCAAAATCTTGCAAGATCTTGCAAGTTTTTGCAAGAAACTCTTGCAAGACGATTTGTAGTCTAGCACAATTTTACTAGATTTTTGCAACATCTTGCAAGATGGCCATTCGGATTCGACAGGGATGCTTACAGTTCAGATGTTTGCTAAATAACTGTGGATTAGACTATAGTTTTGTACATGTCAATTAGCATGTCGTAGAGAAAGTTGCTCACAAAAATTTTAGTGTTGTAAGTCTATTCCAGTCTCTTGTTGACATCGTTTAATGGTATGATAGAAACCCCCAGCCCCCTTCCTAGATCAGCCACCGTTGATATCACGCGTAGGTGTGAACTTTAATAGTTTCAATAGTTTGTTCAATTTTTGCATGCTTTAACTGTCCATGCCGTATGGGTCAACGAAGTAAAAATTGGCCATAAGTTGTGACAGGAGAGTGAGACTCATGCCAACGAAAGACATCCACCCGGTCCACGTCATGTTGATATTAGTTAAGTTCAGCATGAAGAACGACTGACACACTACACCAGGTTTACCAAAAGTACCACAAACACGAGGGATGTTTCAAAAAAAATTAAATGACATTAAGGGGCCAGGGGCTCTATGCGCACTGCTTGGAAATCCACTGAATGTGTAGAAAATTGAGCTGAATGTGGTAAATTTTTGGTCCAAAAGGCTTGTTCAACATTTTTCAACAAATACAAAAATTTAGCTGTTTTCTTTATCTATAATCACTACCGAATTAAAAAACAACATCAATAACCTCACCAATAATAACACCTTCGAAGAACAAGTTCAGCTTTTTTAATACATTTGTATTCACAAATTCCTCACACTATTTCTTTACTAATTTGATACAAAACCACACATTCTCAAATGATTTTTGTAACAACAGTGTTGAAAGTGAATAAAACGTTACAATGGTTTGACAAAGTAATGCCGTTGTTTGTCACTTCTGAGGACAAACAAAATTCTCAAATTTTTAATGATTTTCACCTGAAAGTTATTATTATCGACATTTTTCATCGATTTGGTCCTAATGTCGATTGTCTGCATCGTATTCTAACATGAGAAACTGAATCTGAATCTAAATCTTTAAAAGACTTCTGGAAAAAAGTTGATTGAAGCACATTATTGTTTGCTCAACTTTAATTCGTGGCCCTTAAAAAGGCGACACATTATTGACACACATTAGTATACTGTGCAGACAACCAACAGTATCTGCAATATGTTGACAATAACTCTTCGACGAAAACACAACAGAGTTTGAGAGCCATATTTGTTGTATGAAAGATGAAACATTAAAGCAGATGCCAACTATCTCTGTTTGAAAGCTTAATTCAGCTCGAAATGAGATTCTACAATCACCAATGTGTTTGATTGCAATATTTAAAAGTCTAATTGTATCCAGGTCCAACTTTATAAAGTACCAAGCTATGATTCAAAAAGAACGCAGCCATGTTTCCGAAAGTTTGCCAAAATCCAAAACGTTAGTTTTCCCAGTTTTGTATTGCTTTGATAAGCCATGACAGTCTTATGCAGGAAAAAGATCAATCATTAAAGGAATAATCTTTAAAAATTGTCCGTTTTTGTTATTTTCGAATACCAACAAGAGGATACCCCATTTTAAATTTGCTATTTCGATCAATGAATGTATTTTGGAAAGCTTTATTGTTCCGACCCCACTTGTGGGGGAAGGACCTATATACTCAAATGGGTTTTTTTGTTCAGTCAATTTTGACCGATCGATATATTCATCGTAGAGAAATGTGAGTGGTATCATTAAAAAGCACGTCCAGCCTAGAATTTGAAATTAAAATATTTTTGAATTTTGTATTTTTTGAGGACTTATCGAGGATTGAAGTTTTGTGTGAACACGTCATATTTGGTATGATTTCGTTCACTTTTAGTGAAATTTTTCTTCAAATTATGATCTTTTCTTTAAAAGTTTTTCATTCAAAATTACATTTCATTAATTTTCAAAATAATTTCGTATTCCTAATACACAAAAGGTGATTGGTTCTGGTCTTATAGGGAAGTTTACTATAAAAAAGTTCTAATTAACTATAAAATGACACCTAATGAACAAAAAACACGTTTTCAAGGAATCGCACATGGCATAGAATTGTTGACTAAAAGTGCTATGGGTTTTGTAATGAGCGTTAGTGAAGCTATTCAGTGCTTTGATTGGACAGCTAATGACTGTTGAGACTTTATATATAATTTTTCGAATTTTTTTGTTTTAAAATTAACAGATCATAAACTTATTTTTGTAGACTGTAAGTCAGTCGCAGTACTGACAGGATCCCCTTCCACTCTACTGCAACCAAATCTAAACTGTTTTCTTGTTTTATCTTCTAACTATTGGTTTTATGACTTCGATGTCACAAGATTTCAAAAACAATTTTAAAATTTATGGATATTTTCGTATTTTTGAATCCTTTTGAAATTTTATCCCAATATTCTAATTTTGATAGATTCCGTTGGTTTACGGAAAAAGTTCAATGGATCATAGATAAAGTTTTCAGAGAAAAGCTTATGGTTTAAATGGCTTCGAGACTTTCTTCTCGCACTTTTCTACTGATTTCTTGGTTTTCCTAGTCAATGACTTATTTTAATGTCTTATAGCATTGGTGACTTGTCAATAACAAATATTATTGTCGTCCCATCTAAGCATAGCTTTTCTGCTCCCATCGAACGCTTTTATTTGCATCGCTGAATGCAATTGATTTTAATGGCGTTGATACTACCGGTTTTCTCAGAAAATTCGTGGTTTTAATGAATTTGATCATTATTATTATATTTTGCAATCAAGCTGAAAAAAACTCATGTTGTCAAAAAATAAATGAATGGTAGAACATCATTACCGAAAAGTTGTTTTTTAAAGGCTTCCACATATTTCTCGCTCAATTTTTTTTAATTAGCGGTTTTTGCCTATTTTTTAACCATTAGATAGGTGTAAAATGCTTACTGGTCTCAAAAACTTCTAATTGAGTTTTCAAGGATTGATGTTACCCGAGGCAGTCATTCTATAGCAAGTAGTCTCAAATTTTATGATGATATACATTTTCAACGATTTTTTAATGTTTTCAGTTTTTGTTGTTTTTTTTCGTCAACTTGTAGCTTATTCTCATCATTGAGAGGTCTAATTCATTTTTCTGTATTCAAATAATTTAAATATCCAGTAACACCATGTCGTAACTGATGTTTTGTTTGTGGAAAGTATGCGTTTATATAAAAGTTTTAGTGGTGTACTTTTGTTTCTTTTTCTCTTCATTGAGCTCATTCGCGTAATAACGGATCCCAATGATTTTCAAATGTGGCTCAAATGCACTCATTTATTCTTTCAGTATAATTTCTTTGCATTTGTATGAATGAAAATGGAAGGAAGAATACATAGTATTCAGATAATAGCTAATGATTTTAACGGCTTCAATAGTCTGTTTTCGCAAATTAATTAATTTTTCGAGTTTTTCTGCTTCTCTAGTCCGGTCCAATGGTCTAATCTAACCAACGACTGGTCCTATTGGTTTCATAATGAATGTTTAGTAATTTTCTGAAGAATTTTTTCATTAAAAGCTATTGATTTTGAAGACTTTGGAAGTTATTTGGTTTCAAAAAAGTTGATTGATTTTCCAATTTCACCTTATTATATCTTTTTGTCGACTTTGTTACCTTGTCTCATTAAGGAAAATTGCCATCTGCTGCATAGTATGGACAATGTAAATTTGTGCAGTTAAGGTTTTATGCGATTGCATTTTGGCGTTAATACTAGGTGCGTTCAAATACTAGGTACTTAGTTTTTGCCGTGAACTTTTTGTTTTTGCTTCTTTTGTTGTTTGTTTCTTTTTTTTTCCGTAGTTTTTCCATTGAAAAATCTCGTCAATGCTGTGATGAGGAATGGCATTATTTAATTCAACAAGTAGTCAGGTTTTTGAACTTTTTTTACTGCAACATCTAATTTTATTATGTCTTCATTTGGTTGACAATTAAGTCAAAAGTGTAGATGAGCTCGGGTCGGAACATCATGTGCGAACGCACATTAACGAGCATCCTTGTTTTATTATAGAGACAAAATTTTTTCGTTATCATAGGGTTTTGAGAAATTTGTAGGAAACTTGCCAATAAATGACTTCGCGGGAAGCTGCTAAGGAGAAGTTGTGAAAATTTTCCGACACTCATTTTTCTCTATGCTCCCTAAAAATATTAAAATCATGGCTTAGGGACCGTAACTTATATAAAGGCTAAAGCATTTGTCTAATGTTTAAAAAATTGAAAAAAAAAATCTGTTGAAACATTTTGAACTACTTACAAGAGCTATTAGATGGTTCGCTCATCCAAAAAATTTAAGCTAACTAATCAATGCAAAATGTTATAATCTATACGTTGCAAAAACGCTAATTCTCTGCATTCTCTGCTCAACGCATTCTCCTAAACAAAATGGTGAGACAATTTTGGAACAGCTGACCGTTGACTTAAATTTTTGAAAGAAAAATCTTGTTTGTAAGCAATTTGGCTCAAAATGCCGATTTGGCGGGACAGTTCCAAGACAGTTTATATTCTCTTATCCCCTATCGTGTGATATGACCATAAAGTTTCGTTTCTCAAGCTTTGCGAAATGTTTGAAAAAATGGTGAAGAAATTTTGAGAATTTTGATGACGCAAAATGAAACCGTTAACACAATAAACTCATTTTCGGTTCACCGCATATAAACATTCGGTCTATTAGTAAGAAGTTGACTGCGACAAATTTTGTTTAATTTCGTGTCCGCCACCGTGGGACATGAAAGCACCACTTTGTTCTCCTAGCTCTAAAAAGGAGCAAACTTAGAAAACAAATTTTATCTACAGAAAAAAGAAAAGGCCTTGACGACAATAAAGGTTCGCCTACAGTTTTGTCGTGGCTAATACAGGAGGCAATTTTCACCTCAAACGCGAGGCCTGTGATTGTGTAAGCAATCATAAAGGCTCAAAGTTTAAATCTGTGGTATCTATCTTAAACGGATTTATATAAAAGCCAATATTTTATTGGGACATTAGTGATGCCTTTGTTAGTGACTTTGTTTTTCTACGCTTTTGCAGGCTTTCAAAACCAGGACGGCAAAAAGATCTTGGTCATGCCGCAGGGCAATGAATAAAAAACAAAAATAACAAACTTCAAGAAACCCATTTTTTCAAAAATTTTGAAATCTGTCAATACTCATGCATGTCAACATTTTTACAAATATCTCAAAATCTAACAGCTGGTACACCAAAATTTAAACTCACACTGCGCACAAATTCTGAAAGTATGTCTTTTTGATATAAAAAAGAGGAGGTCTTGTACTCATCTAGGAGGAAAACAGAAGAAAATGTAGATTGTCTGCAATTTCTGTCACTCATTGATCAGTTATATTCAATATTTTTTAAGAAAATCAGCTAATTAGACCAACGATTAATATGAACTGATTTTTAATCCAGAACTTTGAGGCAAAAGTTCATTGAGCCAGGATGGAATTTTTTCATTGAATCATACATCATAATAGAATAGAAGCTAAATGACTGCAGCAAATTCTCAAAACTTTCTTCGCATGAGAACAATGAATTGAAAACTGTTTATGACTGCTATTTTAAAACATCTCAAACCCAGCAATCGCGAACCAAGTTTTTATCATTGATAATGTATTCCATATAAAAACTCTTAGAGCAAAAACTAGCAAGGGTCACCTCTTTTGTATTAGCAATATAACAATACTTATTTTGTTTTGAAAACTATTCCCCGATTCTTTATATCTTACCAAAATATCACAACCAATGACCACTCAAGTGGGTCATGGCTTATTAGGCAATTTAAAACCCAAAATTTTGAATACTGTTAAGTTTGTATAAGAAATGAAGTTTTTTTCATATCCAATAAATCTAAACGAAATTTGTAAATACATTTATCACTCCTACGTGTAAAAACAAAAACTATTATTTTGGCAAAAATTTGTCCAAAAATTTTGCAGCGTTTTCTTCAATCAAAGTCAAGCAACTTCTTGGCCTTGTCCAGCCTACGGCTCAACAAATGGTTAACACCCTTTCGTAGATAAACATTGCAAAGAAATTGAAGTCCTTGAAACTTATGAAATTCTTCATTTCAAAATTGTTGTTCAGAGAAATTGCGAACTGATATATCTAATGGATAACATGGATGATAACTTGCCACCTTTCAGAACTTATTTAGTGCTAAAGTGTAACGAAATAAAAACAGTTTTACTGCGGACAAACTTTTCAGCGCCAATTTCTTGGTATATCCAGCCATGTTTTTTCACTCGTTAAGCTAACTTGGTTCAAGGGAACTATTTGTTTTAAATGTTTTTTTTATAGAAGTTATTTGACTTTATCAAAATATAGTTAAAACGGAGCCTCTTGGAAAATCTTGGAAAAGTTTTAAAATTTTGAAATAATTATTTCATAATTTATGCTTGAAATATCCCTATGACACATGGCAATATCGCCACCATCTGAACCATGAAAACAAAAGGAATGCCGTGATTGGCCCAAAAATTGCCTCTACAAGACAAGAGCTTGAAGATCCATTCAACCATGAGAATGAAGAGCACTGCACAAGACACGACAACACTAACTGTACCGAAAAATTTTGTGGCCTAAAGCAGCAGAAAGTGTATTATTGCAGCATGGCCAATTTATAGTTATTGCAACTCAACTACACGGTGACATTTTTTTTGAAAATTTTTAAAAAAATTTTTAACCTATTTTTTTGTCAGCAAAAGTCGTACACCAATAAAATTATTGTCGCATCAACTTAGATTGTACAGCTCAACAATGTCTATAAAGAGGAAGAAACGTTGGAGATGGAAGACCGGATCTTGAGATTGAGTACCGGTCAGGTCTATGAGTTGAAAGACCCTAGGAGATATGTTTGTCCAGACAATGTTTCTGCAACAACTTTGTTTAAGCCTTGAACAATCCCAAAATGTCTGCACAATTACATAGTAGTTATTTAATACCGACGATGGATTATTAACATGACGTGATAGCCGAGAGCAAAGGTGGGTGGTTCAGACGCCAATGATTGAGAGTTCAATCCCCTCCCTCCGTGAAGCTACCTGTGTTGGGATTAGCTCTTACTTATCCATAGCTTTAGGGTGACCATAGCCTGACCAATGTTAGCTGCAATGATGGTACCACGTGATAAGTTCAGACGCAAAAAAAGTGGCTATAGTCACCAAAAAAGAGCAATGCTGCTCATAAAATGATCAGTCTGAAATGTGGGAGAATAGTACGAAAATGACAGCTGAGAACAGGCTACTGTAGGCCTAATGCTGTACCGCTGCAATTACACAGGAACCACAATTAATTAATTATCAATTAATTAACCATTTAGAACGAGACAACAATGATATGATAGATATTTCAAACTTTAATTACACAAAATGACAACTCACATTAAAATGGGCGTGATTGACAGCGGTGCTCAGGGATGATTCCTGGACAAATTGTCAAAATAGTACATAGAATATGAAAACTTATTTCCTTTTTTTTAGTTCTCTGCAATCATTAAAAGCTTGCTAGTTTTCGTAACTGTTACACACTTCACAAGTTCATGTAATATTGCCTGAACTCTGTTCAGGTAATTGCAAGTTCAGGTGATTTTCAGGTGTATAAATACCTGAACGTCACCTGAACTGTTGTTCAGGTATTTGTTTTAGCTAAACTAATTGAGATGTAGTTACCTGAAAAACAAGGTTACGCTCAAAATTGCATCACTCAGACTTCTGCTGTTGTTAAAACTTTGTCACAACAATCCAAATTTTCTTTTGTTTTTATTAGAGCATCTACGATCATGAGACCAGAAACAACAATGCATTTGAATTAGAATTTACGCCGTTTTTTTTTTGCTTTATTTGGAATGCCGTTAGTTTGTAAAAAACAAAGAGCCGCGACCAACTATATTGCTCTTTTCCGGGCCGTAAAATCCTTCAACTGATACACTTTGAAGAGCAAATTAGAAGCGTATTTGTAGGATCATTGTCCACAGAACAATTGCGGTTCGGATTATCCGCCCGCGAACAAGAGTGTTTTAAAGGGGATCAATGCCATTTCTGCGCAAAACTTGCGGTACTATGTGAAACTATTGTCTATATGGCCAAAAATAATCGAACAGGTTTAGGTAAAAATTCAGCCAGCGACGCCTGAAATTTTTAAGGTGTTTTTTAGATAAATTCAGGTAATTTCAGGCGTAGTTCAGGTGGGAACAAATTGCCTGAACGCTCACCTGATTTTTTCTGTGTGCATGCTAGTCATCAAGGAATTAATTTAAGTTGAATACAGTTTGCTGACATATTCTCTAAGCGTTTAAGACTAATGCCTAACTGCAATACACTCAGCTCAGTATCAGTGCGGTTGCTCATTATATACTCGGTTCAGGACACCTTTAGGCAAGCTTAACTTATAAGAATCATTTAAATAAAACCGGCTCTTTTCTGTTATTGCCCCCCAGCCTTATATAGCCAGTCTATTTGCACCCCCCCAAATATGTTCTTTTTGGTCCTTAGAGATCCGTTATTTTAGTCATAATAAATTGCCGGTACCGGTGGACGAATGGATGAATTTTTGTTTCCAGTTGTCAAAAAAATCAGTGCCATAAAGCTATTCCTGTGAAAGAAAAGTGCAAAAATATTAAAAACACGCATTATTCTTTGTCTGCTTACATTATAAGCAAAGTTGAATTACCGTATGCGTCTTGTTTTCAAAACTTCGCAGAATAATTAATTTGTAAATGCCGTTTGTATATAATTGTATATGTAAGTGTATGAAATGCAACCAATATGCTATAACATGTATAAGTGGGGGGTGCAAATGGACGTGGGGGGGCAATAACAGAAAAGAGCCATAAAACCATTATTATTTATTAATTATTACTATTATTATTTATCATTATTATTATTAATTATTATGGATCTTTTCAACAATTGCCCCCCCTTTGGTACCTAGTAGAGAATCGCCACCCCTTCTGTGCTATACTTTACCACGATATTACTTGGCCTACAGTTTAGATAGCCGAATATCAGTTTAAGCGCAATTGCGGACCGCTGTTCACGGCCATGCCTCTCACGCGCTGTGGGATGTAATCCGGAAATCGCGGGTCGGTTGTCGCGGCGAAGCCGCGACGCGCGCGAAGCGCGCCCACCGACCCGCCAGTCGGAAATTCTTTTCGCTTTGTATTCCGGTTCGGCTAGTTGCCATACCATGGCGCATTTTATTGAATTCAATTTAACATAGTATGCGCATGCGTGGAAAGTTATTAGTCGTCTCTGATTGGTTAATAAATGGCTCGCTTAAATTCTATTCAAGAATAGCCCCCCTTTTGCAAAAGGGGGGGCAATTGTTGAAAAGATCCATTATTATTATTATTATTATTAATAGTAATAGTGATAATTATTACAATTATTTTCCCGCGTGATATGTAGCTGCGTTTACTTTTGGGTCTTATCTTAATTTCATAGGTAGGCAACAGCACTAGTGTAGAGGATCAGTGTTGTAAGAAATTGCTGTTATATTTTGATTACAAATGAATTTCTTTTTCGTTATAAACGGGGGTTTCTAAATTAAGTTTTACGATCAGTAGAGATGTTAAATTGAAACTGGGATTATAGAGAGGTGTTTTGGCTGCCTATAACGCGGATCAATAATAGCTCAAAATTAGTGGTTGGCGCTGCTTACATTGAGATGGGCTTTCTCCTCTGCCCTGATTCCATTGTTGTGTTCATTGTATGGGTCACAGGTAGTCTCCCCATCAGTGTGGCTGCATGTCTGCCAGATGCCAACTCTCATCTCTGATACTCCACTTGCCCCGTACTGTCTGTCCACTCTCCAGTATGCTGTGTTCGCCATACACATGCACAGTATGATCAGCACCTTGTAATACATTTACTTTTCCAGCCACGCAATTGAAGAAGTTTTCGAGAAAAAATTACCATCCTAGATAAGAAACAGTGGTCACTGGGTATCAAGAGACGTTATTTCAATTTTAATGGTCAGCCAAGACCCTTATCGGTCAACGCATGGTCAACCCACATGCGTTGATCGATAAGGGTCTTGGATGACCATGAGTTGATTAATAAAAGTTCGGGGTTGGCCATGTGTCGACCGATAAGGGGCGGATCGGAGTCGCGAGCTATCCACCCTTCAGGCGTTACCGTAGCGTGCAATAAAATTAATATAATTACTGGACTCCTTGTCAGAGAACAGTGTTTCGAATGAACCCAATTCTAAAATGTGCGAAGAAGTTGACCAGATATTCAAACAAGAACAGAATCAAACAGAACCGCGCAATTGAAAAATTTCTTGAGGAAACCTACCACCCTAGCCGAGTTTGCACATATTGTTCCGTACTAAATAATATGTATAATGCCGCATTAGCGAACTAATAATGCCATTAATAGTAATACGAGACAATACAAACGACACAATAAACAGAAACAAAAAAATAATTACAACAAAAACTATGTAGTCTGTCCATAATACAACTACACGGCCAATTGAAAAAACCAAAAACAAAAGGGGCAAAATTTTTTTGATTGTTTTGAGCCAATAAATCTCTGTCATGAAAAAACAAACTTTAAACTAAAAAATTTTGGATTTTTTTACATATCACTCATCAGGAAACCAACAGACGCTATTTCTGGTGAAACTAAGCCATAGGACAGGATTGCAGAATAACTGCATATTCAGAAACAAATTCTTGCAAACAACATACGAAAACACAAAGTATTGCAGCCATTAAAATTATCAGCTATTATCTGAAAATTATAAACTTTTATTTCAGTCATTTTTAATATTTTAGTTTATATTTAAAAAAACTTGTATATTTTGATTGGTTTTCATTTGAAAATCAATTGGAATTGTGAGTATCTCAAAATTCAATGGACAACAAAAAATCCCAAAAATTGATCAGTTACAGCATTTTTAAGAAAACGAACAGTGTCAAAGATAAAAAACTGCTATATATGAAATAAAAGGAGAAATTTTTTGAAATCACAAATAATGGATGATAGTACCTCTCATTGAAGTTTGAAGTAGAAAAAAAAGAACAGGAAAACAAAAGTTAAAAAAGTCTGATAGTTGTGGAAAAAAGTGTTATCAAAAGTTCTCAAAACCATTGGCTATCAAACGACGGCAAAGAAGAAATCCAGAAAATTGATTACAGTAAAAAATATACAGCAAAAACGATGTGGTCTGTCCATGATGCGACTACATCACCCATCGAAATAAAGAAGAAATCAAAGGGCAGAGTTCAAAAAATGTCATGGAAAAAATCTTTGAACTAAAAAGTTCTGGATTAATTTACCTACCAGTCCTCCGAAAACCAGCGGAGGCTAATTCTGTTCATACTAAGCCAAAGGAAAGGAATGCAGAATAACTGCAGACTCAAAAACAAATTTTACAAGCAACATAAGAAAACACAAAATTTTGAAGCCATTAAATTTATCAACTATTATCTGAAAATTAAATGCTTTTACTTTAGTTATTATGTGTACTATTTTAGTTATAATATTTTTAAAATTGTATCTGTTCACTTGCGTCTCATTTGAAAATCATTTGGAATTGCTATTAACGCGATATTATTTATGGTAATTAAAGAGTCCAAAAAATTGATCACTCACAGTATCTTTTAAGAAAACGCACAGTTTCAATGATTTAAAACATTTGCAGTCAAAAAAGATAATAGAGACCTTTATTAAATTACGGAACAAAATTTAGTCAAAAATCCTTCAAAGCCAAAAGCATTGGTTCTCAAATGACGCAATGAAGAAATTCATTAATTTTGTATTATTGTTGTACAAAAAAATTCTTACAACTAACTAAAAACTAAAAACAGAAAATAGAGTTAAAAACCGGAAATTTGTAACAACTGCAAAAGAAAAGTTTCGAAGTCTTAAAAAATTACGGTTGTCATTAATACTTTTGGATAATTTAAATTACTTTCGTTTGAAATTTCATTGATATCTCTCTGTATTCCGAGATTGCAACTCCAAAAAATCCAACATAAATGAAGTATAAAAAAAAGTTCACTTAATTTGGAAGACAACTTTTAGTATAATAACCAATAGCTTTCAATGGAATGTAATAAGCAGGATAATTTAAAGTTTAATTGGAACCCAAATGATTCATTCATAAATTAAAATAAGCCTAAGGACTAACAGGCAAAAAGCAATAATTCAATAAAAAGGTGCAAAAAGAAACCGTCGAAGCCATTAAAAATATGTGTCATTCGCTGACGACTTTTAAAATTTCGAGCCAGCACTCATGTGTGATAGATGCCAATGAGAGCGTTCAATAAAATGATAGTTGGACAGTACTAAAAAGGAACAAAAATTCAAAACTCAAAAAATATTAAAACTCGTAGAATCAAAGTCACAACGTCCAATTTTGAACGTCCAATTTTGAACGATTAGTGCTTTTAGAAAAAAAGCGCTAATCAAACTAATTTTAAGTTCAATACTAATCATTTTGAAAATAATTTAATGGGATTGATCTAAGAGTTCACCGAAATGAGATTAAGAAGCGGATAATAATCAATTTTCTTTTTTTGAAAAAAAATTTTCAAATTCTTAACATCCATATATGCATTCAACGCATTAAATGGGTTCAGTTACTTTTTATAGGTATCCAATCGCTCTATAAAACAAAAAGATTAAATCATATGACCACAAAACCAACAATTGTAGTAAAAGATAACAATTCATTTAAAATTACGAAAACACAGCGTTGATTCCTGGAAAACACAAAAAAAATGTTCTTTGGGACTCAATTGATTGTAATTAGGATTTGTATTAAAAGGAACTGTGATGTGGAAAGAGCCTTGTTTTTGAATTACATGAGAAAAATCCAAAAATGTGAAACAATTTTGAAGCAAATGTTTTAGATTGTTACCTTCCTGATGAGTCAAAAATTAGCTTTTTTTCGCAGCTCGTCTCCTAGGAACACAAAATTCTTCCGTATTTTACCATGAAGAGCAATCTTGAATTGCAAGTTTTGTTACAAAAAAAATCTAAAAATGTTTAAAAATGACTCAACAGGCTGAAAAAAATCACACCCTAAATAGAAATGTTTACAAAATTTTCTAACCACGATAACTCCTCGAATAAAAGAAAACTAAGAAAAATCGTTTTAATTTAAAATTCTATTCTCGAAGATTTTTTAATGATACCTGTCACGATTCTCTATAATGAAGATATTGAGGTCAAAAACTTATATATTTAACAGAATTTAGGAAAATTTGGACGAAATTACGCAGCATGTGAACAAAAACAACGGAAATCAGTCGAATGTGAACAAAACAGTAAACCTCCATAACTCCTGAAAAAAATTTCAAAAATTTTCTTAATATATTTTACTTTGTATGGGCTTTTTTATGATACCACTCACAACTTTCTACGATGAATATCGATCGGCCAAAATTGATTTAACAAAAAACAAAACCATTTGAGTGTATAGCCGCCCCCCACTAAGTGGGGTAAAAAAAACGAGCGATTGCGGCTTGGTCGTAGCTAGCGATAATTTTTGCGTATATTTTGATAGTTGCGTTTTCAATTTCTTGTGCTAAAATTGAAGCATGATAAGACTGCGTCGACTACATTAGCTATGTATTACTTCAACCTGAATAGAGCTATTCAATGTAAAATAAATGGACATTGGAGGAAAATCATTGACAAACAATTTGGAGAGCAATATCAAAGAAGGAACGACAGTATTAAGGTAACTGGAAAAAACGCACGCCAGGGAGAAACAAAAAATTTCTGAAAACTACTCACGAAAAAATGGGACTCACTTCCAGTTCCAACGCTTGGACACTTTTCCTAATTTCGGCAGTTTTTTATTGCCGTTCATCACTTTCAAACTAGTCCCTGTCCTTACAATCTGTAATAAATTCTGCTAAGATTTCCCATCAATATATTTTGTAAATATAGAAATCAATCAGGAAATTGAACACGGTTAAGCAGGATCAATAACATTCTAAGACCTTTGAAGAAAAAAAATTCGTCGGAACAAAGGATAGATAGATAATGGAAAATTTTGAAACCTTGAAAATAAGGAATAATTTTTAAGTAGAAACTAAATTACAAGAATTACAAGCGAAGAAACTTTTAAATGAACTCAATCCGAGATCCAGAATAAAATCTAACAACTCTTCTATCGAAGATACGCGCCGAAAATTTTTACCATTTCTGACTGCCATAAAGTATTGTACTCTAAAATTAATGCAAATATATTTTAACCCAACTTGTAAACAAAGGAACACACACAAAAGCATATTTGTAATAACCGACGTGCATGAAAGTTGAAATAAGTTTTGCACAAAAAATTGCTTTGTTTATTCTGACATGCGATGTGAATATTATAAAAATCTTCTGAATGCTCTTGAAATTAAAAGACTAAACCCCAAATTGTTTTAATTAAAATAGTGCTTACCAAATTAATTTTCAAGAACCTTGCAAAAATATATTTCATCTTGCAAACTGTTTGTAAATAAAATTTTGTCTTGCAATTCCCTTAATTCTCACGAGATCAAGTTTGCCCTGTAAAGATCGTACAAGCTATTTTTCTTACAAGGACTTTGGAAAGCTTCAGAAGATAGCATTTCAGTCTTCACTAGTTTACAAGGCCGTTTAGTCTCCACTAGGTTATAAGGCGTTTTCGTCTTCATTGAGTTTTCTCTATGGGAAAAAATGCCCAAGTACAAATTACAATCCAAAAAAATGTTCACCAGGAAAAGCCAAAAAAGATTCCTTAATTTTTTAGATGATTTGTTCCAGGCTTGATTGAAGAAAATCAGATAAACAGAGAAAGAGCGAGCCTCAAGTGTAAAAAAGTTAATGGAAGGGTTATTCATAGTCAAAGATTCCTTGGTTCAAAGGAACTCGAGTAACAAAAAACTGTTATCCTGAACATAACCCAGTACTTAAATTTAGAAGCAAAGTCGATTTTAGCACAAGAAATTGAAAACGCTCGTGTCAATACCTACACTAAAGTTATTGCTAACTACGATCCAGTCTCAATGATTCATTTGAATACAGGGTCCTTTTTTCCACATTTTAGAATTGAGCTCTTTCGATACACTATTTTCTGTCAAGGAGTTCAATAACTATATAAAATTTATTGCACACCACGGACTTGATACAAAATTATCACAAACAAATATGAAATCAATACATGAACGCCACTATTCTCCGTAGAAACAATTAAAAATTCAGGGTAAAAGAAGGAAAACTTAGGTTTTTGACGTTTTTTCACTTGATTTATTGGCTCTTTTTAGCGTTGATACTTCTGCAATACACGTTGAAAATAAGAGTTTGTGATAGGTTTCGGGCAAAGTATTTTCGAATTAGCAAACAAAATTAGAGATGCGAACGGTTTCGGGAATGAAGATTGCGGGTAGATTTTAGATAATCTCTACCCCTGAAAATCTTTGCTTTGATCTCTAAAAGTTTTTGGTGACCCCAGAAAGCCAGGCAATTATACGAGAATATATAAAACTTCATATAGATATACATAGTTCTTTAAATGTTTAGTATTATCTATCATGAAAACACCCATTAGGGTTCAAATAACGACCAAAATCAAGGCTAACCTTTTCAGTAGATTATTGTGCTTTTCTGAAAAAAACACATAGCAAATGAAGTTTACAATTTCAATTTCACGAGTTTTTTACATTTTGTGCCAAAGTGAACTAATTAATTGATCTTCAACGACGTTTGGAGCAATAATTACAAACATATGCGTCTTTTTACGACTAGAACAGGAGTGCTACGTTTCTGTAGGTTTTTAAATTGGAATGTCTGTTTGTTCAGGCAACGGTTTGAACTAAAAGCAAAAGTACGTAATTTTACCATGTGAAATAAATTTCTATGAGCGAGCAAAGTGTTTCGTTGATACGCTACGTCGAATATTTAACTTTTCGAAAAATAAAATTGTTTAAAAATATTAGCGCATACGGATAAACGTCTTCAGCCGTTTTTCGTTGAGAACTTAATTTTTTTGCAAGTATTTTTTATCTTAATAAGATTATTCCATCGGCGCCGCGTCAACAAGTAACCCACTGGAGTTGATAATAGAGTAATTTTTAGAGTCTTGCAGTGCGGTTCAGGTGCAAGAACGCCTCAATTTTTCAGTTCATTTTTGGCTTATCAAAAAAGTTACCTCTTGTTGGGGTCTTTGAGCGGACCTTGTTGTAATTGTTGCGCATGGTATTAACCCTATTGATAATTCATGCATTGAACACTTCTGTTGTTAAGTTTAGGTCCCTTTGTTTCATTTAATTGTAAACACTTAAATTCGTTTTTGGTGCTTTTGTCTTTTTTTCCAAGTTTTATGTAACATTTTGATTTCATCTCCTAGAAAAAATTTTCTGTATGCCATCAGTTTTTTTGGTGTCTTTGATAAGTTCAAAATCTTTTGGGGTTAAGTGTTAATAATTGATTGAATATTTGTTGTTTTTTATTTAAAAATTTATCATGGTTCTTAATCTTGAAATTAAATTTTTAAGGTTTTATTTGGATTGAAGGACAGCTTTTTGATTTATGAGAATCTCCAATGCATTCACTTTGTCGACTTTATAATAAATAACTATTAAAAGGGCCAATAATAAATTGGTTTGTTTGGAAAAAAAATCACAAAAAAACAAAGTGATTCAAAAATGCCTCTCTTTTTTTTCAACAACAACCGTCAGCCTGTCACAGGATATTATTTTAGCACTCTTGTTTTTCAGACTCAAAAAAGCGCTATAGTTTTTCGTTTTTACGACTCAAAGAGGAGTATTGGCGAAGTGCTTTTTTAGCGACTTTTTTGGAGTAAATTTATAGCAGAAAGTGAGATGTGTGAAACAAATTTTGAGGGGTTAAATTCGTGAACAATATGAGAGAGTAAAGCGAAAGTGGTGATTTTTTGTTGTTGCAGCTGTTTTTGAGAGAAAAAAATTTTTAAGCGAGCAACACCTTTTCTTCACGTGCGGCTTTTTCCTGCATTTTTTTGGTTTTAACTATTTGGCTGAGAGGTTTGATCAGGCTTTGCAATTAACTGTAAGATTGCATTCATAGCTTTTTCAAGTTCTGTGCTGTTTATGAGACTTAAGCTAATTTAGGTTTTTAAAAGCAATTCTGCGTTTTCTTATGCTAGCTAATTTGTTTTTTGCCCATTTTTGATCCAGCGGGGATTAAACAGACACCAATTGCCCTATGAAACGTTTAGGTATCAATTTATTACAATTTCTTCATGGTAGAAAACCATTTTTGTTGAAAAATACGACAAATTGAGAAACTTGAAACTGTTTTTTTGTAATTTTCTTCATTTCAAAGTTAACGGCTTTTATGCTTTCAATTAAATTAAAATTAAATTGAAGTTTTAAGGTGGTTTTGTATTGCGAAGAAACAATTGTTTTTCTTATTATTTAGTTCAGCTAATTTTTGGAGCTCATTTTTTTCATTATTTGACCACAAGTTTTCTTGTTTCGTAAAAGCTTTTATTTGGCCTATGTTCTTAAAAAGGGTAGATACTGGCAAAGGTGACTGTTCAAGTTGTTTTGAGACTTCTAACGGCTATGTTTCTGCGGAAATTTTTCGCTTGACGGATTCCGCGCTTTTGTTCTAAAACAATCTATATCTTCTTGAACTCTTCAGCTTTGGTTGATTTAAGTAAGTGACTCGCAGAATGATTTAAAGTTTGTTGCTAAACAAGAAAGCAATTCTCAGCTATAAAGAATTGAAAACTAATGTCGCTAATTGGTGATTGAGATGCCAGATTGGCATACTGAAGATCAGTGCCCCTGTGGGAGCGTTTTTTTGCACGCTCTTCATAACTTAGATTGTCTGGCTTGTCTATCGAGAACAGTTCATCCCATTTTAATCAGTGTTTGTATTACATTGTCATCTGGCGACCTTTTTGACTGCTTATTCATAAAGGGACGGTTATCTTGCAAGATTTTTTAAATATTTCGCTAGATAACCGTGCGATTTGAAAAAGTCTTGCGAGATAGCAAAATATCTTCTAAAAAATTCTCTTGTAAAACAACTATCTTGCAAGACCCCCAGAAACATGCCTTAGGTATGATCTAACTTAGTCTAAGTGAAACACAATGCTCTGAGGTGCATCTAAAGGTCTCCTTATTTTTAAAAAAAATCTTTTTAACAAGCATTAAGAGTGCCTTTCTCAAAAACAAGTTGCACAATTCAAGTTTCTGCTATTTACTAGTCGTGAATTTTTTGAGAGCAATTATAACGTTATTCACGCTACGACGCATATCTGATAATCGTATTGTAAACATATAAAAAAAAATATTATTCTACAAACAATACAGGGATTAGACAAAAAGTCGCATAATAATGTTTTAAGTTTTTGCCTAAAGTATATTGGGTTTGCCTGATTCAGAAACAAAATTAATCTTCATTACGTGATCAGTGTCGGGATCAAGTAAATTTGATCGATTTCTCCATTATTTTTCAGTACACATTTTTGCTAGTTACTATAAGCAAATTTAGATCAAAGTTGTTTCAAACTTGGATATACCCGCAACTGAACTCTGCGTTGTGTTTTTGGGACTGGCGTAAAAATAGTGCCATCTTTTGTAACTATTTTTTGCTCCATAAGCCGCTAGTTCTTGAGCGTCATGTTTTTCCATTGTTGACGTATCTGACAATTGAGATATTATCAATTAATCCGAATTGAAAGAACGCCTAATTGCTGATCTATTTTAGAAATGTCCCCCTCGATACTAATCAAAAACGAAACGGATTAAAACGACAATTAGCAGTTTAGCATTTACCTATAACACTGTTCTTAAGAACAATTAAGCATCTTAAATTGGTCTCAAGTAATTATAATCAAGTTCGGACAATGAAATTATAGGCTAATTACATGCTTCCAATGGAGGAATTAGGTTAATTGTATCGGAGAGAACTGGTTACAAAATGTAAGTTTTTTAATAAGATATAAAAAACATATTTGGACGTTTTGAGCTGCTATATACCATCATGGAAAAATTGTTATAGAGAATGTAAAATGCTGACGAAATATGTCATTAATTTCCTGAAGACGCAAAATGTATTGAAATTTACATTTTCGGACATTGGCTATTTTGTAAGAATCTTGCAAGATTTTTTTTCGTTGTGACTCGGGTTCGGAAAGATTCAGCTCCACGTACAAGAAATAGTTCTTACCTGGTTGACACATGAGAGGGAAAAGTAGGCAATTTCTTCATTTCTTTTTTGGGCCATCGATTATAAATGTGAACCTTAGATTCAATTTGGTCACCCAGTCTTATGTTGGTAAGTTTACAATAAAAGTCAGCTCAATATTTTTTTGCAAGTTTTCAAAAATAAATAAAAGTATCAAGAGCACGACTAATAAATAAGGTTGAAAAGCGAAATTGAAGTTTTCAGAATGTATTTTTGTTAAAAGGAGTAATGGAATAACACTAGAACAACATCGGAATTCAACAGCAGTTTGCTAAATTTAAGAGCAGACTGTAAAGCTATAACGCATTTAAAAAATTAAACGTAAATCAAACAAATGTGCTTTTTAGGAAAATATTCACCATATGCAATGTTTAACGCTGCAAATATGAAACCGTATTTTTTATAACACACAATGCTCCGTTATTTTTTATAGTCACTTTTTCTGCATGCAGAAACGGTGGTGGTTTCAACACAAACACACACACAGTGTAAGAAACATTAATCGCTTTATACACAGCACTATAGACTAAGGAAAACAGTATATACAACAAATAACAGGATACGTGTCAGCTCAAGTATTTCAAAACGTTTTTTTAAAATGAGTGGAAATGGGAGAAAAGCGATTCAGTAACACGCTGAATAGTCGTGTATTTTTTATGTTAATGAAAAGGAACTATATAAAACTAAAGATACGTAAAAAAGAAACTAGATAAATATATAAATAACTGATGGTGATACAACATGATTCATGTTAGAATCATACTAGTTCAATTCATCAACAGCTTGGACCTGTGTTCAGGTCTTATGAACAAATAAAGGACCCTTATTC
>NC_134469.1:59262652-59445063 GCF_964194025.1 Convolutriloba macropyga
TGGTGTCGTTCATTTATACGTCGTCCATTTGACACCCCATATTACTTACCAAACGATTAATTGTTGGTCTAATTATTTTTGCAGTAAAAAAGATTTTTCGCGTTTGTGCCCCCCCAGCCTAGTGGGCAATATTATTTGCACCCCCCAGACGCACGTGCCATATTTTTACATAATGATGTTCTATGCAATGGCACGTGCTCTGGAACTGGGGGGGGGGGCACAAACGGAAAAATTTTAAAAAAATGTTATGGGTGCGTTTCAACACGACGACGTTTCTTTGGCGCCAAAGCCCGGCTGTTTTTTTCGGATTTTAATTTTGC
Organism: Convolutriloba macropyga; assembly: GCF_964194025.1. Classification (NCBI taxonomy): domain Eukaryota; kingdom Metazoa; phylum Xenacoelomorpha; order Acoela; family Convolutidae; genus Convolutriloba; species Convolutriloba macropyga. The sequence continues at coordinate 59,262,973 of NC_134469.1, forward strand.
AATTTTGTATCAGTTGGAACAAAAATCAGTGTCGTCGATTTGAAACCCTCTTTTTTAATGTGACCAATAGCTTCGAAGGCTTATAAGTGTGAAAAAATTTTAGTTGAACGGTATTTGCTACACAAACACGCTAACAGGCACACACACGCACAAAACACAAAATCAGATACAGTATATATATATATATATATATATATATATATATATATATATATAGACATATATATATATATATATATATATATATATATATATATATATATTTATATATATATATATATATATATATATATATATAGACACATATATATATATATATATGTATATATATATATATATATATATATATATATATATATATATATATTTTATATATATATATATATATATATATATATATATATATATATATATATACATATGAATATAAACGTTGAAAAGTATTTAATTTTTTGTTTTTTTTTGTCTTGGTTTTTCAACTTTGTTGGCGCCAATGATTCCCTTTTCCTTGCTTGTACGAGGCTTAATGAAAACACAAAGTGATCTTTTCAACGCGGTAGAAACGTAAGGACTAAAAAGGATCAAGTTTCATTAAAGGTCCGAAGCTGGCTTCAGTAGTCCCTAAAAGGGGAATTTAGCAATTCAGGTGCAAAAAAGACCCAATTCAAAAATAAAGTTCTTTTTTAGGAGAACTTTAGCCCAAAATGGAGCAATTTTTTCCGTTTTGCTTTGTATTTTTTGTTTTATTAGTCGGGAAATGACCTTTTTCATGATCAATAATAGTCTGCTGCAAGATATCATTACTTTCTAGTAGCACTATTGAGGTAAATGTTTTAGAACTCTAATTATCAACACCAAAAACTGTACTAATATCACCAATTTTGTCAAGTTTTTAATTTTTTTTGTAATTTTTGAGTTTCTACAGCCTGAGGGGCAAGGAAATTCTTTCTAGGTTTGTATGGATCTATTCTGTTTTGTTTGTACCCCAGCTTAAGGGCTTTACACTTTGTGTCATCTTCTGAAATTTTCAAGCCTCAACGGTGGTGCAACATCCTTTAATGTGTGATGATATAATTCTGCATAGCTTTTAGTGGTAATGGAATTAGTTTCAAGTTTTTCATTGAGAAAATATATGGGTTTTTTTAAAAAAAATTTGAATTTTTAATATATTTTAAAGTTATTGTCTTTTTCCTAGTTTATTGATTTTTATGGGCCAATCAATTTTTTTAAAGCTTCAATTTGGTCTACTGTTTAGCACCAGGAGACAATGAAAATTACCTGAAGATATCTTTATTGCGAGGTTTGTTCACCGTTCTAGAAAACAACCAAATGTTTTCATTTTTTCTTCAAAGTTTTTGATCATATACTGAGTGTATTGAACTTATGTGCCAATCGAACAATTTTGATTCTGGCAGAAACATTAGTTCGAAATTTTTCTTTCACTTCATTAGACTTGTCCTGCTATTTGATAAAATATTTTTAGAAAACTGTTTGTCTTTTTGAGCTTTCACAACGGGACAGACATGTAAATCTAACCGGACATCCACTACCAATAGAAGCCTAAAACTAACTTCAGTAGTTCATGAAGTTTTTAGGGTAGTCAAGCAGCTGTGAAGGCCGTTATTCAATGTTAAAAGGTGGTATTTATAACTTTTTGAGTTTTTTTTATGTTGCTTTTTTGCGTTTATTCGTCTTTTTGCCATTTTTTTATTTAGTTATAACTATATTTAGAAAATATAGTTATTTTCTATGAGCAATTTGGGAGAAATTTTTTAGTTTTTCAAAGATAAACAAGCAAATTTATACTAAATGTTACAATTTTTTTTCATTTTTTTCTTTCGAAAAATATTTTGTCATTCTTTAAGTTTTTCCAAGCCTAGATATTAGGCATCTTAATCTGTAGTTTGTTATTGAATTGCATAATTTTTAATTGTAATGGAATGGTTTTCAACAGTTTAACAACACGACTTTTTGGAGTTTTCTGATAAAACTTGCGAGTTTTTTATAAAAGTTTTAGTGAAATTTATTTTTTTCCGGCACCAAGTGCCAGGAAAATTCGGCTAAAATTTGACAATAGTTAACAGAAAGCTTTTGTTGGCAATTGATTTATTTTTAATTTTTTCATATCACAAATTTTGTCAATTTTTTGATGAACCCTGCAATTTTTATCAGGTTTTTTATGCAAGTTGTTGTTATTTTTTGAGTTTTTATGGCACCATAATTTCCTTTAGGGTTTGATAAAATGTTACCTCTCTTTTTTCTTTTCATAAGTTTTCTGGCCTCAAGATCCAGAAAATCTCCTCTAGAGTCTGACAATAGTTTACTGCATAGCTGTTAGTGCCAATGGAATTGTTTTTAACCTTTTAATGGGTGTTAGTGAAATGATTTTGAGCATTTTGTATTCACGAAATTTATCAATTTTTTAAATATAACTTTTAGTTCTTTTGAATTCATCTCCCGAAAAATGTCAAGGCGCCAAGAGGCAAGGCACCTCCATTTGGATTTGATTGTAGATTACTGCATGGTTGAAAGGGTCAATGGAATGTTATTCAACATTTTTTATTCATCATTTTTTGTTCCTTTTGAGACAACTTAAGTTTTTTCAAATCTCTCAAAAATAATAATTTTCAATTTTATCAATCTTTATGGCCCAGTGAAGATTTTTGTCCCTTGAAATCGGACTGATAAAATTGTGAAGAAAAAAAATTGCGAAGATGTTAATATCACCAATTTCAGCACCAATTTGAGTACTTTTCAAATGTTCAGTGTTATGGAAGCTTTAGTCAGCATCTTAGTATATTGATCTTTGAGGGCCAATGAATTTATTTATGAAGCTTCAATTGGTCTACTGTTTAGCACCAGGAGACATTGAAACTGTTCTGAAGATATTATTTTTGCGTGGTTTTGCAAACCTTCTAAAAGAAGTGCAAAAATTTTCAAAATTTTTGATCGTTTTCTGAGTTTAGTGAACTTTATGGGCCAACTACATTTTTTAGTTCTGGCAGATGCATCAGTTTGAATTTTTTTTCACTTCCTTGGATTGGTTTTCAGGAATTGTCCGTCCTTCTATGTTTTTTCGGAAAGATGTTGTTCAATGTTTTTTCGTGATTTTGGGCTTTCACAAAAAGATAAACAAGTAAAGCTCTAAAACTAGCTTCAGTAGACCAAGAAGCTCTTAGGGTAGTAAAACAACTGTGAACGCCATAATTCAATGTTAAAGGTCGTCTTTTAAATATTTGAGTGTTTTTAAAAATGCTGATTTTTTGCGTTTTTTTTGTCTTTTATCAATGTCTTTCCGTTACCAGTCTGAAAACAAAGTTTGCAAAAATTGACAACGGTGTTTTGCAAGACATAGTTAATTTCTATGAGCAATGAGAATTATGTTTTACTATTCCTAAAATGAACACGCAATATTTTACTAATAGTTACGCTTTTTTCAGTTTTTGTTTACAAAAATCTTTTGTCATTCTTTAAGTTTTTCCAAGCTTAGATGCTAAGCACCTCTGTGGTTTGTTATAATGTTGCATAATTTTTATCGGCAAGGGAACGGTTTTCAACAGTTTAAAAACACCACTCTTTGGAGTTTTGTGATCAAACTTGAAAACTTTTTAAAAAGTTTTTGAAAACTTTCTGAAATCATTTGTTTTTCCGGCAACACGTGCCAGGAAAATTCCTCTAAAGTTTGATAATGGGTAACTGAAAATTTTTCTTTGCAATGAATTTTTTTCTATTTTTTGTATCAAAATTTTTAAAAATTTTTTGGTTAATCGTGCAATTTTTATCAAGTTTTTTAAAGAAAATTTTTGTTAATTTTTGAGTTTTTACTGCACCAGTTGACAAGTAACTTTCTCTCGGCTTTGATATTATGTTACTTCTTTTTTGTTTTTTCATAAGTTTCCCTAGCCTCATGATTCAGAAAATCTCCTCTAGAGTCTGACAAAAGCTTAACGCATAGCTGTTGGTAGCAATGGAATTATTTTCAACCTTTTAATGGTTGGTAGTGAAATGACTTTGGGCATTTTGATGTCACGAAGGTTCGCAATTTTTTAGTATAATTTGCAGTTATTTTAAATTTATCTCCCAAAAATATCATTTTTCCAGTTTTTTTGGGCCAAGAAGTACCTCCACTAGGATTTAACAGCAGATTACTGCATGTTTGGAAGTGTCAATGGAAAGATATTCAATGTTCATTTTTCCTAATTTTTTGTTCTTTTTGTGACATTTTTTTTTCAAAGCTCTCAAAAACAATAACTTTCAACTTTATCAATCTTTATGGCCCAGTGAAGATTTTCCTTCACTTGAAATATTACTAATGATTTTCAGAAGACAATCAAATATCTAAGGACACCAATTTCAGCACCAATTTCAATACTTTCAAGTTTTCAATGTTATTGAAGTTTTCGCCAGTATCTTAGTGTATTGATTTTTGAGGGCCAATGAATTTATTTATGAAGCTGCAGTTTGGTCTATTGTTTAGCACCAGGAGACATTGAAACTGTTCTGATGATATTGTTTTTAAGTGGTTTCGCAATGAAATGATTTTAATTTGCAATGGATTATCAAATTTAAAAAAAATTTTTTTTTATGTAAGTTGCAATTTTTAAACTAGCCAAATTTTTAATATAACTTGCATTTTTTTTGAATTTGTCTCCAAAAATTTGTTATTTTTCGGTTTTATTTGATCCAAGAGGCCAGTGCTCTCGTAGTTAGATTTGATAGTAGGTTACTGTATGGTTGGTAGAGTCAATGGAATGGTTTTCAACATCTTACTATTCCTCAAATCTCTCAAAAATAATAACTTTCAATTTTATCAATCTTTATGGCCCAGTGAAGATTTTTGTCCCTTGAAATTGGACTGATAAAATTGTGAAGAAAAAAAATTGCGAAGATGTTAATATCACCAATTTCAGCACCAATTTGAGTACTTTCAAATATTCAGTGTTATGGAAGCTTTATTCAGCATCTTAGTATATTGATCTTTGAGGGCCAATGAATTTATTTATGAAGCTTCAATTGGTCTACTGTTTAGCACCAGGAGACATTGAAACTGTTCTGAAGATATTATTTTTGCGTGGTTTTGCAAACCTTCTAAAAGACGTGCAAAAATTTTCAAAATTTTTGATCGTTTTCTGAGTTTATTGAACTTCATGGGCCAACTACATTTTTTAGTTCTGGCAAATGCATCAGTTTGAATTTTTTTCACTTCCTTGGATTGGTTTTCAGGAATTGTCCGTCCTTCTATGTTTTTTCGGAAAGATGTTGTTCAATGTTTTTTCGTGATTTTGGGCTTTCACAAAAGGATAAACAAGTAAAGCTCTAAAACTGGCATCAGTAGACCAAGAAGCTCTTAGGGTAGTAAAACAACTGTGAACGCCATAATTCAATGTTAAAGGTTGTCTTTTAACTATTTGAGTGTTTTTAAAAATGCTGACTTTTTGCGTTTTTTTTTGTCTTTTATCAATGTCTTTCCGTTACCAGTCTGAAAACAAAGTTTGCAAAAATTGATAACGGTGTTTTGCAAGACATAGTTAATTTCTATGAGCAATGAGAATTATGTTTTACTATTCCTAAAATGAACACGCAATATTTTACTAATAGTTACGCTTTTTTCAGTTTTTGTTTATAAAAATCTTTTGTCATTCTTTAAGTTTTTCCAAGCTTAGATGCTAAGCACCTCTGTGGTTTGTTATAATGTTGCATAATTTTTAACGGCAAGGGAACGGTTTTCAACAGTTTAAAAACACGACTCTTTGGAGTTTTGTGATCAAACTTGAAAACTTTTTAAAAAGTTTTTGAAAATTTTCTGAAATTATTTGTTTTTCTGGCCACAAGTGCCAGGAAAATTCCTCTAAAGTTTGATAATGGGTAACTGAAAATTTTTTTTTGCAATGAATTTTTTTCTGTTTTTTATATCAAAAATTTTAAAAATTTTTTGGTTAATCGTGCAATTTTTATCAAGTTTTTTAAAGAAAATTTTTAATATTTTTTGAATTTTTACTGCACCAGTTGGCAAGTAACTTTCTCTCGGCTTTGATATTATGTTACTTCTTTTTTGTTTTTTCATAAGTTTCCCTAGCCTCAAGATTCAGAAAATCTCCTCTAGAGTTTGACAAAAACTTAACGCATAGCTGTTGGTGGCAATGGAATTATTTTCAACCTTTTAATGGTTGATAGTGAAATGACTTTGGGCATTTTGATGTCACGAAGGTTCGCAATTTTTTAGTATAATTTGCAGTTATTTTAAATTTATCTCCCAAAAAATATCATTTTTCCAGTTTTTTTGGGCCAAGAGGTACCTCCACTAGGATTTAACAGCAGATTACTGCATGTTTGGAAGTGTCAATGGAAAGATATTCAATGTTCATTTTTCCTAATTTTTTGTTCTTTTTGTGACATTTTTTTTCAAAGCTCTCAAAAACAATAACTTTTGACTTTATCAATCTCTATGGCCCAGTGAAGATTTTCCTTCACTTGAAATATCACTAATGATTTTCAGAAGAAAATCAAATATCTAAGGACACCAATTTCAGCACCAATTTCAATACTTTCAAGTTTTCAATGTTATTGAAGTTTTTGCCAGTATCTTAGTGTATTGATTTTTGAGGGCCAATGAATTTATTTATGAAGCTGCAGTTTGGTCTATTGTTTAACACCAGGAGACATTGAAACTGTTCTGATGATATTGTTTTTAAGTGATTTTGCAACCCTTCTGTAAAATTTGCTAATGTTTTCAAATTTTTTCCAAAATTTTTGATCATTTCCTGAGTTTATTGAACTTTAGGGGCCAATTCAAAATTTTTTTAGCTCTGGCAGATGCATTATTTTGATTTTCTTGCAAAACTCAGAGAAGTAAAGCTTCTGGGAAGGCCCTGATTGACAAAAAATGACAATTAAAAAAAGAATTATTTTTCAAAGTTCAAAAAAACGACTATTCAAAAAAATGATTTTTTTTAAAACATGGAATGAAAACTCTAAAAACTTCTATAAATTTGCGTGTTTATGCTTGGAGTACTATAACAAATTGCTCACAAATTGGTCATATAATGTATTTGTTTCTCGAAAAAACATATATCAACTATTACAAACCCCAAGTTCAAAAAAAGAAAGAAAGGCGAAAAACACAATAAAGCAACATTTCAGGCTCAAAAACTCATAAAAACAAATTTTTGCCCCTAAGTCAGGACCTTCCCAGAAGCTTTGCTTCTCTGAGCTTTGCGAGGACTACTCAAGCTAGTTTTAGGGCTCTATTGAAACTTGATCCCCGCTTAGCTTTACTTGTTTATCCCGTTGTCAGCCCCAGATGCCTCCTCCATGGATGAATACTAAACTACTGCATATTTCTTATCTGCAACGGAATGGTTTAAAAAATTTAACATTACCAGTTATAGCAGGTTTGTGATAGCAGTTTTGATTTTTTTTTAAATTTTTTGAAAAATTTTGACATTATTTAAATTCTCCTGGCCTCAAGTGCCAGGAAAGTTTTTCTACTGCTTGATTGAATGTAACTGAAAACTTTTTTGCAATGAAATGATTTTAATTTGCAATGGATTATCAAATTTAAAAAAAATATTTTTTTTTATGTAAGTTGCAATTTTTAAACTAGCCAAATTTTTAATAAAACTTGCATTTTTTTTTGAATTTTTCTCCGAAAATTTGTTATATTAAATTTGTTGGTTTTATTTGATCCAAGAGGCCAGTGCTCTCGTAGTAAGATTTGATAGTAGGTTACTGTATGGTTGGTAGAGTCAATGGAATGGTTTTTAACATCTTACTATTCCTCATTTTTTTGTTCTTCGTGACAATTTCTTTTTTTCGAATCTCTAAAAAGATACGTTCCGACTTTATTGATATTTTTGGGCCACTAAAAATTCTCTTTCGCTTGATTTGAGATTAACAATTTTCCAATGACAATAATGGTTCTAAAGACAGCAAAATCATCAATTTTAGCAAAATTTTAATGATTTTTTTTGTTTGGAAATTATTGCCAGTTTCTTCGTTTATTGACCTTTAAGGGCCGATTATTTATATGGGAGACACTGATTGTTTGTTTGACTTTTTTAGAAAGTGCAAAACAGAATTGGTTGTGAACACAACACTTTTGCTAATTTTAGAAGCTTTTGGAAAACTTCTTGGTTTTTTAATGAATTTTAGTTTTTCAATCTTTACCAATGAACCCATTTCAAGGTTTTTGCGTGGCTTATTGGCTCTTTTTTTGTGGGTAAATTTTGACCTCGAAGGTAAAAGCTTAGAGAAATTTAGCAAAGATTTTAATTTTGTTTCTTTTATCTGTTTGTTTTAGATTTTTCCATCTTTTGAATTAATTGCGCTTTGGTCTGCCAATGTTAATTTATACGCTGGTCAGATGCAGTAATTCTCATTTTTTAAATAAATTGATTTTGTTTAAACCTTTTCAATGTGATAAACAGGTAAGAACCAATTGGGATTATTTTCGTTAAAAGCCCGAATCTGGCTTCAATGGTCTCTAAGTGATTATAGCAGTGCAAATGCTGGTAAGGCCCTAATTTAGGGTTATTTTTTCTCCTTAGGAGATGTTGAACCCGATATGGTGCAGTTTTGTAATTTTTGTTTCGAACTTTTTTTGATTAGCCTTCAATTGACGTTGGTCAAGGTCATTAAAACATGTTGCGAGATATAACTACTTATGATGGGTATTTTTGAGGCAATTGTTTTAGAACTAACATCAACTTAAAAAATACTAATTTTTGGAATATTGTCAAGTTTCGTGAATTGTTTTTTGTTTAGTTTTATTACGTTTCTCCAGACTCAAGGGCAATGAAATCTCTTCTAGGCTTTTATGGATCTAAATCTTTTTCCCCTCTATGGGTGCATAAAAATGACTGGGGCAAAACAGAATATATACGGTTACATAATAAGTTACTGCATAGTTTCTAATGGCAATGGAACAGTTTTGAAAATCTTAATGTCACAATTTTTGCCTTTATGTTAAATTAAGCTATTTCTACAAATTTTTTCCAAAATGTTTGCTGTTTGCTTTAAACTTTTACCAGCCTCATGGGCTACAAAGCATCCTTTTTGGTCTAATAATAGGCTAATGATTAATTTGTAGTGAAATTCAAAAAGTTTTCAACAATTTATTATCGCTAGGAACTGACAGTATGTTAGTGCATGTCTTGTTGGGGCAAAGGAATTGTTTCCATTTTTTAACTTCACAAATGTTTGCCAAATTTTTAAATCAAACTTGATTTTTTTCAAAGTGTCTGAAAATTATCTCCAAGTTTGATTTTAGCAATATTTTTGAACGGAGCACTTTTCTAAGGTCCAAAATGGGTGACTGACCGGCCCCTGGAATGATAATTGGTTCTGAAAGTATTAATGTCAAAATTTCTGATGACAATTCAGTAAAGTTTGCAAATATTTTCCTTTTTTGAAGGTTTTGACCATTTTCTTAGTTTGCCAATTTTAACGGGACAACAAATTTTTTCCTTTCTTGAGGATGGGTTACCGGATTGATCTCAGAGACAAAAAATGGGATTGTACATGCATTTTGTTTTTGAATTCTTCTTTGAAATTTTCAATTTTCAATTTCTTAAATTTTTTTAAATAAATATCTATTTGGTTGTCGTTTTTGGCTCATGATTCTCTTTCAAGGTTTGTGCAGGTGTTAAGGAGTATATAAAAATTGATTATGTTCGGCCTTCACGGAAAAAGATTCAGGAGTTTTGTCAATGATAATTTTTTTGTATAGTTTGCTGGATTCTTTTCGTTTCTCATTCTTTCAGATTGTTTTTCGCTTTGAATGGACTTTTTCAATTGATCTCATGATCAAGTGCAGTAGTTCTAAATTAAAATATTTGGATTGTATTTTATAACTTATCTGGCTATAATTTGCTTCGTTGTTTTAAACTTCTTTAACATTTCATTAGTTCACGGTATGTTCAACATTTTGCATTAAGTTTTTCGACTTCTAATGGCTAGTTTCACTCTTCTCTCATTTTGCATAAAAAATTTTGTAAAAATTAGGAGCTCAGGAAAGCTATTCAAGTTGAACAAGTTCACTGCCAAAAGAGATCAGAATTAGAAAAAAGACAAACCTGCAAAACTGAAATTTATATGCCCGATATTCGAACATTGTTCAAATTTACCATTTCTAATGCCTATTGATTTTGATACAAGCCCTTGTGTTGTCTCATTAGCAAACAGGACTATGTTCAGCGGCAAAATGACATCAAAATAGTCCACAATTTAAACTTGGATAAGTACCAAATTATATATTTTTTAGTTTTTTCCCTCCTTTCAATCCCAATCTTGGTTACGGGAATCAACAGCGGCTATATTCCGGTTATCTGCTGGGTATAATTTATTTTGTGAGGTCCATTATGACTCTGATTTTGGCGCCTGGCTCTTCTGTGGGCGATTGTCTCAATTCCTGTTATGCAACGTTGTTTTTGGATAGTGCTCAGGAGTCAATTTATCAAGTCATGAGAGGCTGGAAGTTGTTTGGATAGCCCCAATTACTGGGGATTTCAGTTTCTGGCGGAAGAATTCGTAATTGGGACAAACAATTCAATTTGAATTTCTGTAAGTTTTTGCTTGAAATTTCTCCGTGTCTGCTTTAATTATTTTTTAGCTTAATTTATTTGAATAGATTTCAGCTCAACCAACCTGCATCAAGCTTCTTCGCCCCTGTTTGATCAATTTGACAGACATCGCAAAAATTGTTATTCAATTTAGTGAGCTATTTATGAAAATTATTCTGTGTACATCAAACACACTGTAGCGTGCTACTTACAAGCCCCTTGTGAGCGAACGCCTTTGATTCCCATTTTCAATATACCCCTTGGAAATGGCATCCCCACCACCGCTACTAACCCCTGAACAGCTTTGTGAAATGCAGTGCCAAATTGGTATCCATTGTTTTAAATGTTAAAGCGTTTATGCCCACCTTGCTTTTCCCGGCCTTTCAAATAGATCAAAAATTGGACTGATTTTGTTGGTCCAAGAGTAATTGGTTGCCAACTTCTGCTGCTGAGCTGTTGGCACTTGATAGAATTTCTGCAAATGAGCAAAAACTAGATTGCGTTGATGCTACTATCCGCAAGGTTTCTTTACTGTGAAATGAAAAAACTACGATGTTATAAAAGTGCATCAGGTACCAAAAGACAAAAAGCCGAGGATTTGACTATAGAAACAACCCAGCGAAGGCAAAGATCTTCTATCTTCTAAATAATTAAAGACTTGTACCAACACAAACAAATCGGTTATATGATTGGTCGAAAGACTTGCCTAGCATCAATTTGTCTATGCCGGACGACTTAGCCAACATATTTCTGTCACGCATGGAAGATTTTTCTGCAACAAACTGCCTTGAACTCCTTCATTTTTGTCAGATTTCAACAAAAGAATCACAGCTTAAGTCATTTCATTGTCTGTTGAAGTTTGAAGTTGAAAAAGTCAAGTCACTGTAATCTTGACCTCAAGATGTTACCGTTTCAAAGTTCTATCTGAACAAGCCTGCACGTAAACGACTGAAAAACGTTGAGAACAAATGAGCAAATGTAGCATTTTTTACCACTATGAAAAGCGAATGTTTAACTTTTTCTTGGATAATGCGCGCTTTGTGAAAAACAAAACAATATAACTAATTGCTTCATTGCAAATCAATGCGATCAATAATGGAATATGTGTCCAATTATGAATTAGAGATGTTTGTTAATTCCTTTTGCAACAATGTTGCCACTTTGGTTTTAAATTGTTTATTTTACAGATCAAATTTTCAGTTCTAGAGTTTCGGAAGTCATTTGTGAGAGCTTTTCTAAACCTGCTGCGAAACCTTGAAAAATCAGGCAACTATTTTTTTCTACTAATAACCGCCTACAGAGTGCCTTGAGGAGGTGTCAAATGGTTTATTGATAATTTTACAAATTTTCTGGAAGATAGAAAGATATGCGTTAATAGAACTCTTCTCTTAGGCGATTTCAATATTTCCCTGAAGTTCAACAATGAGGCTTCATAGCTCTTGAATCATTTTATGGAAGAAATTGTTCTAAGCCAGCATACCAAAATCCAAACTCACAAGTCACGTGTTCTTCTGAATTTTATTATATTGTCCTGTGAAATTCGTTTTAATGTAAAATCAAGCACTTTTACCTGCCTCAATCTGATCATTCCCTCCTTTGTTTTCAAGTGATTGGAATCTTAGCCAACCACAGCGACAAATGTTTTACCGGAACTGGGTATTAATTAGGTCTTACTTGTATCTTAATTCGCTGTTAAGTAGTTTCAGCATAGAGCAAGCTTCGAGAGTTGACAAAACCGGGATTGACTATCTGGCTGCAGATGAAAATTTTTCGAATGATCACTTACCGCTTAAGCTTATAACCATTTTCGAACAAAAATTCCCGTTTTATGACGTTGAACGGATATTCTTGAACAGAAAAAAAGAAAATGTAGGACACTTTGCCGTGTGAAAAAAGGAGTTTCTGCTACAGGTCTCATTAAACTTTTAGTTTCAAAAGTAGGGAATAATTATGCTTGAATTTACGCAGCTGAAAGTCCAGCGATCTTCCCGTTGACAAACAAACAGTTTTGCGCCTTCACTCTAATATCCTTGAGCGATTTGAAAAAGCTACTTTTGGCTTCAACGACTAGGACGACAACGCTGGATAGGATTCCGAGAGGATTGTAAAATCTTTTTAAATTGAATTTTCTTCTGTAGTATTGTACATCATCCATTTTTCTGTGGAAACAATTTGCCCATCACGCTCTTAAATGAGCAATTGTTAAACCTCATTTTAAAACCGTTAATCTAGATCCTGAGGATTTTGCAAATTAAAGATCAATATTGAACGTCAGTTATACATTAAGTTTATTAGAAAGATCGCTCTTGTACTACTTACCGATCACCCTGAGAGCAACGTCTTGTTCTGTGCTTTTCAATGTGCCTGTAGAAAGCTTGCTTCTAAAATTCACCAACGACATGATACGTAATTTAGAGCTAAAAAAGTCCGTTTTTACATTGGACTCTATCCATGGGAAATTTTTGATACACTGGATCATTAAATAGTTCCAGCAATTCTTGATGTTAGTCTTGGATCTAGGGGTTCTGTTCACTGTTTCCCAAAAAACTCTCTCAGTGGTCCATCTTTGAAAAGGTTTGAAAAAAAATTGTTGTTTTTGGAGCAGGCAATAAAAATTTGGATACCACAATCGGTTTTAGGCCCTCTGGTTTTCTCTTGTCTTTTGCTGCCATTAAAGCTCACAATTAAACAACTGCAAATAAACCTTCATTTCTATGCGTGTGATGCAGTTATTTATTTTGTCTATGATTAAACGGTGACTTAGGAGTAGTTTGATTTGATTATTAGCGCCTTACATAAATGGTTTTTTGGCACCAAAATTTATATTGAATAATGGTAAAAGAGAATTTATGAAAGTAGTGCGAAAAAAATCTCTCAATGCCGATCTAAAACTCCCTACGAATTACAAGTTTTTGAATCCTGTGAAAATTTTCGACTTCGTTTTGGATGAAAAACTTTTATTTTCAAAGCAAATCAGCTCAGTTGCTTGTGCCTGCTACTAATGCTACGAATATCTATTCTATCAGTGACTGAGTTGATAGTGGCTCCCTAATGGAGTTGGAAAAAGTTATGATTAATTCGCGGCTGGACTACTGAAACTCACATTGTTATGGATTACCTGCTGTACTTCATGGCAAGTAACAACGGATAACAAATTGTGCATGCAGGCTGATTTTTAGGCTCTCACTCTGAATCTCAATATCAAGATTCATCAATCAGCTACACCGGTTACCTCTGCAGAAACGCGTGCTGTTCAAAACTTTACTTTTTAGCTATCGCCTAATTCACCAGCCTCAACAAGTTTCAAGGGATCTTAGCTCTTTTGTGTCTCAGAATGATAAAGTTACAAGATCCCAGCTTATTTACAACCTAAAATTTCGTTCTTTTAAACTTACTCTGGAAAAATGTCTTTCAGGCATGCAATTCTGCATGAATTGATCAGACTGCCATTTGAATTGAAGCTAATATCAGATGAACTTACTCATAGGAAGAAACTGAAAACTTTCTCATGCTGGTTGTTTTATAATGAAGCACTTTTGCGTATTTTGTTGGTGCCTAAATCTATAATAATATTAATAAGAATAACAAAAATAGCTGGTGTTTTTTGTTGTCCTGTATCTTTTTTTGTGTTAAGTTGGGATGTTGCGTTAGATTGATATAACTTCCCCTACTGTGATGTCGTGGTTCAGGTGAATCATTTTTATTTCTGTGTGCAAGTTGACAGAGTGTAGCTGAGCTCTAATAAAAATACAGTAAAAACATCCTTCAATTTCAAATTGTTGCAATCCTCAGGCATATATCACTGTACCAATATTCTTGTTGAATGAACAACTGGAAAATACTAAGTTTATAAATTATTGACACCTGGCAGTTTTATGTTTATCAACCGAAGTATAACTTTTTTGTCTTTTTACGACTTTTCAGAATTGAAGTTTTCTTTGTCGATGCTCTTTTGCTGTTAAAATGGCTGTGGCTTAGCCTTTGCTCTTCGCACTCGTTGTATTACTTCTAATTAAAATCAGGTCCGTCTTCTGTCATTTTTGTGAGTTTAGCTGAATGCGTTGTTTTTTGCTCCTAAATAACCAGAACGAGGTGCTCAAAAATTTTACGACCTGCTAAAAACCTTTTAGTTTTTGTTTAGGTAGCGGTGTTTATCCAGATTCTGCATTTATACGTCCTGTGTCAAAAGTCAATAATATGAAGCAACCCAAAGTTCTGCGCCCAAAATCCTTAACATTTAAAATATCTAGGTTATTCGAAAGGAGTTTCTTTGCCAAATATGTATCTCGCTCAAACAAAAAAAAACCTAAGTATTCAACAATTTGGGTTTCATAAAATGGGGTCCACGTTTAATACCTTGATGTAAATTTTAAAAGATGTAATGAATTACAAGCCCAATTTTGTTTTTATTCGCTTGATTACGGTAGACATGTCCAAAGCATATGATACTGTTTACCGGTCTTCGATTATCAATAGATTGGCAAAAATTTGAACCCTCAACAGACATTCGTGTTATCAACGTCTTTAAATTTTTTTTGGTTGATCGACAATGCGTTACAATATTCAAGCGTTAAATCAAGCTCTCGGATAACCAATTTGGAGCAGGTTTACCATGGAAGGTGATCCATCCAAATTAGCATAAATCAGAAGAACTACAGCAGTCAAAATTCGTGATGTTATAGTCGATGAGAAATTAACTTTGAGGTTATTAAAAATCGGTGAAGCACCGAACTACGAGTTGTATTATCTTTTTTTTTACCCCTAAAGAGAATGTGATATTCCAAAATTGAACTTTCGTATTTGTGTCAAAGTCTAATTACAAGTGAAAACACTTTTTGTTGTAGTGTTTGGTGCGGTGCAGCCAATTATTTCGACGACAAACTGGATGGTTGTCAGAAAAGGGCAGTTAGAGCTGACATTATTGAAGATTTCAAACGTATCAGGCAACTTATAAAGGACTGTGATCAACGCATTTTTGACGAAATTATGAACATTGGAACGGCCCATCCACTACAAATGATTCTTCCAAAATAATTTGTTTTTGCTGTTTTTGCTTGTAAATGGCGACCAAAAGCTCCGTCGGTAACAAATGCAGAGACGGAATTGGAACTTTTAACTTTTCCAAGTAGCTTCCTCAAAAAACCTAATTTGTCTATTAATATGCTATAAAATATGAATGTCTATTTGTATTCTAAAGAAAAACTTTTTTTAATTCTCCTTCTTTAACTGCAGATTTTGAGACGCACTATTCATCTGTCAAGTGAAGATACCGTCCATTTATACAAAAGGAACAAAATTATCCACTTCTTTGCCATCTGACCATACCAATTATTGCTGAAAAATTGGTCACACTGGAAGCTAAAAAACCGGAGAGCATGAAAAAATCTCTGATCTAGTAGATGAAAGGCTACTGGAAAATTTGAAGCATACTTAGAACAACATAGAATAAAGATACGCTGCTTCATCAAAAAAATCAAAATAAAGGTCATGAACATGGTGAAAAGAATTGATACAGGGGACACCCAAACAACCAGAGAAACCAAAGAAAGATGTCTCTGTCTGTGAGTCGGTATGAGATACCTCTCTCTCTCTCTCTCTCTCTCTCTCTCTCTCTCTCTCTCTCTCTCTCTGTGTGATTCAGCGAACCCGGGTCGTGGTTTGTATGAAAAAAATTGCAAGATTAGCGGTGAATAGCGTTGAAGACTACTTTCACAGCAAAACGGCTGAATCTTTTAGCGTTGAACGCGTTAAAGTTTTGTAGTTTTTCTCAACAATTCACCGGATTTTTTAACAAAAAAGAGACTGCCTTACACGGGTTCAAACCCCTGATCTCCTACATGGCAACAAGCAACAACCTTTTATTCCGCTGAGCCATCTACGTCAATGATAACCATTTATTTCACTTACGTCAGTGATATTTCATGTGAATTTAAGATTAGCATAAATCAGTGAACTACAGCAGTCAAAAATCTTGATGTTATATTCGATGAAAAAATTAAATTTGAGGTTATTAAAAATCGGTGAAGCACCGAACTACGAGTTGTATTTATCTTTTATTACGCCTAAAGAGAATTTGATATTCCAAAGTTGAACATTCGTATTTGTATCAAAGACTAATTACAAGTGAAAAGACATTTTGTTGTAGTGTTTGGGGCGGTGCGGCCAATTATTTTCATGACAAACTGGATGGTTGTCAGAAAAAGGCAGATAGAGTTGGCATTATTGGAGATTTCAAAAGTATCGGGCAACTTATAAAGGACATTGATCAACGCATTTTTGACGAAATTATGAACATTGGATCAACCCATCCCCTACAAATTTTGCTTTCAGAACAATCTGTTTTTGCTTGTAAATGGCATCCAAAACTCCGTCGGTAACAAAAGCATAGACAGAATTGGAACTTTCAATTTTTCCAAACAGCTTGCTCAAAAAACATAGTTTGTATATTAATATGCTATCAATATGAATGTCTATTCGTATTATAATGAATGTTTTTTTATTTTCCTCTTTAAATGCAATTGAAGATTTTGCAGATGCACTATCCATCTGTCAACTGGAGATACTGCCCATTTATACAAAAAGAACAAAATTATCCACTTTATTTGCCATCTAACCATGACAATTATTGCTGAAAAATTGTTCAAACCGGATGATGAAAAACCGAAGAGCATAGAAAAAATCTCTGATCTAGTAGATGAAAGGCTCCTGGAAGATATGAAGCATACAAAGAACGACATAAAAAAAGATAGGCCGCATTATAAAAAAAACACAAAATAAAGGACATGAACATTGTGAAAAAAACTGATACAGGGGACACTCAAACAGCCCGAGAAACCAAACAGAGATGCCTCTGTCTGTGAGTCAGCAAGAAATACCTCTCTCTCTCTCTGTGTGATTCGATGAACCCGGGTCGAAATTTGGATGAAAAAAACGTAAAATTAGCGTTGAACAGCGTAGAAAAACTTATTTCACCGCAAAACGGCTGCATCTTTTAGCGTTGAATGCGTTAAATTTCTGTAGTTTTAGCGGTGAAAAATTTTCTTTTCAACGCATTCACCGGATTTTTCAACAAAAAAGAAACTGCTTTACATGGGTTCAAAATTTTGATCTCCTACATGGCAACAACTGTTTATTCCACTGCGCATCTGTCACTTAGGTCAATGATATTTCATGTGAATTTAAGATTAGCATAAGTCAGAGGAATTACAGCAGTCAAAAATCTTGAGGTTATACTCGATGAGAAATTATCTTTGAGGTTTTTTAAAATCGGTGAAGCAACGAACTACGAGTTATACTTATCTTTTAGTACGCCTAAGGAGAGTGTGATTTTCCAAAATTGAACATTCGTATTTGTATCAAAGTCTAATTACAAGTGAAAAGATTTTTTGTTGTATTGTTTAGGGCGGTGCGGCCAATTTTTTCCACAACGAATTGGATGATTGTCAGAAAAAAGCAGTTAGAGTTGGCATTATTGGAGATTTCAAAAGTATCAGGTAACTTATAAAGGACAGTGATCAACGCATTTTTGACAAAATTATGAACATTGGAACAGCCCATCCGCTACAAATAATTTTTCCAAAACAATTTGCTTTTGCTTGTAAAGGGCGACCAAAAATTCCGTCGGTAACAAAGGCAAAGACGGAATTAAAACTTTCAATTTTTCCAAACATAGTTTCCTCAAAAAACATAGTTTGTCTATTAAAATGCTATTAGATATGAATGTCTGTTCGTATTATAATGAATGTCTTTTATTTCTTCTTCTTTAATTGCAATTGAAGATTTTGCAGACGCACTATGCATCTGTCAAGTGAAAGTACCACCCATTTATACAAAAGGAACGAAATTATCCACTTTATTTGCCATCTAACCATGCCAATTACTGCTGAAAAATTGGGCAAACTGAATGATGAAAAACCAAAGAGCATGAAAAAAACCTCTGATCTAGTAGAAGAAAGGCTCCTGGAAGATACGAAGCATACGTAGAACAATATAAAAAAATACGCTGCTTTATAAAAAGAGTCAAAATAAAGGCCATAAACATGGTGAAAAAAAATGATACAGGGGACAGCCAAACAACCAGAGAAACCAAAAAAAGATGCTTTGTCTGTGATTTGGTAAGAGATACCTCTCCCTCTCTCTCTCTCTCTCTCTCTCTCTCTCTCTGTGTGTGTGTGTGTGTGATTCTGTGAATCCGGGTCGAGGTTTGGATGAACAACACGTAAGATTAGCGGTGAGTAGCGTTGAAGATTTCTTTCACCACATTGCGGCTGCATTTTTTAGCGTTGAATGCGTTAAGTTTTTGTAGTTTTTAGCGGTTAAAAATATTTTTTTTTGCAACTCATTCACCTGATTTTTTAACAAAAAAGAAACCGCCTTACACGGGTTCAAACCTCTAATCTCTACATGGCAACAACTTTTTATTCCACTGCGCCATCTGTCACTTACGTCAATGATATTTCATGAGAATTTAAGATTAGCATAAATCAGAGGAACTACAGCAGTCAAAAATCTTGATGTTATATTCGATGAGAAATTATCTTTGAGGTTTTTTAAAATCGGTGAAGCAACGAACTCCGAGTTATATTTATCTTTTAGTACGCCTAAAGAGAGTGTGATATTCCAAAATTGAACATTCGTATTTGTATCAAAGTCTAATTACTAGTGAAAAGATTTTTTGTTGTATTGTTTAGGGCTGTGCGGCCAATTTTTTCCACGACGAATTGGATGATTGTCAGAAAAAGGCAGTTAGAGTTGGCATTATTGGAGATTTCAAACGTATCGGGCAACTTATAAAGGACAGTGATCAACGCATTTTTGACGAATTTATAAACATTGGAACAGCCCATCCACTACAAATGTTTCTACCAAAAAAAATTGTTTTTGCTTGTAAATGGCAACCAAAAACTCCGTCGGTAACAAGGGCAAAGACGGAATTGAATCTTTTAATTTTTTCAAACAGCTTCCTCAAAAAACGTAATTTGTCTATTATTATGCTATAAAATATGAATGTCTATTCGTTTTATAAAGATTTTTTTCTTCTTCTCTAACTGCAATTGAAGATTTTGCAGATGCACTATGCATCTGTCAAGTGAAGATACCGCCCATTTATACAAAAGGAACAAAATTTTCTACTTTATTTGCCATCTAACCATGCGAATTATTGCTAAAAACTTGGGCAAGCTGGATGATGAAAAACCGAAGAGCATGAAAAAAACCTCTGATTTAGTAGAAGAAAGGCTTCTGGAAGATACGAAGCATACGTAGAACAATGTAAAAAAATACGCTGCTTTATAAAAAGAGTCAAAATAAAGGTCATAAACATGGTGAAAAAAACCTGATACAGGGGAAAGCCAAACAACCAGAGAAACCAAAAAGAGATGCTTTGTCTGTGAGTTGGTAAGAGATACCTCTCCCTCTTTCTCTCTCTCTCACTCTCTGTGTGTGTGATTCTGTGAACCCGGGTCGAGGTTTGGATGAACAACACGTAAGATTAGCGGTGAATAGCGTTGAAAATTTCTTTCACCACATTGCGGCTGCATTTTTTAGCGTTGAATGCGTTAAGTTTTTGTAGTTTTTAGCGGTTAAACATAGTTTTTTTTTCAAATCATTCACCTGATTTTTTAACAAAAAGAAACCGCCTTACACGGGTTCAAACCTCTGATCTCTACATGACAACAACTTTATATTCCACTGCGCCATCTGTCACTTACGTCAATGATATTTCATGAGAATTTAAGATTAGCATAAATCAGAGGAACTACAGCAGTCAAAAATCTTGATGTTATATTCGATGAGAAATTATCTTTGAGGTTTTTTAAAATCGGTGAAGCAACGAACTCCGAGTTATATTTATCTTTTAGTACGCCTAAAGAGAGTGTGATATTCCAAAATTGAACATTCGTATTTGTATCAAAGTCTAATTACTAGTGAAAAGATTTTTTGTTGTATTGTTTAGGGCTGTGCGGCCAATTTTTTCCACGACGAATTGGATGATTGTCAGAAAAAGGCAATTAGAGTTGGCATTATTGGAGATTTCAAACGTATCGGGCAACTTATAAAGGACAGTGATCAACGCATTTTTGACGAATTTATAAACATTGGAACAGC
Source organism: Convolutriloba macropyga (assembly GCF_964194025.1). NCBI lineage: Eukaryota > Metazoa > Xenacoelomorpha > Acoela > Convolutidae > Convolutriloba > Convolutriloba macropyga. The sequence continues at coordinate 59,283,639 of NC_134469.1, forward strand.
CCATCCACTACAAATGTTTCTACCAAAAAAAATTGTATTTGCTTGTAAATGGTGATCAAAAACTCCGTCGGTAACAAAGGCAAAGACGGAATTGAAACTTTTAATTTTTCCAAACAGCTTCCTCAAAAAACGTAATTTGTCTATTATTATGCTATAAAATATGAATGTCTATTCGTTTTATAAGGATTTTTTTCTTCTTCTCTAATTGCAATTGAAGATTTTGCAGATGCACTATGCATCTGTCAAGTGAAGATACCGCCCATTTATACAAAAAGGAACAAAGTTTTCTACTTTATTTGCCCTCTAACCATGCGAATTATTGCTTAAAAATTGGGCAAGCTAGATGATGAAAAACCGAAGAACATGAAAAAATCTCTGATCTAGTAGATTAAAGGCTCCTGGAAGATATGAAGCATATGTAGAACAACATAAAAAAAACGCTTCTTTATTTAAAAAAATCGAAATAAAGCTCATACACTTGATGAAAAAAACCTGATACAGGGGACACCCAAACAACCAGAGAAACCAAAAAGAGATGCCTCTGTCTGTGAGTCGGTAAGAGATACCTTTCTCTCTCTCTCTCTCTGTGATTCTGTGAACCCGGGTCGAGGTTTGGATGAAAATAAAGAAAAATTAGCGGTGAATAGCCTTGAAATCTTCTTTCACTGCAAAGCGGCTGCATCTTTTAGCGTTGAATGAGTTTAATTTTTGTAGATTTAGCGGTGAAAAAATTTTTTTTCAGTTCATTCACCTGATTTTTTATCCAAAAAGAAACCCTCTTACACGGGTTCAAACCTCTGATCTCTACATGGCAACAACTTTTTATTCCACTGCGCCATCTGTCACTTACGTCAATGATATTTCATGTGAATTTAAGAAGAGCATAAATCAAAGAAACTACAGCAGTCAAAATTCTTGATGTTATATTCGATGAGAAATTAACTTTGAGGTTATTAAAAATCGGTGAAGCAACGAACTCCGAGTTATAATTATCTTTTAGTACGCCTAAAGAGAGTGTGATATTCCAAAATTGAACATTCGTATTTGTATCAAAGTCTAATTACTAGTGAAAAGATTTTTTGTTGTATTGTTTAGGGCGGTGCGGCCAATTTTTTCCACGACGAATTGGATGATTGTCAGAAAAAGGCAGTTAGAGTTGGCATTATTGGAGATTTCAAACGTATCGGGCAACTTATAAAGGACAGCGATCAACGCATTTTTGACGAATTTATAAACATTGGAACAGCCCATCCACTACAAATGTTTCTACCAAAAAAAATTGTATTTGCTTGTAAATGGTGATCAAAAACTCCGTCGGTAACAAAGGCAAAGACGGAATTGAAACTTTTAATTTTTCCAAACAGCTTCCTCAAAAAACGTAATTTGTCTATTATTATGCTATAAAATATGAATGTCTATTCGTTTTATAAGGATTTTTTTCTTCTTCTCTAATTGCAATTGAAGTTTTTGCAGATGCACTATGCATCTGTCAAGTGAAGATACCGCCCATTTATACAAAAGGAACAAAGTTTTCTACTTTTTTTGCCCTCTAACCATGCGAATTATTGCTTAAAAACTGGGCAAGCTGGATGATGAAAAACCGAAGAGCATGAAAAAATCTCTGATCTAGTAGATTAAAGGCTCCTGGAAGATATGAAGCATATGTAGAACAACATAAAAAAACGCTTCTTTATAAAAAAAATCGAAATAAAGCTCATACACTTGATGAAAAAAACCTGGTACAGGGGACACCCAAACAACCAGAGAAACCAAAAAGAGATGCCTCTGTCTGTGAGTCGGTAAGAGATACCTTTCTCTCTCTCTCTGTGATTCTGTGAACCCGGGTCGAGGTTTGGATGAAAATAAAGAAAAATTAGCGGTGAATAGCCTTGAAATCTTCTTTCACTGCAAAGCGGCTGCATCTTTTAGCGTTGAATGAGTTTAATTTTTGTAGTTTTTAGCGGTGAAAATTTTTTTTTCAGTTCATTCACCTGATTTTTTAACCAAAAAGAAACCGCCTTACACGGGTTCAAACCTCTGATCTCTACATGGCAACAACTTTTTATTCCACTGCGCCATCTGTCACTTACGTCAATGATATTTCAGGTGAATTTAAGAAGAGCATAAATCAAAGAAACTACAGCAGTCAAAATTTCTGATGTTATATTCGATGAGAAATTAACTTTGAGGTTATTAAAAATCGGTGAAGCAACGAACTCTGAGTTATATTTATCTTTTAGTACGCCTAAAGAGAGTGTGATATTCCAAAATTGAACATTCGTATTTGTATCAAAGACTAATTACTAGTGAAAAGATTTTTTGTTGTATTGTTGAGGGCGGTGCGGCCGATTGTTTCCACGACGAATTGGATGATTGTCAGAAAAAGGCAGTTAGATTTGGCATTATTGGAGATTTCAAACGTATCGGGCAACTTATAAAGGACAGTGATCAACGCATGTTTGACGAATTTATAAACATTGGAACAACCCATCCACCACAAATGTTTCTACCGAAAAAATTGTATTTGCTTGTGAATGGCGACCAAAAACTCCGTCGGTAACAAAGGCAAAGACGGAATTGAAACTTTTAATTTTTTAAACAGCCTCCTCAAAAAACGTAATTTGTCTATTCTTATGCTATAAAATATGAATGTCTATTCGTTTTATAAGGATTTTTTTCTTCTTCTCTAATTGCAATTGAAGATTTTGCAGATGCACTATGCATCTGTCAAGTGAAGATACCGCCCATTTATACAAAAGGAACAAAGTTTTCTACTTTATTTGCCCTCTAACCATGCGAATTATTGCTTAAAAATTGGGCAAGCTGGATGATGAAAAACCGAAGAGCATGAAAAAATCTCTGATCTAGTAGATTAAAGGCTCCTGGAAGATATGAAGCATATGTAGAACAACATAAAAAAACGCTTCTTTATAAAAAAAATCGAAATAAAGCTCATACACTTGATGAAAAAAACCTGATGCAGGGGACGCGGGGACACCCAAACAACCAGAGAAACCAAAAAGAGATGCCTCTGTCTGTGAGTCGGTAAGAGATACCTTTCTCTCTCTCTCTCTGTGATTCTGTGAACCCGGGTCGAGGTTTGGATGAAAATAAAGAAAAATTAGAGGTGAATAGCCTTGAAATCTTCTTTCACTGCAAAGCGGCTGCATCTTTTAGCGTTGAATGAGTTTAATTTTTGTAGTTTTTAGCGGTGAAAAATTTTTTTTTTTCAGTTCATTCACCTGATTTTTTAACCAAAAAGAAACCGCCTTACACGGGTTCAAACCTCTGATCTCTACATGGCAACAACTTTTTATTCCACTGCGCCATCTGTCACTTACGTCAATGATATTTCATGTGAATTTAAGATTAGCATAAATCAGAAGAACTACAGCAGTCAAAAATCTTGATGTTATATTCGATGAGAAATTATCTTTGAGGTTATTAAAAATCGGTGAAGCAACGAACTCCGAGTTATAATTATCTTTTAGTACGCCTAAAGAGAGTGTGATTTTCCAAAATTGAACATTCGTATTTGTATCAAAGTCTAATTACTAGTGAAAAGATTTTTTGTTGTATTGTTTAGGGCGGTGCGGCCAATTTTTTCCACGACGAATTGGATGATTGTCAGAAAAAGGCAGTTAGAGTTGGCATTATTGGAGATTTCAAACGTATCGGGCAACTTATAAAGGACAGTGATCAACGCATTTTTGACGAATTTATAAACATTGGAACAGCCCATCAACTACAAATGTTTCTACCAAAAAAAATTGTATTTGCTTGTTAATGGCGACCAAAAACTCCGTCGGTAACAAAGGCAAAGACGGAATTGAAACTTTTAATTTTTCCAAACAGCTTCCTCAAAAAACGTATTTTGTCTATTATTATGCTATAAAATACGAATGTCTATTCGTTTTATAAGGATTTTTTTCTTCTTCTCTAATTGCAATTGAAGATTTTGCAGATGCACTATGCATCTGTCAAGTGAAGATACCGCCCATTTATACAAAAGGAACAAAGTTTTCTACTTTATTTGCCCTCTAACCATGCGAATTATTGCTTAAAAATTGGGCAAGCTGGATGATGAAAAACCGAAGAGCATGAAAAAATCTCTGATCTAGTAGATTAAAGGCTCCTGGAAGATATGAAGCATATGTAGAACAACATAAAAAAAACGCTTCTTTATAAAAAAAATCGAAATAAAGCTCATACACTTGATGAAAAAAACCTGAAATAGGGGACACCCAAACAACCAGAGAAACCAAAAAGAGATGCCTCTGTCTGTGAGTCGGTAAGAGATACCTTTCTCTCTCTCTCTCTCTCTCTCTCTCTGATTCTGTGAACCCGGGTCGAGGTTTGGATGAAAATAAAGAAAAATTAGCGGTGAATAGCCTTGAAATCTTCTTTCACTGCAAAGCGGCTGCATCTTTTAGCGTTGAATGAGTTTAATTTTTGTAGTTTTTAACGGTGAAAAAAATTTTTTTTTCAGTTCATTCACCTGATTTTTTAACCAAAAAGAAACCGCCTTACACGGGTTCAAACCTCTGATCTCTACATGGCAACAACTTTTTATTCCACTGCGCCATCTGTCACTTACGTCAATGATATTTCATGTGAATTTAAGAAGAGCATAAATCAAAGAAACTACAGCAGTCAAAATTCTTGATGTTATATTCGATGAGAAATTAACTTTGATGTTATTGAAAATCGGTGAAGCACCGAACAACGAGTTGTATTTATCTGTTTTACGCCTAAAGAGACTGTGATATTCCAAAATTGAACATTCGTATTTGTATCAAAGTCTAATTACAAGTGAACAGACTTTTTGTTGTAGTGTTTGGGGTGGTGTGGCCTTTTATTTCCACGAAGAACTTGATGATTGTCAGAAAAGGGCAGTTAGAGTCGGCATGATTGGAGATCTCAATCGTATCTAGCAACCTATCAAAGACAGTGATCAACGCATTTTTGACGAAATGATGAACCTTGGAACAACCCATCCACTACAAATGTTCTTCAAAAACAAATTGTTTTTGCTTGTAAACGGCGAACAGAAACTCCCTCGGTAACAAAGGCAAGGACGGAATTGGAACTTTCAATTTTTCCAAACAGTTTGCTCAAAAAACATAATTGATCAATTAATATGCTATAAAATTTGAATGTCTATTCATATTATAATGAGTTTTTCATTTTTTTCTTCTTTAATTGCAATTGAAGATTTTGCAGATGCACTATGCATCTGTCAAGTGGAGAGATACCGCCCATTTATACAAAAGGAACAAAATTTATACAAAAGGAACAAAATTATTTACCATCTAACCATGACAATTATTGCTGAAAACTTGGTCAAACTAGATGATGAAAAACCAAAGAACATGAAAAAATCTCTGATCTAGTAGATGAAAAGCTCCTGGAAGATATGAAGCATACGTAGAACAACACAAAAAAATATACGCTGCTTTAACAAAAAAGTTAAAATAAAGGTCATGAACATGGTGAAAAAAACTGGTACAGGGGACCCCCAAACAAACAGAGAAACCAAAAAGAGATGCCTCTGTCTGTGAGTTGGTAAGAGATACCTCTCTCTCTCTCTCTCTCTCTCTCTCTCTCTCTCTCTCTCTCTCTCTCTCTCTCTCTCTCTCTCTCTCTCTCTCTCCTCTCCTCTCCTCTCCTCTCCTCTCCTCTCCTCTCCTCTCCTCTCCTCTCCTCTCGCTCTCTCCTCTCCTCTCCTCTCCTCTCGCTCTCTCCTCTCCTCTCCTCTCCTCTCCTCTCGCTCTCTCCTCTCCTCTCCTCTCCTCTCCTCTCGCTCTCTCCTCTCCTCTCCTCTCCTCTCCTCTCGCTCTCTCCTCTCCTCTCCTCTCGCTCTCTCCTCTCGCTCTCTCCTCTCCTCTCCTCTCGCTCTCTCCTCTCGCTCTCTCCTCTCCTCTCCTCTCGCTCTCTCCTCTCGCTCTCTCCTCTCCTCTCCTCTCGCTCTCTCCTCTCGCTCTCTCCTCTCCTCTCGCTCTCGCTCTCTCCTCTCGCTCTCTCCTCTCGCTCTCTCCTCTCCTCTCCTCTCGCTCTCTCCTCTCGCTCTCTCCTCTCCTCTCCTCTCGCTCTCCCCTCTCGCTCTCTCCTCTCCTCTCCTCTCGCTCTCCCCTCTCGCTCTCTCCTCTCCTCTCCTCTCCTCTCCTCTCGCTCTCTCCTCTCCTCTCCTCTCCTCTCCTCTCGCTCTCTCCTCTCCTCTCCTCTCGCTCTCTCCTCTCGCTCTCTCCTCTCCTCTCCTCTCGCTCTCTCCTCTCGCTCTCTCCTCTCCTCTCGCTCTCGCTCTCTCCTCTCGCTCTCTCCTCTCGCTCTCTCCTCTCCTCTCCTCTCGCTCTCTCCTCTCGCTCTCTCCTCTCCTCTCCTCTCGCTCTCCCCTCTCGCTCTCTCCTCTCCTCTCCTCTCGCTCTCTCCTCTCCTCTCCTCTCCTCTCCTCTCGCTCTCTCCTCTCCTCTCCTCTCCTCTCCTCTCGCTCTCTCCTCTCCTCTCCTCTCGCTCTCTCCTCTCGCTCTCTCCTCTCCTCTCCTCTCGCTCTCCCCTCTCGCTCTCTCCTCTCCTCTCCTCTCGCTCTCTCCTCTCGCTCTCTCCTCTCCTCTCCTCTCGCTCTCTCCTCTCGCTCTCTCCTCTCCTCTCGCTCTCGCTCTCTCCTCTCGCTCTCTCCTCTCGCTCTCTCCTCTCCTCTCCTCTCGCTCTCTCCTCTCGCTCTCTCCTCTCCTCTCCTCTCGCTCTCCCCTCTCGCTCTCTCCTCTCCTCTCCTCTCGCTCTCCCCTCTCGCTCTCTCCTCTCCTCTCCTCTCGCTCTCTCCTCTCCTCTCCTCTCGCTCTCTCCTCTCGCTCTCTCCTCTCCTCTCCTCTCGCTCTCTCCTCTCGCTCTCTCCTCTCCTCTCGCTCTCTCCTCTCCTCTCCTCTCCTCTCGCTCTCTCCTCTCCTCTCGCTCTCTCCTCTCCTCTCCTCTCCTCTCCTCTCGCTCTCTCCTCTCCTCTCCTCTCCTCTCCTCTCGCTCTCTCCTCTCCTCTCCTCTCGCTCTCTCCTCTCGCTCTCTCCTCTCCTCTCCTCTCGCTCTCTCCTCTCGCTCTCTCCTCTCCTCTCCTCTCGCTCTCTCCTCTCGCTCTCTCCTCTCCTCTCCTCTCGCTCTCTCCTCTCGCTCTCTCCTCTCCTCTCGCTCTCGCTCTCTCCTCTCGCTCTCTCCTCTCGCTCTCTCCTCTCCTCTCCTCTCGCTCTCTCCTCTCGCTCTCTCCTCTCCTCTCCTCTCGCTCTCCCCTCTCGCTCTCTCCTCTCCTCTCGCTCTCCCCTCTCGCTCTCTCCTCTCCTCTCCTCTCGCTCTCTCCTCTCCTCTCCTCTCGCTCTCTCCTCTCGCTCTCTCCTCTCCTCTCGCTCTCTCCTCTCGCTCTCTCCTCTCCTCTCGCTCTCTCCTCTCCTCTCCTCTCGCTCTCTCCTCTCCTCTCGCTCTCTCCTCTCCTCTCCTCTCCTCTCGCTCTCGGTTCGAGGTTTTGATGAAAAAAATGTAAGATTAGCGGTGAATAGCGTTTGAAACTTCTATTAGCAATGAATGCGTTAAATTTTTGTAGTTTTTAACGCTGAAAAATATCTTTTCAACGCATTCACCGGATTTTTTAACGAAAAAGAAAATGCCTTACACGAGTTCAAACCTCTGATCTCCTACATGGCAACAATATTTCATTCCACTTGGCTATCTGAGACTTACGTCAATGATATTTCATGTGAATATAAGATAAGCGTCGAATTTAGCAGTGAATATTTGTAAGATTTAAAAATTTAGTGGTAAATTTTTATTTTGCCGCATCCTGGATTATTTTTCACCGCATAAGCGGCGAATAAAAATTTTTCACCGCTTTTTTTCACCGCATTCATTGCATTGACCGCAAATTTTATTCAAATTCATTACAAATCTTACATTTTTAGCGATTGTTAGCGGTGACGCCTTGACGCGGGAAGTGAACGCCATTGAAGTTACATTCTGCCAATCATAGTAATGAGGACGTTATCAAGGAAAATAAAATTCTATAGAAATGACGTGATTTGGTTACTAAAACATGACACAGAAAATGCTAAACTCTGAATATTGCATCTTTAAAATGAGCGCCTGAAAGTTGAAGTAGACTGGAAGAAAACTGAATCAACTTATCTAAGATACCAAAATGTCTTGCAAATTGCAAAAACATATTTAGTCAACATAAAAATTTCATTTTAAGCAAAAACACAAATTAGCACTTTTTCTTTGACAGCCCGCCTTCAGTAGGCAAATGCTGATATTAAAAAATTGACTACCGATAAAAATTACTCCACGTAAAGTTTCTAAGTTAAAAGCTTGAAGAATTTGCCTAACCCGTCCGCGGTTATGATTAAAAAGGGGTACTCAATCTAAACCCGTCAAGAAAAAGTTGACTTACAAAACGAGTTTTTCACTCTATGTACTCAACCAAGAAAATCTTTCGATGTACCAGATCTGAAAAGTGAGAATTCGAGACAACACTCGCGAGTTTTGACGTTTTCAGAAACCAGAAATCAGAACTTCTGCTTTGCCTCAAGCATCAATGTCAAAAGGCCCAAATGGCTATTCACCTATTTTCTTTCGAAAAATCGCTTTACATTTGAGCAAATACTCGCAAAAATTAATTAAGAACCTCAAAGAGCACCAAAAAATTTCTAAGCTTTTTAAGATAGCGTTATTATCTCCGTTACACAAAAATGGAGACAAACGGCTGGTTGAAATTTACCGACCAATTTTTCTTCTGAATTTAATCAGCAATGTATTTGAGAAATGCTTGTATCGAGCACTCTACAATCGCTTTAACAAGTACTTCACGAGGCATCAACATAATTTTGTCCGGCGAAGGTCAGTCATAACAAACATGTTATGAATTCTCCAGAGGATCTATGAAGCTGTAGATAGGAACTCCACTGATGAAGTGTTAGCCTTCTACATATATTTCAGCAAAACCTTCAACAAAATTCATATCAGTATTTGGTTTCACAGAATTGCTGCTATGGAGTCGAAGGATGCTTCTTGGGTGTCCTGGTTGACAACCCAAAGAACAGGTAGCTGTATGTGACATCTGATGTTTGATGTTAATAGTTCTATAAATCTGGATGCAACTAGTGGGGTACCACAAGGACCCCTCCTCGATCCACTGCTATTATTCATCGTCATTATAAATCAACCAGACGTTCTCAAATTTACCTCAAGAACTTAGCAATTTGCAGATCAGATATTGAAGTACATAATGACATAACTGCGACAGTTTAATGAGTCTCGCAAAACAAAATGTAATTGGCTGTTAACAATTGTGCTAAACTTATATTCAGAGAAAAAAATTACTGTTATTTCCACGGAGATCCTATTCAGACCCAAAAAAATAAAGGACTTGAGAATCATCATAATCAAGAATCTGAACCGGTCAGCGCACATAACCTTGAGTCTCAAGAAAGCCAACAAGATCATGTACTCTATAAAGCGAAATGTTGTTTACACAGTAAACATGCAGATCAAGCTATCAAGCTTAAAAAATAGATTGCTTATTTTGCCTGTCCTGCTTCATAGATTCATTAGAGCAACTACTTGTAATGGATGCAGTTCCATCTATTTTGGCCAAACTAGACCACAGAGTTTCGGAGCATCAAAAAAAAAGGTTTCCATGTGGGACATCACCCTATTGAATGTGTACGTTCGCGATAGCTGTTTACTATGTAAATAAAGGATTGAATTAAATATTGAATTGAATGTCTTTTGAATCAAGAGAAATTAGTAGCTAAACAAAGCGAGTGAATTTTAAGCGGGAAAATTTGCGTGTGTTTACACAATTGAACAAAATCAGCCTTAGCGAGTAACATCAAAAGTCATTACATGCGTTGAGTAATTTATATGTTTATACATTGCCGCCCCCGTTGATGTCTGGCATCAAAAATAATATAAATGAAATATTACTTCAGATCATATGTCAGTTTTTGATAGCATCAACCGCTATTCAATCTTGTATCACAAAAAGAATCATATTTGGACCAAGTTTAGTCCTTGCGAAGTGAGGCTTGTAAGAATCCAACTTCCAGTTGTAAAGTCTTCCCGTGTCCGGGTGCACAGGTACCGAAAGTGTGCTCGTGGGAAGGACGGCAGGCGGGATCGAGTTGGCTCCTTTCTGCAGGACCATTTTCCAGAGCTTCTGGATTGAGGTTAGCTTGTGTTGATTGGTATCTTTCTGAGTTTTACTATGGGTCTGTTTGAGAATTTGCCATTTCCTGTTTTTATTTTGGCTACTCTGACCAAATTGTCATTTCCTGTATATGTTTCATGCACAATTCCCAGACGCCATGATAAGGGAGGACTGTTGTCATCTGTGATGTACACTAAATCTCCTTTTGTCAGGTTTTGCTTTTCGGCCATGTTTTTTGACCTGGTCTGCAACTGGGATAAATATTCAGTTGTCCATTTCTTCCAAAATTCTGCTATGAGTTTCTGCAAGTATTGAAAGCGCTTATTTGGATCTTCCTCATCTTTTGTTTTTGGGATTGGGGAAACAACCAAAGGCAATTGATGATTATGAAAGCCGGTTAATAGCATAGCAGGGTTTAAGGGATAACTGTCTTTTGCATCATCTGAGACAACTGTGAGTGGTCTCGAGTTAAGTACAGCTTCGACTTGGCATAGCATTGTATACACTTCATCCAAATAGAGGTTAGCTGTTGTTCCGATTGTTTTGAACAGCAGAAGCTTCATCGATTTGACTCCTGCTTCCCATAGTCCACCAAAATGTGAAGCTTTGGCTGGAATTGTTGACCAGTTGATGCCTAAATCTAAAACAGCTTGAGGTAAACAATCAGTTCCGTATTTCTCTCTCAGTATCTTTTTGAGTTTTATGAGATCATTCAATGATCCTATAAAGTTTGTACCATTGTCTGAAAATATGCGTGCTGGGCATCCTCGTCGAGAAATGAACCGTCTGATAGCTTTCATGCATTCCTGTGTATTCAGTGCCTTAGTGACATCCAAATGAATGGCTTTTGTAACGAAGCATACGAAGACTACCAAATAACATTTGGCTTCAGTCTTGTCACATCTGTAAGGCATTGGACCGGCGAAGTCTATGCCCACGTTACTGAATGGTGGAGCTGGGTTGACTCGTTCTTGTGGTAGGTCGCCTAAGAGTTGAGAGAGGTTACGGCCATTAAACCGAAAACATGTGATGCAGTTTCCAACTATAGACCTTGTCAGCGTTTTCACTCGAATTATCCAGAACTTCTGACGCGTATGAACAACTGTTGCGTTTACGCCTGAATGTAACACTCGCTGATGACTGTCAAGTACGATTAACCTCGAAAGATGATTTTTGTAAGGCAAAATTGATTGAAATTTGGCAGATTCATTCAAGCAATCTGCTGCTACTAGACGTCCACCAACCTTTAAAACTCTTTCCTCATCTATGAAGGGATAAAGTTGAAGGATTCTCGATTTTCGGCTTATGCTTTGGCTTTTCTGCAATTTGTCTATTTCATCAATATAGTTTTGCTTCTGCACATCTCTAACAAGCATATTTAATGCTTGTCGCTTGAATTCTTTTCTCTCGATTGGCTTTTTAAGCAAAATATAAGCAAACTTTAGAACTTGCTTTGCTACTCTTATTGCTTTGTCGAGACTTCCGTAACGTTCAATAGGGAATAATTGGTCGATATGGTGATTCGACTGCTCTATGTTTTGATCATTGAGCGGGTCGTTTTCCTCCCCCACAGGTTCGGGAATAGTGCCCGAATCTATTGTTAATATTTGGCTCCGCACTACTTCCTTCTTTACTTCTGTTGATTGAAGAATTTCTGGTTGTTTTGGGATAGTCAGCTTTCTATCAGAGAGCCATTGTGGGCCTTCCCACCACATTCTAAGGGATGAAAGCTGTTTTGCTGGCCCCGGGCGCGTAGTATGATCGGCCGGATTTTCTTCTGTCGGCACGTATCGCCATTTTTCTGGTTGAATTATTTGTTGGACTTTGGCCACACGGTTTGCTATGAATGTTGAGAATCTGCTAGGGGTAGAATTAATCCAAGCTAAGGCAACTGTTGAATCACTCCAAGCATATATTTCAGTTGTAAATCCATTTTGGTTTACCGTTGTCTGAACTGTTTGTATCATCTGCGCTCCTAGAACCATTGAGCACAGTTCAAGTCTCGGTATGCTGAGTGTTTTTCTGGGCGCTAATCTGGACTTGGAACATAGCAAGGTAGACTTGGTCTGAGATGCTCCCAGTGATCGGGCATATATAGCGGCTCCGCACGCTTTCTCAGAAGCATCGCAAAATAAGTGAAGTTGCATTTTTTCAATAGCGAAGTTGGCCACAAAGCGTGGTATACGTAGCTCAGATAGATGATGTAATCCAATCATCCAAGCTTTAAATTGGTCAGTTATGGTGGCCCAACATCATCATCCCATCCAATTTCATGTTCCCAAGTCATTTGGAAAAGAATTTTGCATTGAAGCGTTACTGGTGTTAGGAGACCGATAGGGTCAAATATTTTACCCATATTGCTAGATATTGCTCTTCTGGTGGTTATATGTACATTTTCAGGATAGGGCAAGTTGCTGTTAACTGAATCTATCAACATTCTGTTGTTAGATGAAGTAAAAGTTGATTTTTTACCTTCTTTATTTTGACCAGTTTTTTTATTCGGCTGCGGCTTTGGCGTTCTTTTGTCGAACATAGGTTTGTTGGACCTGGAATCTTTTTGATCGAAAAGTTTCGGGCATGGTTTAGTTTTCGAATGGTGTTGTTTTTCACTACCAAATTTTTCATTTTTTGCGAAAATTTTGTCCCCAAACGTGACCACTAATTTTTGTTTTTCGGTTTTTTGGTTTTCTGTGTTTGAGTAGTTATTTTCAGGTTCTGAAAGTTCGGATGACTTCGGGCAGCTATCAGTATCTGAGGCAACATCTCGGATATCGCCAATGGGCGTTTTTTGCAGATTTTTGTCGACACCAGTTTTGACCGTTTTTTCGCCTTTTTGTGGGATTTTTGATGTTTTTTCTTGATTAAACCCTGTTAAAAATTGCATTGAATTAATCGGGCAAACATGGGGAGTTGCATGATTAGAAGCGTGGGAGTCCAATAAATGGATTTCCTTTAGTTTTTTACAGTCAAGGTTGACCACTAATTGTGGAAAATCCGATTTTTGAAACTCGTCAAGTTCGACTGATGGACACTCAATAACTGTTTCTTCGTGTTCGGGCAGATTCATTGTAACAACGCTGCACTGAATTTTGGGTCTATTGAAATAGAAAGTGTCGGTTTTGGGCTGCCAGTTGAGACCGAGAGTTTTGATGGTGTGGTCATGTTCACCGATGAAAAGATCTTTATTTTCTTGTAGATCCGGGGAAATGGCTTCCATAACTTCATGTGAGTTGCTTGCCCACTTGCGAATAGACATCCCAATGAGTTCTAGAGTAGTTGTAATGTCCTTGAACAGGCCAATGACTTGCTCTTTTGTGTCACCGCCACCAAGAAGGTCATCAACATAAAATGAGTTGAGTAATGAATTTTTGCAATGAATTGATGGAGCATCTTTTGCTGTATCACGTAGTGCCCTGATAGCGTGGTATGAACTAGAAGAAACGCCGTATATGACTCGTGTCATACGGTACTTCTTCATTGGTTGCTTTTGACTACTTCGCCAATACATCTGATGAAAGTTACGGTCCTTTTCGTTTAGTTCGATTTGGCGGTACATTTTTGTGATATCACCTGATAAAGCAATGCGATGGAGACGAAATTGAATCAGTATCTCAAAAAGGTCGGGCTGCTGTTTTGGACCAACCAGGAGACAATCGTTGAGACTTCTTCCGTTCGTTGTTTTTGCTGATGCGTTGAAAACTGCTCTGCATTTTGTAGTCGTAGAGCTTGATTTCCATACTGCGTGATGTGGCATCACAAAGTGTTTCTCGGGTGGCAGATTATGGTCGCTTTCAGGCACTGGTTCTAAATGTCCTGTCTCAATCATCTCTTGAAAGAATTCTGTGTATTGAGTTTGGGCATCTGCGTTTCGTGAAAGCTTGTTTTCGTTAACCAAAAATTGTCTGAGCGCTTTTCGAGATGATTCTCCAATGTCGGGCAACCATTCCTGACTGTCTGGATCAAAAATGGCTTCATGTTGGTCAATTGGTAGTCGAATTTGAGGCCTTCCATTTTGGCCATATGTTGTTGTCGTGTCATAGTGATTAATGCAAACCAATTCTTTGGGAGTGAACATGGCTGGAGGAAGTGCTGGAACATCTTCGATTTCCCAAAATTTGGCAAAGGACTTGATTTCGTTGTCAAGGAGGCATATTGCATTCGACTTTACATCAGGTTTGTTTGCTGATTCTAGGTTAGCTAATCCTGAAACTGTCCAGCCTAGCGTAGTTTCTGTGAGGCATAAGGAACCTTGTTTCAGTATTCGTCCTTTTTTTATCTGTGTGTATGCAGAAATACCGAGTAGTATGTCTATTTCGCCTGGTTGCCAAAATTGATCATCAGCCAAATTATAATTGACCAAGTCTGCGTAGTCAGTCTCTGAAAGGGGCTGATTAGGATTTTCACTGGCTGTAATTGTCTTCAGCACTACGCAGTTGAGAGTAATATTTTCCCCTGTTTTGGGAATAATTTCAAGTTTGAGAGAACCGTCAACTGACATTGAGTCTTTCTGATTGACCCCTATGATTCTTTCATTGGAAGGTTTTGGTTCTAATCCCAGTGTCTTGCAGGCTTTTACTGTAACTGCATTGATATGAGCTCCTGTGTCTAACAATGCTCTTAGATTGTGTACTTGTTTGTTTCTACCAATTACTTGAACACGAGCAGTTGGTAAAATAGTCATTTGGGAAGATTTTTGAGTCAAATTACAAGCATGTGTGCCTGGTGTAGCATTGAAAGCCTCATGTAAAAATGTATGATGCTTACCCTGGCATGTTTTGCATCTAGACTGTGACGAACATTGGTCACTTTCGTGATTGAATCTCAAGCAATTTTGACAGGACTTACTGGCGGCTATGGCAGACTGCTTATCTTTTGCTGAAAGGCCCTTGAATTTTGAGCAAGCCCACGGCGCATGGCATTCCTTGCATTGAGTCACGACACACGGATGTTTGAAGCCTTGCTTCGATCGCTCATCCCGTCCAGTGACGTGCAGTTGTTTGGGGGGAATGGGATCGTTTAGCATTTCCATCGATCTTACCCTGTTGTCAAGAAAGGTCATCAGTTCGTCAAATTTGGGACATTCAGTGCCTTCATTTTTGAGTTCCCATGCTTTCTGAGAGTCGATATCCAATTTTGTGAAAAGAAGATAGTGCCACATGTCGTTATCAACTTGTCGGCCAAGTGAGTGAATCGACTGAGTTACTTCATTGAAAGTACTGTGTAGCAGACGGAGTTGGTACTTGCTTTCTCCTCTCACAGGCTTGAAATCAACAGCCCTAGCTTGCAATGTGCGTAGAATTATGCGATCGTTTTTGTATCGCTGCTCGAGTAGATTTCTTGCAGTCTCGTAGTTACTGTCAGTTGATGATAGGCTTTTTATTAGTTTTTCAGGGGGACCTGATAAGCAACTTTTCAGATAAACAAGTCGCTGGCTGTTTGACAATTTCGTGTTGAGGTGCACGGCTGTATCGAATTGATCGATAAAGGCTATCCAGTCAGTGAATTTGCCATCGAATTTGGGTAGCTGTATCTGTGGTAGCTTTGCAACATGCGGCTGGTGCTGTGTTGCATCTCCGAAAGACGTATTCATAGTCACGTTTTCGTCCACCTTTTCCAGCTCAAATTTGTCTATGGCTTTTCCCATTTGAAATAGTTTCTTGCGGACTACTGTGTGCTTGTCTTGAACCAGATCGAATTCTGTATCGTACTGATCGTCCTGCACTGTTTCCAAATAGGATTCGTCTAGTTGCTGTTGAATTTTGAAGCATTCAGTAGCTTCGGAGAGGGCCAATCTGAGCTCGTCTTCGTTAAATGGCTGGCTAAGTCTATCCCATTCATCAAAGATCTTGTTGAGCTGTCGTGAATTGGCACGCCTCCTTCTGGAACTTGTCTCTGTAGACGCTGCTTGGCTCATTTTGTCGGCGGACCAGAATAATGTACGTTCGCGATAGCTGTTTACTATGTAAATAAAGGATTGAATTAAATATTGAATTGAATGTCTTTTGAATCAAGAGAAATTAGTAGCTAAACAAAGCGAGTGAATTTTAAGCGGGAAAATTTGCGTGTGTTTACACAATTGAACAAAATCAGCCTTAGCGAGTAACATCAAAAGTCATTACATGCGTTGAGTAATTTATATGTTTATACAGAATGTTTTGGTACAGCGCATAATTTTGAATGGGAGAGCCTAGATGCAATTCGGAGGGGTTGAAAAACTAATGACGATATAAGCGATCTACATCAAAAAAATTGAAATCGCAACTAAATACGCGCGACGAGTACCGGGTGCGGGAACCGACAATGAAGTATTAGTTCAATTACAAAATTTGACTTTTGAATTTCAAAAATTGTTCTGGTACGCGTTAATTCGAAATTTTGTCAACCCGAACATGCACAGGATAACAACAGATAAAAATGAAAGTAAAAAAGCCTTTTCAGGAAAAGGAAGCAATACACGGGATTTTCAAAAACTCCGGAGTAAAGATAGAATTAGTTTTGCTGTGATAAATGTAAAAAAAATGTTGTAAATATGATTTTAGCTCAATTCTTAGAAATCAATAGTCTAAGACAAGTTTATACACTTTGTTTAGTTGATTTTATTTGATCTTTAAACCCAACGATGAACGCAATGTTCGAGAACGTTCGTTTTTTTTTCATTCAAATAATTTTTTTATTGAAATTTCTTCTCTGCTACTAAAGCTTCAAAAAAGAGCAGTCAAAGGGATAAGGGAACAATATGAAAACCAGTGACGAAATGGCTTAAAATTTCTGAATATACTGCATCTAACTATGAACATTCAGACGTTTGACCTACTGATCCTGTCAAAGCTAATAATCCATGAAGATAGAGAACTCATAGAAATACCTGCTCTCATTGAAAACCGAGGAAGAAGGCAAGATGTGTTTGAAGAAATAACGATCTGAGAAAGCGAGAAATGAGTTCATCCTACGAACAGTGAAAGTTGCAAACAGAATCAATTCCGAAATCGACTTCCTGAATGGTGCTGGACTGAAAGGCAGAATCTTAGAAGCAAGGTGGAAATTTCTGAAAAGCTTCTCGATTCAGAACGTCTGCACGAGGCAATACGCCTGAGTTTGTAACATGTGCAGAATTACCTGGAACAGATTGTAAGACAAATTTGTCTGGGAAATAACTCCTCTCAGCCAGCTGAAAATCTACAACAACTAGGAAGCTGCCCTTTTAATCGTTTAAAAACTAGTCAAGCCAGCTGGAACAAATCAACGAGCAGATTTTACTGAGTCAAAGTTACTTGGATTGTTTGAAGAAAAAGTAGATTGATTGTTAGAAAAGCAGTGGAAGAAAGTTGATTGGCTTTCTAACGTGATGAAATTCAATCTTAGGTGTATCTATCTATCGATATCGTTTTTTTTCTACCTAAATTGATAACCCTTGCATAGATCTAGTATTTTAGTCTCAAAGCTTTTAGTTTATTTGAATGCGCTTAATATCGCGCTAAACCAACTATACTGTTTCTTGTAAAGTTACTTACACAAAGCTTCTAATAACGCTCCGCACTCAGAAATACCATTGCTTTTACACGCACTTTTCGAAGAACAGAGCAGTCCATGAAGTTCCCCATACCAGAATTCTTGAATATCGGAATTTTTGTGAACATAAGAGTGGTTAGCTGTTTTCTAGAGGTACTAGTAAACTATTTTGAGAACTTGACTATATTGGGAAGCCTTTGTTATCGGCAGCTAGAAATCACACCAGGTGTTCCACAAGGGTTCTTTATAGGGAGTTTGTTTTGCATATTCTTAATTAACTTGCCTAAATATCTGATGTGCTCCAAGCCATTCGTCTTTGTGATTGATCTCACAATTTCAACTGTAGGAAAAAGCTTTTTTTTTAAAAAGTCCAAGACGTTCTTTTTGCACTTGAAAATTCAGTTGCTGTGAACTAAACAGAGTCGGCAGCAGATAATTGGATATCCCTAGTGTGAGGGATTTTATGTGAAAAATCTCAATGTGAAACTAATAGGGCAGTATCTAGGACATAAAAAGGGCGTCATGTATCGGGGATATTTCATGCGAATGATTTGTCATCAATTTCTCAGATTAAGGAAAGATTGAATCAGCGATAAAGGGTTTTGCTCATATTGAAAACTGATCGATTTGACACTGTACAAGTAATTGATGCTTCTTGTGCTTTTGTACGGTCTAAACAGCAATACCGCAGAGATGCAATTGCTAGAAAAATTGCAGAGGAGAGTTTTCAAACGGATGACAAGAAATGGTTCTCCTTAATATGGCCGCCAAATTTAACTTCTGAACATTTTGACCTGCCAATATTTATGCACCCCATTGTTGTGCTGGCGAGCGCGAAAACATCAATGAAACTTATAGTTGTATGCAGTTGCTTAGCCTACAATAAGAATATATAATGATTAAAATCTTTAAATTGCTGAGAACTCGAGCGGAAAAAGCGAGAATGGAGATTACGATTAACATAATTTTCGAATCACTGATGGCCTAGAATAACTTATCAACTTCAGAGAGGTTGGACTGAAAAAGGGAATTATTTATCTTAAATGGAGTTTTATATAAAAGTTTTCCAAAGAAACCTATGCACCTGGCAATTATTCAATGATTGCCAATATTGCGAATTATGTTGATATTATTTTAAAACAAATTGGGCTAAGGGAATCTCATCAGCCTAGCCAGATCTCTTCTGTTTGGGAACACCAGCTCATGGGGCATCTAACTTTGATGCCCGCAGGTGATGTCTTTTGGAATGACATTCTCACGCTTAACTTTTTGATTGAAACGTAATGCAAATACCTTCATTAGCTTTTAGCCGCTAGCGTATTTGCGGGCAGTTTGTAAAAGTGCAATTATAAGTGCAACGAACACGATTTCATTTTCCGTCTAATGTTTTTAGAAGTCAAAACGACCATAAGAGCTCTATTGAGGAAAACTAAATACATTATTTTGGAGCTGCTTAGAAAACCATATGGACCTATCACCACTGAGCTTTGATTTGAAGTGTCGTGTTCTTTGATTAATATAAAACATCGTTTTTTTTTAAAAAAAAAGACCGACTGATTACAATCCGAATTTTTGTTTGGATTGTAACAGTCCAATATTTTTGAATGTTATAGATAGTTTGTTGGTTAAAAAATCAAAAAATAATTGTTTTTGATAATCCTCGAGTAAAGTTAGCAAAAAATGACAAAATTTTAATTACAGAGCACTCTCAATGGAAGTGGAAGTAAGAGTAGCCCCCTTTTGAGTTTGCAAAGATTGTGTTAGTGATTTTTGGGTGTGTATTTCAGCTTTTACAAAATCTTTCATTTTGTCAAAAATAAAAATGCATTTTGTATATTTATTGAGTTTAAATTCGCAAAAAAACTGTCAAAATTATAAATCCAGAAGACTCTCCAAGCTAGTGGGTGTACAACTAGCTCAATTGTCAGCTTAAAAAGAATATGGACGCTGTTTTAGGGTATTTACTTCCAGCAAATTTAAAGCAAGTCAGCTTGAAAACCAATTTTGGTCCCAAAAAAGTAAAATTTTGAAAAATTTAGCATAAATTCTAGCCAACAAACTCGGACCGAACAATTCAGCAATCCTCCTCTATCTTTAGAGATAAAATTAATAACACTACAGTTAACAATTTGAACAAATTTTAGCAAAATTGACGAAAATTAGGTCAAAAATACCGAAAAAGTGAATAAAAACGGATAAAATACGTCTAATATTCACAAAACTTTACATCTCGATAACTGCCTATAAAAAGTGAAAATTGAAAAAATCTTTTTTATTCCATATTTTACACTGGTTGGGGGGCTTTTTTTTATGATAGCACTCACAACTCTCTTCGATTAATTTATCGATCGGTCAAATTTGACTGAACAAAAAAAACCCATTTGAGTTCATAGTTCCTCCCCCCTCAAGAGGGGTCGGAACAAGAATATCGACAAAGAAATTGGAAAAAGAAAATATTTTTCCGATCATACTTTCCTGCATAGGAGCGCACAGACGTCTGCAAAGCGCACTATGAGGCACCTAACAATTAAAATCTCTCATAGAAAAGACATAACTAAAATCTCAGAAAGAAAAGACATAACTAAAATCTCAAAGTAAAGACGCAATAATGCATTCGCAGGAAATACCTACGCAGAGCAATTATAAGTCTTAGAGCCTTGGCTCTCAACGTGTGTGATAATACCTGTACTGTGTTGCGGGCGGGAGGAATGACTTGACACAATTAGTTTAGTATTAATTCAACGCTTTGAGGCTAGTGCTAGAGCCTAGCATCTTGCTGTACTTTTAAAGTAAGTGGCGTTTTTGCTGTAAATTTGTATACACTGATGTGATGTATCATAGTGGGGGGGCGCTGTTCCGTCAATTGGGTGGAATGCCTTTAATGACTGAGTTTTATGCCACACCCGCCTTTTACGACTGAGTTTTTGTAGTCAAGGCTTAAGTGTGTTTTTAGCCTTGAAACGTGTCTCAGTTCATTCATTCGACCCATGTCCACCAAACGCGAATGTTATGTTGCCTCTCTGTCCCACGAACAGACTTGTGGGAGGCTCATTCCACCTATGATACTATCCCTAGCATATTGATGTAAGTTTCAAAATAGAATGTGTTCTTGCCATAAATTTAAATACGCTGCTGTAATGTTTCATATTGGGGGCTTACTGTTCCGTCCGTTGGGTGGATCATGCCCCCTTTTTTAGTCGATTGAGTTGGAAACTGAAGATACCTATGTTTTTATACTTTTTCAGGGTGTTGTTTATTGACAGAAATGAAGCGTTTGTTATGAGATTATTGCGAAAATGGAAAAAAGTTCGACAAGTGCTTTCTGCCTGCAAACGAAGTATATACTGGATAGGGGTCACTTCTCTATTAGTTTCTATTGGGCTGGCTCTTAATGCGTACTTTTATAACTATTGGACAAAAGGAACAGTAGCTCTTAATATCCAACATGTGGTGACATCTGAATTAATAAATGATTTACTGCCGCCCTTTTTACATCCGTTGTACACATTGTATATCGACAATTTTCCTGCTGCAATATCGAAAGTGGAGAAAACTGAAAAACCAATCACAGTGCACCTAGTGCCTTTTTCACATACAGACCCTGGTTGGTTGAGATCAACGGATACGTACTTCAATGGTTATGTGAAGAAAATACTTGATACTGTTGTTGATGAGCTATCAAAGTCAAGCGATGTTAAATTTATTTGGACAGAGTTAATTTTCCTGAAACGGTGGTATAGCAATATCAAAAATTCGCGGCGAACGCTTTTACTCAATCTAATAAATGAAGGCAGGTTTGAAATTACTTATCCTGGTTATGTCATGCAAGATGAATCACTGCCTAGTTTGGAACAGACGGTGACTAATTTTCTAACTGGAGCAGTTTGGCTCAAGAATAATTTCAACTATTCAGTTACGAGTTCATTCGTGGCTGATGCTTTTGGAGCTACTAGCAGCTGTGCTTACATGCAATCGCTATTTAATGTGTCCAATATTTTGATTCAGCGTGTTAATTATAGGGTTAAAGAGCTACTTTCTGAGAATAGGCAATTGGAATTTCACTGGCAAACTAGTCATAGATCAAATCATGAAATAATGACATCTATCAGTCCCTTTAAATTATATTCTATGCCATATTCTTGTGGACCAGAGCCTCGCAAATGCTGCGCATTTGATTTCTGGAGAGAAACTAAAGGGGACTGCGAGTTCAATTATCCTTGGGAGAAGCGCTTAAATCCCACCGATGTGCTCAAATCACTGGAAGCGTATATTCACATTCTAGCAGAGCAATACCGACTTAAAAACAGCCTATTCAGGACAACACATGTTTTAGTTTTACTTGGTGACGACTTTAGATACTACGATCCATTTGTCTGGTCTCAACAGATAGATGCGTACAGGTCAATCATTGAGTTATTTCGAAAACGATCAGAGTTCAAAATAAGCGCCCGATTTTCTACGCTCTCCGAGTACTTCAGCGAAGTCCAAAAAGAAATCGATTCTACCAAGCTAATGACGTTTCGAGGGGATTTTGTACCTTACACGGATCGATGGAGTGAGTTTTGGAGTGGTTACTACACTACTCGACCATTCTTAAAAGAATTGGGCAATGAAGTCAGTAGGCTAAACAGAGTTTTGGAAGCATTGATACTTTTCTGCCAACCAGATGTTTTTGTTAACTGCCCATCTGTAAAGCAGAACTTAGTGAAAATAGAGTACGACAGAGATATTATCTTAAATTTTCTTCATCACGATATAATAACGGGAACATCGCGAGAGTATGTAACCGAAAATTTCAATCAAAAACTGAGGACAGTCAAGTATGACCTGGAGAAAATCCTCATCGCAGCTTTACTTCACGATCACCTCAAAATAAACCTAAACATCCAGAAAAACTTGGATTCGTATTACATTCCTGTTTTCGTTTTGATCAATGACAACAATGCGCGCTTCTCGGGATATGTTCAATTACCGATCCCAATGTTACCAGGAAGATGTTACAAGCTCAAGACATTCTCTGGGAACCAATGGACAGATATGGAGTTTGTACAACTTGCAGAAAGTTTGGTTATTTTTATTGACATTCAGGCGTTTTCTGTTGTCTTTGTTAGATATTACGAAGTTTTGGAACCTTGTTTAAAATTATTTCATAGAGCTCAAAAATTGGTTACATTATCGAGTGAGCGCTTTGTCTGGTCTTTAACGAAAGAATCTAATAAGCTGCGGTTTGCTCATAGCGATGTGTGGTTAAATTTTAAGTTCGAAACTTTTGGAACTTATACAACCAAGCCAATATATTACATTTCAAATCCTAGTGGTGCTTATACTTTCACATATGATGGATCGCGTAGCAAAGTCGAACCGAAATGTCACGATGAAGTGCATCTTCAAAGCTCTTTGCTGGATTCGTTTGATGTAAAGTGCGATTTTGTTTCTTGGTCTGCCAATTTGTATCATTCAGAATCAGCTTTGTCAGGCCGTGCTGCGGAGTTGATCATTCACAGTAACATAAAACCTTTTTTCTCCGATGTTGAGTTTGCGATCGTTTTCGAAAGTAATTTAAAAACAGATTTTGAGTTCTACACTGATTCGAATGGAATGTTTCCGGTGAAAAGAAAGTATCGAAAAAAACTTAGCTTACCAGGAAATGTGTACCCAATATCGCAGTATGTTCAAATTACAGACGGCAGTACATGGCTGACAATAGTAACAGATTATGCTCATGGAGTAACTTCCACAAAAAGGGGGGAAATAGTTCTGTTTCTGGATAGAATACATTATCATGATGATTGGCGTGGTTTGAGTGAAGGAATCACGGATAATGTTAATGTGCAGTCGAAGATTTGGATTTCAATATCTGACAATCAAGCTGATGGTTCTTGGCTGGCACACTATTTGCGACGTCGTCCTGTAGTTTTATCAAGCTTTCTGGACAACAAATTTGCAGAATTTTCGACCAAGTTTAACAAACAATCTGTAAGTTTTGCTGAGGGAAGTAAGATTTTTGATGCGGGAACTCCGAGCGAAGTGCAAGCACGTGGGTGCAAGTATGCGTTGATTCAGCCGTGGACTGATTTGCAAAATATGTCATCATATCTGGTGCTTCAAAAGCGCCCGGAGTGGCGAAACCCTATCGATACTCATTCTTGCATGTTAATGATAAAAGAAAATGCAATTACTAATCAGGAGCTGTCAATTGACATCACAGAGGGCGTAAATTTAACAAGCTTATTAGATTATGAACTACAAATTCTTAAAGTGAAATCATGACTGAAGATAAGATTTCTATTTTTCTTTGATCAATTAGTTTTCCCCCAAAAAATAATTTTGATAATTAAAATAGCAATGATCTGCTAAAATAGCAATAAATCAATGCAAAAAAATCCAACTTGTTTAAAACAGTTTTTCAGCCGTATTGGGGTACTGCTCTGAATTTAACTTTCATTTGCAAGTTTTAATTATTTTTGAAGCTTCCATCAAACATGCCATTTATGAGTAACAGAGAAGAGTAGTATAAAAAGCTGACTAGAACCACACCGGGGGGGGGGGGGGGGACATTATGTATTAAGATAGGGAATGCAGAAATTGTCCCCCTAGGGGGGACACTTAGGGGGACATTTAACGCAAATTCGCAGTAAATGTCCCCCTAAGTGCCCCCCTAGGGGACAATTTCTGCATTCCCTATCTTAATACATAATGTCCCCCCCCCCCGGTTGTGGTTCTGATCAGCTCCTATTTTTTTTTCTGAAAAAAAATTGTATTTCACAAAAATTTGTTGTTTTTGTCTCTAAAAGATGTGAACTAGTTTGAAACATGTTCTGTGAGTAAAAAAAAGTAGTCGGAAACACCTTTTTCGAAAATTGAATTTTTTGTCCCATCGGGGACAATAACTTATAAAATCTTTTGAAAAATGGGGCCTAAAAAATTTTCCTTGATTTTTTGGCTTTAATCAATGTGAAATGTTGTCAAACATGTTTTGTTAGTGAAAAAAAATGTCGGAAACACTTTTTTCGAAAAATGAAATTTTTGTTCCATAGGTGGACAATAACTTGTTATTTTTTTTGAAAAATGGGGTCTAAAAAATTTTTGTCAATTTTTTGGCTTTAATCAATGTGGAATATTGTGAAACATGTTTTGTGAGTGAAAAAAGTTGTCGGAAACACTTTTTTCGAAAAATGAAATTTTGGTCCCATAGGGGGACAATAACTTGTAAAAAATTTTGCAAAATGGGGCCTAAAAAATTTTCCTTGATTTTTTGGCTTTAATCAATCTGAAATGTTGTGAAACATGTTTTGTGAGTGAAAAAAGTTGTCTGAAACACTTTTTTTCGAAAATCGAAATTTTGGTCCCATAGGGGGAAAATAACTTGTAAAAATTTTTGCAAATAGGGGTCTAAAAATTTTTGTCAATTTTTTGGCTTTAATCAATGTCAAATGTTATGAAAATGGGGTCCAAAACTTTTCAGCGCTATTTCACTTTTAATCAATATGAGAAGTTGTGAAACACGTTTGGTGTGATAAACACCAACATTCATCTTACCACCACACCCCAAACACTCCGCTAGCCAATTACAATTACCACAAACATACACACAATGCATGCATACTTACATACATATATACATACATACATACATACATACATACATACATTCATACATACATATATACGTACATACATACACGCATACATATATAAATACATACATACATTCATACACATACATACATAAATATACACATTGATAAAAAAACCAGAGTTGTACAAGGAAATAATTTTTCACGTAATTATGTGTACAATCACTTATGTCCATAAATGTACACATAAATGGGACAAAAACAAAAAAAATAATAACTAACCTGTTAGTAGATGTATAAAATCATTAATGATATATTGAGTAGAGAGTCATCGGATCATACCCAAACATGTTCAGGGTCACAAAACTTTCCAAAATAAATTGACCAATCGGAGTACTTGATTTATTATTCAAGTTGACAACCAATCAGAATTGAAAGATTCATAAACAAAAACTCTAAACGCTAACGTTCAGTAAACAGTAAATAATGAACACAATAGGAACAAAAGACATCAAGCTCATTCATGAGAAAGTTTTATCACTGAGAGGTAACATAAATTTTACACACATATCTTATCGCCAATTATATTTCGTAGCTGCTTGTTCATTGTTAGATCCAGAAGTTGACGGAGAAATAGCACTTAAATTTAGACCCTATGGTGGTTTCATTGGAATTGATAATTCAAGACTAGATCCCTTATTGAAACGGAGCAAAGTGCTACGACTTCATGTTGCACTGCATGACGCCGCTGGATTTATAAAAGATTGCCGAAACAAAGGCCCTGGATATGTTAACGCTTTCCGTTACTGACCAGTAAACACTTGTCTTTTTGGACACCTGACAGGAATATTATTCATTCTATCAGTGAAATTTTTTCATTCACAATTGTTTCGTGAATTGTAATGTTAGAAAATTTTGGCAGCAAAACCACAAATATAATTGTCCTCGATCTCGAAGGTTTCAACCTCTTGTCACTTGGATTTATAATTAAAGAACTCAGTTTGTGTTCCAGTTACAACGATACAATATTTTTCAAACCGCCGCTTAAATTCGCTGATTTACCCGCACACGATAGACAAACTGTTATTTGGCTGACCAATAACCTACACGGTCTTGATTGGGACGAAGGTGATATACCTTACTGTGATTTGAAAACAATCTGTCTGAGTTTCAGTTTCCGATTCACACGGAAAAACTTTTTTGCCAAAGGCATTGAAAAGTGTGAGCTCCTCAGTAAGCTTTTACAAAAAACTGTTTATAATCTGGAAGATCTAAATTGCCCCCGAATCTCAGAGATAATATCAGAAGAACAAGTTCCCTCCTGTTATCATCATTCAAACTTTCGTTCAATAAACGATCAATTATCAAACCACTGAGCGGAACGTAAAGCAAGAACATTTCACAGTGGACACAAAGTGATGCACAGAGTAGACACAGCAACTTTAACAACCTATCTGTCAGACAACTTGAAGATATTCACTTGCTTGACTCCACTTGACGATCAGTCGATTGTAATATTCAACAGATTTCAGGATCCTTCTCCACCAATACAGAATAATTTTTCAAGTGATCAACAGAACCGAGCGAACTATCTCAACAACAAGCCAAACACAGCACAACAACCGCGTTACAACTCGCTTTATAGCGCAGCAGCAAAACGTTATTTTGCAACCATTACTCTTTCTCCCGACGAGCTAGACAGCTTTAGGGCTTTCCTGCCCGTGATAGATAATTTCTATCACTTCCAACTATATGTAAAAAATAAACAGAGAGCTCGAGAACATCGGAATCAGTTCAATTATGGCTATGAACAAAACAAATCAGAAGCCTATGCAGTCCCCCAACGAGCAGCGAATCCCACGTTGGAAGCAGTGGGCGGACAAAAAAGTTCCTCAATTTAGATTGAAAAAAACACCACCAGAACGTGAGATATCACTTAATGAGATGCCGAATGAGTTGTGATTATATGTCTTGGAGCACCCCGAAGTTGAAAAAGTCTTCAATCAACCATCGTTCGAGGAAAATGACTCAACAACCGTTTGTTATAAACTAGAGATAAAAAGTCATATTAAAGGTTTCAATTTGTTTGAGTTCTGGTACATGAAACAGTTGCCCAGTAAATAATTCAAAAATTTAACATTTTATTTGATCCTTGTTTCAATTCACTTTTCAATTACTTATTTTTCTCCAATGAATCAAAGAGACGAGGCTGACGCCGGTATCAGTAATTTAGTCTTTGATGTGAACAACAAGGAGAGGCCCCCATGGCGTTGTTGTTCAAATTCAACAGTGCCAAGGTCCGAAGTAATATTTTTTGTTCAAGTTAGTATCATTGTCTTAATGATCATTCTTTGCTTCTCTATGCTCTTTCTATTATCAGAAAGCTGTGAAGAGAAATCAATTTGGATTGCTCTCTTATCGAGTTTAGTTGGTTACATTTTACCTAATCCCAAACTATGAACAAAGTTATTCTTACACATGACAGGGTATTCATGTCTATTGTAGGACCAAGTGGTTGTGGTAAAACAGAACTCTTGTTTCGGATGCTAAAAAGTTCGACCTTTTATCCACGTTTTGAGAAAATTTATTATTTTTACAAAGAGTTCCAACCACTTTTCAAAGATATGCAACAAGTTATACCAGGGATTGAGTTTCTAAAATACTCAGGCTTTGATATAACAAAAAATCTATCACATTGTCTGCTTATCTATGACGATTCATGTGAAGAAATCTTCAACGATAAAGAATTTGTAAAAATAGCTACCTCAGGACGTCATCGCAAATTACATGTTATATACGTCAAGCATACTTTGTTCCATCAAAGCAAATGGTCCAGAACCATTGATCTGAATACAACACACATAATATTATTCATGTCGCTTCGTGACATTCAACAAATTGAATATCTTGGAAAACAGTTGAATTGTCTCCAACTGATTAAAGAAGCATACAAACTAGCAACTGCGGAGCCCTTTGGACATTTTATTATTGATCTCGATCCCAAAACCAGTCAGGGTTTACGATTTGCGTCACATATTATTGGACCTAATCCTTCAATTTTTTACATTCCTTCGGAGGAAGCCGTTGTTACACCAATTACGAATGAAAAGGAAACATTTGCTTATGCTCAAGCAATGGGCAAATAGCACAAACAAGAACTCCAACATTGAATCCGAGTTACTTAAAGACGGCGACTTCATTTGGTTTCTGAGTGACTGTGTGATGAACGTACTCTCTGGAGTTGTTCCAGTCAATAAAAAAGAACTAAAAAAATTTGAAAAAACTCTGCGTCAACTTTCGAACAGGAAAGTAGGGAAAACTGAACGGTTAAAAATAATTCGATCTCCCTCGGGCAACAATCTCATGCAACTCATAGCATTACCCTGCATTGCATATCTAGAACAAAATGCATACTGAAGAGTTTGTGTTAATACCTAAACAGATGTATACAAGAGAACAACCTCATGTCTCTCAATTACTCAGCAACAAAAATATTCACAATCCAGCCAAGCAGATATCACTTCTCCAGAGAAACAAGTCACCATCAGCTCCTTCTGCCTCGCAACAGGATACAGAACAACAAACTGACGCTTCAGTGGATGATAGAAGTACAATAAACGAGTCTATGGCGAAATCATTTACGACAGACAACACATCGACTATCAAAAAAGGAGTGCTGAATGATATTAGAGTCTTGAAGGGGATAAAGTTTGAAAGAGCGAATACAATACTGGACATAATAGAGGAATCAGATTCTGTTTCCTTGGACTCATCAAAGAGATTGCTTATTATTGGTACAAATACAGAAGTTCTTGCTGCTACGTTTCTTTACAATCTACAGCAAACCACTTGCAAACTATCTTTCGAACAATTCAGTGTATTAACGCATCTCGATATTGGTTCGCATTTGACTTGTAACACATACGCCAAAAAGTTTCTAAATTTATCATCTGAAGAGAGACGGCAATTTTTGGAATATGAGTCGGACAAAGAAGTTGCTTCAAAATCCCAGCGAAAGAAAACAAAAGCTTCTGACAACGACCAGAGAAACTTTGAAGAGGCAGAAAAAGAAATCAAACCAACCACCCCCTGGGAGAACTACTTCCTATCAAGTTAAACAGTTAGACAAATTGTACACTAAAGGCAGTGCTGCATTTGGTAGCATTGCTAACTTGAAGAAGGCTAGCGGTTTCACCAGAGACAAAATTGTTCGCTATCTTCAGTCGAAAGCCCCGTACACAAAATACAGACAATTCAGGAAAAGTTTTCCCCGACTGAAAACTGTTGCTTATAGAATAAATGAAATCTGGTCTGTCGATGTTGCGTATATGGATAAAGTTGCCCAACACAACAACGGTAAAATACTTGTTAGTGGCTGTGGATGTTTTATCACGTTACTTACGAGTTCAACCAATGAAAGCTTTATGTGCAAAAGATGCTGTTGAAGCGTTCAAAAAAATGATCAAGAAGAAACAACCAGAAAAAGTATGGACAGACAAGGGATCAGAGTTCAAAGGAGATTTCAAAAAATTTTGTAAAAAGAAAGGAATTCATTTATATACAACAGAAAGCGAAACCAAGTCGGCATTTGCAGAGAGGAACATTCTATCGCTTAAAAACATCATTTACAAATATTTGGAAGAAAAGTGGACTTGGACATATATTGAAGATTTACCCCAGTTTGTAAATACTATAAACAGTCGTGTTAACCGGGTAACCCATTTAGCACCTAATAAAGTTTTCAAAAAACATGAACCAATTTTAATATCATTAGCAATCAACACAACAAAGTACAAACCAAAATACGAAAAAGGAGACCTTGTTAGGATTGCAAAGCACGACGAAAAGTTCAGAAAAGGTTATAAACAAAATTATACAGACGAAGTTTTTACGATATTCAAAATTGCTACCGTGAGTCCACCAACGTACAATCTTATAGATGCGAACAACGTTATAATTGAAGGTAAATTTTATGAACCGGAATTAGTCCAAGTAAACGTGTTAGTTACTGCAGATGAATAAAATGAATCCCGCCAAAGAATTCACAATCGACCTAATATCCAACGCATCAATGGAAGTTTTTGGTGAAAACACAATGGCAAAATTCCGTAACCAGTTATCTCAACCACTTATTTTGGATGGAGAATGGCAAGTAGCTTTATCTTCAATATCCTTCCCATCAAACATCAACAACGTCAATTCAAACGGGTTAGTCGTTTATAAAAACTCGGGAGTGGAACTCGACGCCTCAAATAATCGCAGTGGACACCTCAGAAAAATTCGCAAAGGCATTTACAGTAGCTTGGATCAACTAATGGATGAACTCAGGCGAAATCGCTCAGTTTAAACAATTTGATTTTACTTTTGACAAAATTACTCATAAATTGGTTTTACAATTCGGAGCGAATGAGGGTTTTTCATTTGAAAACGAAGAAGTTCCAAGTATTCTCGGCTTCAAGGGTATAAAAGACAACTCGCATGATGGATACATTCATATTGGATACAAATCACACAAAACTCTCAATAGACACCAAAGTGATTTTCCAGTTGATATAACCTGTGGCTCACAATTAATCTTTGTCTACATAGACGTTATAGAATATCAAATTATTGGAGACGTGAGAGCTCCTGTAATTAAAATCATTGAGACCGAAAGGCGTTTAAGAAACGGCAGCATAAACACTGTTACACCTATTCATCACAAGACATTTACAATTCTGGATTACAAGCCCATACTTTCTAACCATATTCAGAACATTAAAGTGGAGTTGAGGAACGAAGCCGGAAAACTTATTCCATTTAATGGTACAGGAAAAGTGATAGTAGGCTTAAAGTTTCAAAAAATCAAGTGAAATGGAAGCTTACTACAGCAACCAAGCATCACAGTCGATGCCACATTTCTCCGGTCATTATCGTCAAAGAGGAAGTGGCTTTGGAGCCCTCGCAGCAGGTATTGGAAGAGATGCTTTACCATTGGCAAGAAGAATTATATGGCCCCCTGCCAAAAGAATTGGCCGAGAGCTTTTAGTGCAGGGTGCACCTGAGTTGGTTGAAGTAGCAACGAAACGAAAGTCGGCAAAGCAGGCGTTGAAAAAGCACGGTTGCAAAACAGCCCGAAAACAATTTGGTGGGTCTCTCCATTCACGCATAACACGAGGCCGGCAAGTTATTAAACGTCGAAGACAACAAAATGCTAAACCTCGAACCTACAAGAAACGTTGCACTAAAAAAATCATTTCTCGAAAACCACAGCCAAGAAGAAGTCGACTGGATTTTTTCTCTCGAGTCAAAAATGCGAACCAATATTGTAATACCTTCCGAAGCCACTCACAGTTCCTTGGATTTATTTGAAAAACCACCTTTGCTAGTCACCTTTGATCAATCATTTGAGCAAAAAACTGGACCACTTTATTCTCCCTCTGGATCATCGCTCGAATTTGAAGTGGTAGGCGATCGCAACAATTTCATAGATTTGCAGAAAATTTATTTGGAAGTAAAATGTCGAATACAAAATGCTGATGGAACTGATTTGCGATATACCAACAGCGATGCAACCGCAACCGATGCTGCATATTTTGTCAACAATGTTCTTCATTCACTGTTCGCCGACTGTACTGTTTCTGCAAATGGAATAAAAATTTCCTAAGCTAATGGACACTATGCTCATAAAAGTTTTATTGAAACAGAATTTTCACATGGAGCCGATGCAAAGAAAACTTGGTTAAAGTGTCAAGGTTACGAGTACGAACCGAACCCCGCTGGTATTGCTGCAGCTTCAAGGGATGCAAGGCAGGTAGCTGTGAGAGAATCGGAACAAATTACTTTATATGGAAAGCTCGCTGTTGATTTCTTTTCCTGTGAAAAACATCTAGTAAGTGGTGTTACCTTGACACTTTCTTTCCGAAGATCGCAAGATGATTTTGTTACCATTAGTGAGACAGCGGCAAAAATTACAAAGTTAAAATCGATGAAGCAAACTTATTTGTTAGAAAGATGACAGTGTCAGACAACGTTGTTGGAGCCATTGAAAAAACACTCCTAAAAACTCCAGCAATGTATCGCTACAATGAAGTAATAACAAAAACATTCCTCGCATTAGCAGGTCAACGCAGTTGGAAACATGAAGATATTTTCACAAAAGAACCAATAAGGCGGCTGATTGTTGCATTGTGCAGGAGCAATGCATTCATTGGAACTAACAATATCAATCCCTACCACTATCAAAAGTTTGATTTGAGTGAAATTACGGTCTATCGAAACGGGTTCGCAACGGCTGGCACTCCGATGTTAACAAATGATAACAAGCGCCTGTATTACAATTCAATGACTGCCCTAGCTTATGTTGAAAACGGTCATGGAATACCCCTAAGTGATTTTGCGCATCACTTTATAATGGTCTTTGACTTAACTAGCACGCAAGAGGCGACACACGATTTTATTCATCCCGAACTAACAAACTCGTCATTATCGGTTGAACTGAAATTTGATACTGGTTTGCCAAACAACATTGAAATTTTTTTCCTTGGAGAAAAATCGTCTACTGTGTACATTGACTCTGCAAGAAACGTATCCAAAAATGTTCTACCTATGAATGCTTACTAATGGATGAAGACCAAATTTATATACATATTCAAAAGTGCAAATATCTCAAATTTAAATTTCGAGGTGTTTATGCGGCTGACAATTATCCCTTAAATTTACCAGTTAACAGTTTTATAATTGTGATTGCATCGCGAGCTGATTCTATTGGTTCACATTGGGTGATGCTTGCGAAACGCTACGCATACCCCGTACTATACTTTGCAGATCCGTTAGCACTACCTCTGACTACCTATAAGGACATTTTCTCCCGCTTACAGCAATGTACTGATTTACATTTGATGATGGATATTATGGAGCACAGAAGAGATATTCAGTCTCCCCTGCAATCAGCAGATTCGCAACTGTGTGGTTTATTTTGCATCTATATTGCTCATTATTTCTATAGCAATAAGTTTCCATTTGTACCTGATGTAAATGAATTGCAATTGTTGGCATTTTTAAAACATATGGAATGAAATTGAATTGATTGTTCTATCACAGCACTTTTTTAGACAGTTGATTTTTTACAGAACTGAAAGTTTATTAATAAGTCAAGTCTCACGTACAAAACTTCCCTGCCCACTTAAAATTATATCCATAATCTGATAGAGAGAAGAAGAATGTTCATCAAGCATTAGTTGACAAAAACGTTTTACAATCATATCGGGGATAGTAGAAGCACGTTTGTGAGAATTGGTAGTAGTAATGGTTGAGAGTTTTCACAGGGTTAGGCAGATTAAGTTGTTTTTTAGTTTTGTTGGTTGAAACATGATTAAATTTTGACAAGTAGTCCACAGCAACATGAAAGCGAGAGACAATAGCACCATGAGTAACAAAATTTTTCTCCGTAGGCAAAATAAGGATTTTAAAACAAGTCACAAGGCAAGGTATCGTCGCAGGAGCATACGAAGAAAAAACAATTTTATCTTTGGGACCTGTATCTTCAAAAATGAGATGCCAATGATTGGAACCAAACGAACAACCATCGATAACAGTCGAAGACGAATGATAACCGTACGCATAATTTTCTTTTCCAGAATCTTGAAGTTTTGGTTCTGTGTCGCAAATAGTGTATTTGAATCGTTTTTGAAATTTTTTGAAGTATTCAGGACTGTTTTCGTATATAGCTTCAACCATATTAGGAGACTAAACTGAGTGAGTAAATAGTGATATACCTCTATGAATTATTGGGTTTGAGTTGATAACATGGTGTAAACAAAATTTCATGGTCGTTTGAAGACGAAAATTCTTTACATTGTTGTTATTTTTATTGCTTGTAAACAAATTCTGTCTGGATATTAAGTAAACAAACTATGGCTGTCTGGTTTGTACAAAGCTCCCCAATTAAAACAAAGCTGTCGCATTTTCCCGAAGTTCCACAATCTTTAACCTGAGGAAAGTTTGGGTTGTTTTCATTGCTTTTTAAATAAATTTTGTCTAGACATTAAGTAAACAAATCAGGTTTGTTGATGTTATGTTTGCGAATAATGGCTGTCGCAATTACCCGAAGTTTTTAAAACTTTGCTGTGATTGGATGACGACTTGAATTTAAATCCTTTTTTGTAACATAACTAATGGTTCCATTTTTATGGCTTGTAAACAAAGTTTCCGAAGACATTAGGTAAATAAATTGAGTCTGACGGAACTTTCCGATGTTATGTAGCCTTTGTTCTGATTGGTTGACGACTTGAGATATAATCTATTTTTAGTAACATAACTAATCGTTCCAACCTTATGGCTTGTAAACAAACTTTCCGAAGACATTAGGTAAATAAATAAAGGTTGACGGAACTTTCCAATGTTATGCAATGTTTGTTATGATTGGTTGGTGTCATGATAAATCCATTTTTAGTAAATAGACCAATTGTTTCAACTATTGTATTTGTTTATCGTCATGACAAAACATTAAGTTTTTGGGGAACAGGAGAACCACTTGTTTACCGACTTTCTATAGAAACGTTGACTGTTAACTCTTTTTTAAAAAATTTTATCTTTCCTAAACCGATATGTAGTCACTTACTAATTTTTTGGAAATGCCTGCAAAAGACCGACATTTACAGATCAGCTGTGAAAATGTGGAAAATCTATAGTAAAATATCACATTGCTCGCCATAGAAAGACCTGTTCTAGCGGTACCTTATACTGCAAGAAACGAAACTGTAATTTTGCAACAAAAAATTCGGCAGAACTATCGTATCATATTGCCAAATCGCATGGATCTAAAAAGCGTAACACTTTAAACAAGTGCGTTGTTTGTCAGAGAGATTTTCCAAGTTTCTACTTGCTGCAGCTTCATCGCAGGAAGATACATCAAGTTAACACGAAAGTTGGGAGCTTAAACACAACCCGTGTCCGTGAAATAATTGATGAGTTGAATGAAGATAGTGAAAAATTGAAAGAGGAATTAGCAGCATGTCAGCATTTACTAGTAGATGTGCACGCTGAGCATGGGAGACAATAAGTTTTCAACTTCAGCTTATCGAAATTGGACACCAACAAAATCAACAAAAAACTTGAAGTTTTTGAAAATCTCAAATGTGCTGCAAAAGTTAACCTAGCTTTGGGGTTCCTGTTGCAGAATGTAGAAAACAACGACTACCGTTATTGTTATCCGCACGAAAATAATTTACTTCTGGATAGGGCGCATTTGTTGAGCAATAAAAACGATTTACTCAACCTTCAAAGTGAAATTGGAAAGTTTGACTTGATTGAAACATGTACACAGGAACGCCAGAACTCAAAGTGGCGATTCGCTTTAATTACGAACGTTACCATCTTTGCAGCTCTCGTAAAAAATTTTCCTTTGGGTTGCCATGATTCTGTTCTTCCGGAACCTTTGTTAAGAAACCCAGAAGTTAATTGTCTGCTTTCAAATGGACTTGATGTACCTTATAACGATAACTTATGTCTATTCCGCGCAATTTCCATTCATTTATTTGGATCCGTAGATGTTGAACCACATGCAATGCAACTGTTTGACAATTTTGTTTCGGGCACTGACTGTGATCCTGAAAACTTCATGGGAGTTTCTCTGGATCAAATCCCAATAATTGAAAATTTAGTCGAAAAAAATATCTTCATCTATGATTTTACCATTGAAGATGGTGAAATAGTTAGCGAACTTATTCGACGAAGCATTGAACGATATGAAGAAAACATTAAATTACTTCGCTATAACAACCATATCTGTTATGTAAATGATATCAACAAATTCTTCAAGAAGTTCCGCTGTCCCAGCTGTGACGTCTTCTTCAATCACTCTGGAAATTTTAATCGCCACTTACGAACTTGCAAAGAACGAGTGAAAAACATCTATCCGAGAGGTGTTTATTCGTTAAAGGAAACATTGTTTCAGAAACTTGAAAACTTCTCAATCGCTTATCCAGAAGATTGCACCCTCTTCAAAAATTTTGCCGTCTTCGATTTTGAAGCAATATGTGACAACTCATCGGAAATTAGTAGCACTGCTACATCATGGATTGCAACTCATGTACCAGTATCTGTTTCAGTTTTCTCCAATCTGTTGGAGGAACCAATTTTCTTGTGCGAAGATGATCCTAATCGTCTCATCATATCATTTGTAGCTCAACTTGAAACACTAGCAGCAAAAAACAAGGTGGACGTGAGATCCAAGTTCTTGGAGGTGGAAGCAGAGATCAAAACTAGGTTGAGTGATATTTCCTCTAGGTTGCAAGTTGTTTCCGAAACTCAATCAAATATCAGTAACAAAACGGAAGATAGCAATGCATCTGAAAATTTTTTACGATTCCAGCAAAAGCAGCTCCTTGATCTCCAGCGTCATTTTGATAGTTATGTTGACACTCTACCAGTTTTTGGATTCAACAGTGGAAAATATGACCTTAACCTAATCAAAACTTATCTCATTCCTCATCTAATAACTGATCGATCTATTCAACCTACGGTAATAAAGAAGGCAAACCAATTTATATCTTTGGTGACGTTCAGTTTCTCGATATTCCGAACTTTCTCGGTGGAGCTACATCTCTGGATTTATTTCTGAAAGCATATCAGTCCGAGGAGACAAAAGGATTTTTTCCGTATGAATGGTTTGATTCGTTGACGAAACTTGACTGTGACAAACTTCCTCCCTATGACTCATTTTTCAGCAAACTGAAAAACTTTAATCCTTTGGAGAAGGAGTTTTCTGAGTTCGAGAAGTTAATACAGTGTGGGAAAGACGAGATAATCCTAAAGGAGATGGGACTGAAAGAGAAGCCGCTGTCAGGAAAACAAAATTATACTCTCTTAGCTTGTGGAAGAAGGAGGGTATGAAAACTTTTCGTGATTTCCTTCGATGGTATGATAACAAAGACGTTGCACCAACGTTGACTGCAATGAGTAAAATGATTGAGTTTTATCATAATCGGAACATTGATATATTGAAGCGCGGTTGTACACTTCCAAATTTGGCTAATATTTGTCTTCACAAGTCAACAAGTTCAAAATTTTATCCGTTCATCGATAGCGACAAAGATTTACATGAAAAAGTTCGAAGTGAAATGACTGGTGGGCCTTCTATTGTCTTCACAAGGAAAGCTGTTGTAGACAAGACATTCATCCGAACATCAAACAACATTTGTAAGGCGATAGTTGGAATAGACGCCAGCCAATTGTATCCCTTCGCCATGTGTCAAGCGATGCCAACGGGTTTGTACACTAGGTGGGAGTTCGATTCTGATCTCCAAAAGTTCAAAGCTCGTCAGAACAAGATTAGAAAATTTGAAAACATGGTTGTTTCTTACTATCAAACAATCAGACGAGACTGTACTATTGAGAGCTTCTATACAACTGGAAAACAGAAAAAAATTGATTGGTTTAATGTTGATGGCTTTTGTGGACACTGCAATACAATTTTCGAAGCTCTCGGATGTTACTACCATTTCTGTCCTTGTAGAGAAACTCAACCCTCTCTTAGCGAGGAAGAACTTAAACATGGTCTCCAGAAGCGAGAATCTGATAAGGTAAGAAAAAAACACCTGGAGAAAAAGGGATTCAAAATTATCGAGATGAGGGAGTGTGAATGGTGGGATCAGGTTCAGATGAGCTCTTTTCTGAAAAATCACGTTAGAAAAACTTTTCCCTAAAAACTACCCTTAAGCATGGAAACCCTGCTGAAGCGGATAGATGAGGATAAATTATTCGGTTATGTACAATGCTACTTAGAAGTTCCGGAGGAGCTCTACGAACGATTCGCAAACTTTCCTCCAATTTTCAAAAATAGCAACGTTGGAAGAGAAGATATTGGAGATTTCATGAGAGAGTATGCTGAAAAGAACGATCTATTGATGAAACCACAACGAAGGTTGATTTCGAGTTATAAATTAAATAATGGAATAGTTTTAACGCCATTACTGAAGTTTTACTTGAAGCTTGGACTCCGTTGTACTAAAATATACCGATTTGTCGAGTATACGCCACAAAAGTGCTTCAATGATTTTGTGCAATCTGTTGTTGATGCGAGACGAAAGGGAGATGAAAATCTTGACTCGAGCATTGTTGCTGAGACTATGAAGTTACTTGGGAGCAGCTCGTATGGTTATCAGATTATGGATCGAAGTCGACACACCGAAACTCTCTATCTTAATGAAGAAAAAACTCATAAAGCAATAAATAACCGTCTTTTTAGAAGACTCAATAGCGTTTCGAGAGATATCTATGAAGTTGAACTAGTGAAAAGCACAATTGAACATCGTGAACCAATAATTGTTGGATTTTTTATCCTTCAGTATGCAAAATTGAGAATGTTAGAGCTTTACTACAACTTTTTTGACAAGTTCTGTGATGTTAAAAAATTTGAAGAGCTTGAGATGGACACTGACTCTCTGTATATGGCACTAGCTCATGAGATTCTCTACGAATGCATTCGTCCCGAAATGAAGAGCACTTGGAAAGAACTCCGAAGTAATGACTGTGTAGAAAATTTTCGCGCTGATTGTAACAAAAATTGTTTTCCGAGAAACTGTTGCCCTAAACATGTGAAACATGATAAGCGGGAACCTGGATTATTCAAGGAGGAGTTTCGATGTACTGAAATGTTGTCTCTATGTAGCAAAACTTATTGCTGTTAGGACTCTAGAACGAAGAAAACTAAGTTCAGCAGCAAGGGACTCAACAAAAATGTTCTAGAAGAAAATAATGATGGACCATTGCAGAAGTACAGAAAAGTACTGGATGAAGCAGTGAATGTATCCTCGACTAACAGAGGATTCAAAACAGTAATTCATCAAGTTCTCACGTACGAACAAACTAAAAAGGGACTTTCCTATTTCTATCCAAAGCGAATAGTGGAGGCAGATGGAATACATACAAAACCTTTGATGATCTGAAATTAAAACTCTATTTTCAAATATTTTAAAACTCTGAAATTAAAACCCTACTTTCAAATATTTTATTTTGTGAATCTTTGTTTGTTTTCGCTGATACATGATAGGATTCTGATTAGATTTTAAGTGTTTTGAGTAATTTAATAGAGTATTGTATAACTAGTCTTGGTATTCATTGTAATAAATTAACTATCGTTAGGGAAAAAACATTGAAAGCTGCTTTATTTTTCATTCAAAGCTAAACATGAACAAATCGAATGAGTTCTTTAATCGTGTCATCCTCTTTATATCAATTAGCTTTCCTTATAAGGAATGTCAGGAATTTATTCAATCTTTAGTAGCGTTGATCAATTTTCCTTATTGTTTTTTGTGACGTCTTAAATCCATTTTATAGCGTACTTTGTGACGTCATAAATAGTATGCATTTCGTACTCATCGAGCTCGTTCCCTTTTGATGAAAAAAATTACAATGACTAATTAAAAATAACATTGATTAGGGTTTTCCTTAATCATCCCACTATGTGAACATCCAAGAACAGTCTTAATACATTTGAGCATCTAAGACTAATTCTAATGCTTGTGAGAAGCTATATCTAATCTTAATACATGTAATACTATACCTAATTTTAATACATGTAGAAGCTATACCTAATCTTAATACATGTAGAAGCTATACGTAATCTTAACACATGTAGATTCTATACCTAATCTTAATTCATGTAGAATCTGTCTTAATACAACTAATCTTATACAATTTTATTCATATCCTTATCTTTATACATTGCTAAAATAATTCAAGGGCGACCGAAGCGAGCCACAACCGCTATAACCAATCTTAATACATGTGGGTCGCCACCCCCCCCCCCCCTCCGGGCAGCTCCGCTCATCTATATACTACTGAGAAGTTAAGGTTTTCGATGCTTATGTTTAGCTTTAAAGTTGTTCAGCCGTTTGCGCCCTCGTTATCTATAGAGGGGTGTTATATGGTGCAATTGCATTCTTAAAGGCTGTGATATCCATGGATTCTTCAATCAAGAACCTTTTGGTCTACCTATAGATGATGTTATAAAAAGAGTGTTTTATTTACTGTCCTTGAGAAATAGCTGACGTAACTTTTCTTTGCGCGAGCGAAGTTACCCCGTTATCTACTAATTAATTGCACTCAAACGAAGTGTAGCATTTATGTTAGTCCTACGGTCTCTTTTAATGGAATTTTCGGTTGGCCGATTTTTCGTTTGAGGCTTAGACATCTCGTCCTCCAAAACGTATAAACGGGTAAAGCCTGGAGTGCGCTAAGTCACTGAGCAGCTCTCTTAAAGCTCTACTAGTTTCTAAGCGTACAATTCACCGAAACTGCTGATTAGACCTCAATTTCGCTGTTAAAGAAAATCAACAATAAAGTTAAGCTCGATCACTAATTTTGAAAGTTGATCAAGCAAGAAGTCATTATTTCATACTTTTTCAAGCGTCCCACTTTTTTTTCAAGATTTCACGTTTCATATCACAGTAGACTTTCAACTTAATCAGTTTTTCGCTCGCATTTCACACTTGTCTCGAAGAGTTCAACCTTACAAAATGGTATAAAATGAGCAATCAACTGAGCAAACTTCTTTGAAAAAATTCTTGGAAGCCTTAAGGCATGTTTCTTGAAAAATTTTTATTGAAAGCCCAATTTTTTTTCTCATGAGACAAAGCATACACTTTTAGAAGATAATTGAAAACAGGAAAAAGTGACAAAATATAACAACTTCGGCAAAGAGGACTTTTTTAAGGTCTATAATTGAGTCAATATAAAATAAATATATTTATAAATTGCTCATTTTTCTAAAAACCATAAAGAGTGACAATGAGAGTGACACAACATAGCTGGCTGACGACCTCTGCGATCCATTCGCTGCTACAATATTATCAAGGAATTCAGAAAAAAAATTTTGGGTTGAACGAT
The DNA here is from genome assembly GCF_964194025.1 of Convolutriloba macropyga. NCBI lineage: Eukaryota > Metazoa > Xenacoelomorpha > Acoela > Convolutidae > Convolutriloba > Convolutriloba macropyga. The sequence continues at coordinate 59,324,778 of NC_134469.1, forward strand.
TGTTCAATTGTTGGATTGATTCGCTGCACGAAAATTGCAATGTTTGTATAAATTTTTATCGAATTCTCTCTTTGAGTTTTGAACATAAAATTGAGGTCTAAATAAGTTAGAGTATAGTTCTGGGAAGCCTTCGGCAATTCGAGCTCAGCCTCGGGCGCAAGCGCCCTCGGCTTGAGCTCTAATTGCCTTAGGCTTCCAAGAACTATACTTTAACATATACTAAGACATAAAATCAACAGTACAAAACGCATACTCAATGATGTGCTTTTAACAATAATTTCCCTTAATTGCTTGCGCTACTATGTAGCCCTATCGCCCTGAGAAAATCCAACTTTTGTCTTAAGCGTTGAAAAAAATGCCTTTTTTGACGTTTTGATTCTCTAAATGAGATAGAACATAAATCATAGTGAATTCGGGCCTTGTACACAACTTTCAGGTGCTTTCGTATTAGCGCATTAAATCTCTTTGTTGACTACGAATATCTTTAGATATCGAGGAAAGTTCAGTTGGGATGTTAGTATTTCAATTTGTACGTCGGTTAAGTATTTTTAGTTGAGTCCCGTGTCCTATGCTGCTGAATTATAGAAGTAAAAGTAACGTTTCAACACCGAAAAACAGCTCCGTAAAATTTCAAAGTTGAGATAATTGAGAAAAGCCGGTGATTGTAGTTTTCATCACAGTGATTTTCTAATTTTTCAGTGTTCAAATTTTTCCAATTTTGCAAAAAATCTGTCCCATCAGCATGTTTACGCACACTTTCAGAGCTCAAAAATGATTACATATACGCTGTGGTATGTGTGAATGCTTCCGAAGATTACGGCCGCGTTCGGGCGGTTTGATCCCCCTCATTGATCAGTTTTTTCTTGCATCCACAAAAATTATATAGGCTTCAGCCATCTCTTTAATTTGCCCTGCCTGTCGTCCGAGAGCAATTTGCCCGACGTTAGTCAGTTTGTTTAGTCGTTCAATTTGAAATTTGACTTTCTATATTTGACTGTTGACCTCGCACAATTGATGTTGATTCAAGTTGAGTTATTTTTTTTAAGTTTCAGATAGTTTTCAGATTTTTTCCCGAAAAATTTCAAAAACATGGAAAATTATTTTAACTGTAAAATATAAACAAAAATAGTTTGTGCCGTTTCCAGATGGTAACCAACTTTGGTCAGCATTTTTTTGATTATAGAAGATCATAGATGTCATTCACTCTTCGATTTTTATCGGGACACAATTTTTGCTTCCTTCAAGTTCGTGCCTCGTCACTATTAGTGTCCGTTTCCTGTGGCTTTTCGGAAATTTTTCAATTGGGTCGATGTCAACATTAATCTTGACGCCTGGTGTTCTCTGGAGATGTGTGCGCGAAGAATGCAAATAACCTGTAACATAAAGCTAAACAAAGGTTAAGTCTAATAGCTCAAATCTTTGGTTGGAAGCGACAAACTAAAGTATATAGCGGATTGAAAACGAAACGGATATATGTTCACCTGCCTTTCGTTCGAGAGAAATTTGTTCAATGTTACAGTTTTGTTTGTTCGTTCGCATTTTTCGTAAATTTTGATCAATTTCTGCCAAAAAATGTTAAAATTGTTAACGATAGTCTCATTAGTTTTTCGTTTAAAGATAGAAAAGTGTTGACGAATAGTTTGAACCAACTGTTTTGGCAAAATTTTTAGCTAATTTTTTAGCTAGACATTTTGGCCTTTTTTCTTTTTCATAAAAATTGGCATCAAATATGCAAATTTGTCCCACTTTGTGCAGTTTGACGGATGGTGCAGTCATGAAAACTGCTAACACAATCTTCTTTTGTTCAGATATGGGCTAATTGTATCTCAGGTTTCTAATAAAATACTCTAGAATTAACATTTTTGCGCCCTTTCGCTAATTTGAACCGATATTTCTAAACAAAATATATGTCCATTTTTAATGTAATAATTTTTTTTGCCAAAGAAGCTATTACGTTTTTTCCCTTAGTATCAGACAAAATCTTTTAACAGCGGCGCAGTGATAGCGAGGTCAGTTTTGATTTCATCGTTGATTTTAGCAATAAAAAATGATTCTGATTGTATATTGGGTCTGTTGTATTTGAAATATTTTTTTGCTTTTATCCCATTTGGAATGTCATTTTTCATTTGATGGCACAGTTCCCAAGAGTCTCATTTTGTTCCAATAATGTCCAATGAAGCAATATTGTGTTTTATGAGTGAAGCTCATGATTTTTATGGCTCCGACCTTATTTTTACTACATTTTTACTTAAATCCTTGAGTTTTTCCAACATTTGATGTTCTTTCTCTAGTCTTGACTGAGTCTAATTAGTTAAATGTCTAATGCGGTATCGATGGAGCTATTTTAAAAAATATCTTGTCCTTTCAGTAGATATATAATAGTTTGGTAATATAACTCAATAAATATCCAAAACTCATCTTTTATTTTTGATAGTGATTTTTTGGTCAAATTGGCTATTTCCGTAACATTTAGAATCTTTTTGTTGTAATGGAGAAGCAGCAAGAGCTGGAGCAGTTTTGGTCCAGTTGTTGAATTTTGTAGCACAAAATTTAATTGGATTGTAATGGCGCGTCGTAGATAGTTTTTGAAATACTTTTTCTTTTTGTTTTGTGTTAGGTATATACCAGAATGATTTCAGATCAAGACTCAATTATTGACAATTCAAATTTATGTAAAAAGGAGGCCAATAAACATACATAATAATTTCAGCGCAGAGCATCTGGTTTTTGACTTCAACACTTTGCATAAAATTTTTCTGCTTTTATTCAGGGTTGATATGTAGTCTTTTGACTTAGTCTCACTAATGAAATCCGCAATTGGCTTCTTAAGCAATAACAAGTTGAACCAATTAACATTTTAAGTTGAAATCATTCGGTTGTTATGCTTTAAGCTTTTAAGAAAATTTTTAAGAAAAGTTTATTTATTTGATTTGCCAATTTCAATATTGTTTCTGCAACTTTGCAGTGTAGTCTCAGCAGAGAGAGATCGCATTTTTTTTTGAGAGTCAATTATAATACAGTCGTCATTGGTGTTTTAATTTAATAATGTTTGGCGTTGATACTACAAGTTTTTATAATATTTGTTATTTTTGATCTTTTCCATTTTCTGAAGTTTTTTGCCGTCTCGTTCAATCACCTCATTAATGGCATCTCATTGACAAATCGCATTGACAAATCAGTCATTTTGTATGAAGGTATAAATGAAGCCAAGGATTGGTGTCAGTTGATAGCTAGTTTCTTTCATGACTTCGAATTTAATTCTTTTCAAAAAGTGTTTTCTGATTATGCCTATTTTCTTTTCTCTGTACTAGTTATTTATTAGTGAAGACAAATGCCACATCTTTTCTTGTGAAATTAAAGTTTTCTGGTTTACTTTATCCAATGATATTGCGACTTTTTTAAAAAGAAAAAATATATTGATGTTTGTTCTTAAGTAATGCTTTGAGATAAACCATTTTTATTTGGATTAACCATTTTTAATTGGATAAACCATTTATTTTTGAATAATAATTGATTTTTTGAAAGTTTTCGATCTCTTCCTCTTTTGGTGGACAATTAAGTCAAAAACCTGGTTAAGCGGGGTAAAGTAAAGGTGATGTGAAATAAAAACAATTATGGTTTATGTGCGGCTTCCAGCTATTCACCATCTTTGGTCAACCATATGTCGATTGTAGAAGTTCATAGATGTCCTTGATGCTTTGAGTTTTATCAGGATGAAATATTTTCTTCCTCAAACTTCCTTCATGCTTCATCACTGATCGCTGTCCGTTGTTTCCTTTGGCTTTTCGGAGTTTTTCAGCTCGGTCAATGCCAACTTGAATCTTGAGGCCTGGTGTTCCCTGGAATTGTGTGCGCTAAGAACGCACATAACGTGTAACATAAAGCGAGACAAAGCTGAAATTAAAATCTTTTGAAGCGACAAACTCAATTACAAGATTTTACAACCGCTTATAATTTCTTGCTATATTTTGGTAAATTTTACTCTAGAAAATTTTGCCTGGCACGATTTTTGAGCCTCAAGAGAAGGGGCATATTGATTTTTTTGTGGGCATCTTATAAAACAGAAAAAGGGATGACAGTTTCATCCGACTGATGACTATTTTTTCTAGATTTTGTTCTAGAACATTCCTTGAGGTATGAAGTCACTTTTTCACTCTCCTCTTCTTCATTTTTGAATAATCTCAATTGGTGTCACTCCTAAATAAAGTTCGCTGCTTAAGTATTATCAATTTTAGCGGGGAAAGTGGTAAGCGGAATTTTTTTGGCATAGTCAGAATTTCGGCTCCCGTAAACAAAATTTATCCAGGCTATAGCCCTTGAATTAAATTGCCCCGCCTGTCGTTTAAGAGCAATTTTGCCGATGTTAATTGGTTTTTGTTTTTTACTTCAGTCATTATGCTATTGAATGATAAGTTGCCTTACATGCTTCCTTCAGGCCACACTTTTTATGCCCAATATTAAAAGCTGTTGTGCAAACATGAGGATATACACACAATTTCTGTACAACCCTTCGGTGAAGAAATTTTATGTACATTCAGAAAGAGTTTGAGTTCTTGTTATAATTGAGTTTTGGAAATCACTGTATTTAAAACATTTCTTCAGCGTTAGGTGGACTCAGCCATTTCAAGTGCCGTGAAGGACTTCTACTGGCTGATATCGACATTGTACTTGAATTGGTCGTTTGACTTCTTGGCTAGCTTCGTAGAGTATGAGGGATGAGTTTCAATTTCTTCAGGTAAGTAATCTCTTAAAATAACTGATCAATACTAAACAAAAAAAAACAAAAATTAAAATAAAACAAATTTGCAAGGTAAAATAATAAAGAAAAAGGAAAGAATCGATGTTCTTTGGTCGGGCTCGAACCACCTTCTGCGCATCTGCTGATCGGTTAGCGCACTGGACCAGAGAGTTCGTTTAAATTGAAGATAGTAGGATTGAGATCTAAAACAAGTGTTTTCAACTTCAATTAAAAGAAGTAATAATGTGATAAAAAGTGCTACGCTGACCTAAACCGTAAAACCACTGAAAGCAAACCGCGCGTAGTGCATTGCAACTTGGAATGTTGTTCTTCTTTTTTTAAATCAGTGGAGTATTAATAAAACATGTTCTAAGAACTGTAATGAAATCGAAATAAGAGCCAATGGCAAAGCAGGGATTCAAACTTCCGTCGTAAAATTTGTCCATTTCGCGTTCGCGCTTTTAGCCGCTGCACCGTTTCGTTAATATTCAAGTTTAAAAGATTTGTTGATAAAAGCTGCTGAGAGCGACATGAGTTGTGAAAATGGGAGGAAGGCTTTGGTAATCTGTTCATCACCGACTTTGCTAAGCGAGCGGCTGGCTGAACAGGAGACAAAGGAGTGAAATGGAGTAAAAGTGAGTTGTATCTGGCCCGGAATTGACTAAGCGAGCGGCTGGCCATATACTCGTAACATGTCTGATAAGTTTAAGAGACGCATGTGTCAGAAATATAAAATGTTGGAAAACATTCGCAAGTTGATACTTCGCGGCTTCGAACTCCTGTGGATTCGACTTTTTTTTTAGTAATGAAGGTGGTCGAGAGTACTTTTGCAAGTGTTAAGCGGGCACTGTTGTTTTTTGTGTATTAGATCTATTACAGACTGTATGTTGTGTTTAATTGCCCGACTAATATACCCATTGGCTAGTTTAATCTGAAGTTCTTTTTATCATTTGCATGTTTGCCTCTTCATGGAGCTTTTGGACCCTGTAACATCTTGGTTTTCGTAGGCAAATCCTAAGGACTCTATTTTAGACGTATTGTATTTTATTTATGATTCCTTGGGATTGGTTCATCCAGCAAGCATTAGAATACAAAAAAAGTGGCCGGATCCAAGTTTTATATACCAAAAGGAGACTTTCTTCGTTAATGTTTAGATTGCTAAGTCTCCATAGTTGAAATAACCTGCTGTTTGCTTTCTTTACTAAACTATTGCAGTGATCGGTCCACTGATTCGTGCAGCTGTTGTGCAAACATGAGGATCCGTTATGCGCGCTTGCTTATATGTATTCCAGTGCTTTCGTCCATATAATTAATGTTGTTGTATCTTATGTTTACTATTATAGTTGAACGTAAGATACCAAAATAGCTTTGTGGATAGAGTTACCGATGCAATTTATAAAAAAAGAGCAGTGATTATTTTTTAACTATCGAACGAAATTTGAAACAATTATTTTAATATTGTGAATGTGTTAGTCTTTTATGCAAAATGCGTGCTTGACCATTTTGGCTTTTCAGCACTTGACTTTTTCATTCTGCATGATCTAAATTTCGTTCTTATTCACAATTAGCAGCAGCTGAAATCAAGTGGGGGCAGTTCGCTACTAAAAGTCAACCAAAAATTGCGTCGAAATGACGTCATTTGAAGCCGCTTTTAGTGAATTTAGTTACTCACCCTCCCCCGACTGAAGCAGGTTGCAATAGATTCGAGCTCCCACTAGTCGTTCGAGAGCAATTTTTCCGACGCTAGTGGGTTTTGTTTATTTCATTGGCCTTCATGGCTTGGCTTCATGTATAGCAATCCTGTATTGACCTCGGCGGTAATTTCAAGTGGCTCTAATTTAAGAGTTGCAAATCATTAGAAATTAATTAGTAATTATTGGTCAAAATCCAATTATGATATCGGCCGAGAAACTTTAATGAGTAAAAAGTGATATCACGCCAAAAAAGTTAGAGAGCGGCATGGAACAATGAACAAAAGATGAGTTGTTTTGAGGTGTGCGGCATTAAAATAGTGCACCACAATATATAGCTGTGCTCAACTTACAGCTTTGCAGCTATAAAAGGGCTTCTTAGTTGCCATAGAGTTGATATTGAAAAGTAATATGGATTTTGTGAAAGATTGGAGTTTTTTTCCTAACAATTCCTGTTGTCTTCTGAATTTGTATGGAAATTTGCGGAGTGAAAACCGGGAAATCAGCAGGAAGAAGTCTGCTAAAGTTTGGTGAATTTATTAGACAAAGTTCAAAAATGTGTTAAAATGAATGATTACTTTATTATATAATATTGTTCAGAGGACTTTAAATCTCAATTTGTTTGGCATGCCTTTCGTTCACGTTATTTGAACGCATGTGCCAATCAATAATCAGTCAAACATTACAAAAACAATAATCACACTGCTCACATTGCAAAATAACTCCTAAATGTGATCTGTTGCATTTTCCATTAATCGGTGCCAAACATGAATGCAAAAGCTATTTTTACTTAAATAAGCACAATAGTTTACACAGTTATGCGCGCTAACTTTGATTTAAACGACAATTTTTTATACTATTATTGCATCAACGTACTAGATTGAATAATTTTTGAATAAATGTTGCAAAATATTGCAATAAGCATCAAAATTTTTGCTACTGCAATAAAAATAGCTGAAATATTGATAATTGAAAGAAAATGAGCAAAGAGCAGCAACAATTTTGCTGAAAATTTGCGTAAATTGAATCAAATCCGATTTTAATTCTAGATCAATTCTAGATCAATCTGCTAGATAGTGGAAGCCCCAAAAAGCCAGTTCAATATGTGCTCTTGAGAAATATTAAAGAGAATGTTTGAAAATAGCTGACTCGGCTCCTGTTTTAGTTACTCTGAAAGGAAGTTTATAGCAGTTATATTAGTCCTGTTGTTATCGAATTCAACTAAAATATTTGCAGAAAGTAGGGTCAAGCCGTTCAGCAACCCTTTAACATTTTTTACAAATCAAATCAAAAACACGAGATTGAAGAATTTGGACATTTCTGATAAATTGAATGAAACTTCAATGGGTTTTACTTAAAAAAATATTCACAAAAATTTAAGCCCCGATATCTCGAGGGGCTGACTAATGAAACTCTTGCTATCTTGCTGCGTCAACTATACGTACAGGCCAAATTTGACTGAATTGGAAAGAGAAAAACCCAATTGGACAGAGATCCTTATCAATTAATTTTCTGGGTCGGATCAATTATTGATTGCACATATTGGAGGCTATTGCTGGTCAGTATTAGTTGGGGTTAATGATTGGGTTAATATAACTTTCTATTCAGTTATTTTATGCAAACCGTTAGTCAAGAAATAAATTTCCCAATTGTAAGTTAAGGTATTCATCAACAGCTTCTATCGTTATAGAACTGCCTAATTTTTTTGGACGTCAATTAGTATAAATGATGAGCTGAAAATAAATTTTGTCTCGTTGATTATTTTCAGTCATTTTTCCTACACAGCCAGATAAAGATGGACCTGCTGCTTTTAACATAAAGATCGACCGGGAAGCGAAAATAAATAATTTACTTATTAATAGCCGCCCTCATCTCAGCCGTCTGTAATAACTGGCATATTTTTGTTACAAATCAAAGAATGTGAATTGTATTGGGACTCTGTCTTTTCAGGACTCGAAGGGGAGTATTGGTGGAGTGACTTTTATCAATAGTTTTTTTTGGAGCGTATTTGAGGATGCAAAAGTCAATGGAACACATGTTAACTAAGTGTAAGTGTTTAGGTCAAACAGCTGATCAAATTGAAGAGCAGAGACAAGTGTGATTGTTCTCGAACGAAGTTAGAAGAAATTATTGTGAACGTGTTCGTATTTTTTATGCATAATTTTTGCTTGACCATTTTTGCGCTTTTGATCTAGAACATTCTGTGACTTCTCAAGTTACTTTATCAAGCTTCTTTTCATTTTAAGTGATTTCAATTGTGCGCATTCAGAAATTAAACTTGTTGCTAATATAAAAGTGATTATTAGCGGCAGAGTAACAATGTGGTTGTAGCCTAGTGGATAAGATGTCTGACCTGAGGGCGATGGTTCGAACCCCTATCATGTCCGTTTTAATGCCAAAAAAGTTTTTGACCTACACCCCTAAATTAAATAGATCCCAGCCTGTCGAAGGAGAGAAATTGCCGACGTTAGTCGGTTTATGTTCAGGCCGCGTTATTGAGAGCGAGAAGATCGCTAAGCGAGCAAATTTTTTTATCACCTGCGCCTTAGGCAGTTTTTTTGGTTCTAACGTTTGTTTGGTTAATAGCTTTGAATGGACGTCTTAATTTTTGAGTTTTTTCCTAAGTCTTCTTTTTGTGACTTTCAAGAGTTTTCTCTCATGTTCAATTTTTTAAATTGAGGTTGTTTTTAAGGTTTTTGGTACTAATTGAAAGCATTTATGGTGTGTCGACAATAATTAACACATTTTAGGAACTTCTTAAATTTTAACATTTTCAGAATTTGTCCTTCAATTCTATTCTTCTTGCTCGGTTTTTCTCCCTTTTCGTGATGTATCGTTCGTTATGTTTCGCTGTCTTTTGATATTCATTTGTTGAGCAAAACTAAATCTTTGACACTCTATAAACAAAGCTTTTGGAGTCGCAACTTATAAAAAGTCTCCAAAAAATAATTTCTTAACTTGCTTTCCCTGTTAATTAGTTTTCCACATTTGTTGTTTCAAATTGAATGATATAATAAAGTGAATTTTTATCTGTTAGTGGTCAACTAGAATTTAAATAAGCTCTACTTCGAGTCGATTCCAGAGTTTTCCGTGTGTTTTCTTAAGATCACTTCACATATTTTTGATTTTTTAAGTCAAATTGAAGTGATAATTTTGGTCACACCGATGTAAAGTGAAAAAGCGAGTGCTTCTGAGGCGTATATTTTAGTTTCACTCTTGTACTACAGTAGAGCTGGAAAGAACGGTGTCTCGCTTGTTTTCTGTTAATTTGTGGCAATTTGACTTTTTGGATTTTTGATGTTGGATGTCACACAATTTTTTCACTGCTTCGAATTTATCATTACGTTAGCCTTTCGTGCTTTTCTAAGAAGCCCCGAATAAGTTATTTAAAGAGTACACATAGGATTATCTTCGTTCATAGTCCATTGTTGGTATAGTTTTTTGTTTAGTCAATGAAAACTCTAAAGTGTAGGTCATGACTTTTCCTGCTATGTTTTTAATTGTATTGGTCTGCTGTATTTTTTCACACTTTTTTCACTTTTTTAGTTTAAAGTCTCAAATTGGAGTAGTGATTTTAGTCGCCATGGAGTAGTAAGAGGAGCGAAAATCGAGTAGTTAAAGGGCGTGACTTATTTAAAAGTGTTTTTAAAGTGAAGTGAGAGAATGGTGTTTGAACAGATTTTCGGTTTTCGAGAGCAAAATTTATTCCACGTGGGGCAGATATGAATTACTTTTCGCTGTTCTTCTCTTCATTTTCTGTACGAATACTATTAAAATATTACGAATACTATTAGTATATAATTAAAATATCATACGTGTGTTCTAATAATGATTAGTTGCACTTTTTAAGCCTCTCAAAAAAAGCAACCAATGGTTTTCAAGACTTTGGACTCCCACTATTGGTCTTCATGAAATATGTGATTTTTTTCTTCTGTTTGTTGTTCTTTTTGTTTTTTTTTTCTTAGTCTCGTCTACTATAGGTCTCAATAGCTCTATTGAGACACGTTTCTAAGTTTATTGATTGAAGCTGAAATTAAGTTTTTTAAGGACATCAACTGTTTTCAAAAAAACACTAGCGAATTTTTGGGTTCTGGTTCTTTTTTCGTTTTTTCATATAGATTGATTATGGGCAGCTCTAAGTGGCTCTCCTATGAATACCATTTTTGAGAATTTAAAAGTCACTTAATCTCATTTGTAATGTGTATCACTGGCTTTCTTATTAGGCATATTTGAGTTCATCTAGTTTTTTAAATTAATTCTTTAAATTTTAACGACTTTTACATGATTGTTTTTCAAAATTTTTCTAGATTTTTTTGGATTGGTAGTTTTGTAATATTTTTTTCATTTTCCCATCAGTTAGTCTCTTTAATAACAGGTCTCATTTGCTCTACAATTCGGTATTATTGGATGTATTTTTAATAGAAAAGTTACTGCTAATTATTTAATAGCTTCAACGAAATCTGACTATTTTTAATTTTTGGTTGTTGCTTGCATTTGTTGCTACTTTTTTTGCGTGTTCCAACAATTGTTTTCTTTAAAGTTGATATTCTTTCTTTTGTTAAATATTGCATCAGATGTTGAAGAATTCAAGTTTTAGTTGCCTATTTCAGTGTTTTTGATGACATTTATTCTCTACGACATTCGTAAGTTTTTTTTGCGAAAGGTTGTTTGTGTTTCCTTTTTTTTGTCTGCAGTATTTTTCGGCAAAGTTGTTGTTTTCGGTCTAATCTTTGTGTAAAAACCTTTTGAGTTTGAAATTGTTGGGAATAGGAACTCCGAAAAACTTTTTTCAGTTTTGCAGTCTTTTGTTGAAGAGCACTTGCGCGGAGGTCTTGATATTTGTTTTTTAAATCGGAGGCTGATCATTTAAGGAGGCTGTTATTGACTTCATTTGCCACAATTCATTGAATTTTACTTGAGGACTGGTCCTACTATGTTTTTGCGAATAATTATTTCTTTCGAGTAACCTTAGATCACAGCTTTTTCAACATTTTGCGTGGAATCTTACGGACTTCGCTAGGCCATTTTCACACTTCTTTTGAGATGCAGTTGCTCTGCAGAGCAATCTAAAATGAACGGAGTCAATATCGAAAAACGAAATCAAAAATGGGAACGGGATAAACCATGAAGCCCAGTTTTAGATGCCCGCTACTTGAACTTTGTTTTTTACAAGTCTTGGTTACCATCTCTAATACTTTTTTGGTATCTTTTATGTTTGTGCCCCCAATACGTTATGCACCCCCCCCCCCCTCAGCTACAGAGCGCGTGCCATTAGATAGTAAATCATTATGTAAAAATATGGCACCGTTGTCTGGGGTGCAAATAATATGCTCCCACTAAGCTGGGGGCACAATCGGAAAAGATCCGTTTTTTGTTATTTATGCTAGCTGCGGTATCCTCTCATTATGAAACAGAGGTATGTCTAACTTCGAAATGAAAAAAAAAAAGAAAGTTAGAACTTTATCTGTTCCTTCTTTCAGTTTTTCTGTTCTTTCATCCAAATCGGGGCTATGGAAATCGATGGCGGCTATTTTGCGGCAATCTGACGGGTATGTTAATAACATACTATTTTCAACTAGGGGCTGAAAACCTTTTGAAGGTTACATTCAAATATTTTGCGACTTTAATTTATTTTTTTTGCTTAGTGTCAATTGACTCTGAACGAGCCCTGCGCAAACTTGTGTCCACTTTATTTTTCTGTTTCAAGCTAAAGAATAGACGACCAGTTACCGGTCAGTTTTATATTGATTTTTTTTCTAATCTCTACTTTTGACTTAACTGCTGTGGTAATAGTTTTATGAACTTGTTACACAAGTTGTAGACCTTCTTAAAATTTAAGCCGACTATATTGAATATAGTTGCTATGGCTTATTTAGGCCTCTGTATCATTGCTATTGGAGTTGCGTTTCTTCTTTAAATCGTATTTGTTCTAGTTTAAAATGATACGCGATTTTTATCGTTGAGACGGCAGTTTTTACGCCGTGATCGAAAGTGATGATGTCTGGAACACGAAGTGTGTCATCAACTGTGACGACCAGTCTACCTTCATCGGGACCGAAGCGTATGATGCAGCAGAAAGCCGCAATTAGTTCGGGTCCAACTTGGGAGGAGTTGAGAAAGGAAGCGAGGAGTTTGGAGAATGAGATCGATTACAAGCTCATCAACTTCTCAAAAGTGGCAGCTTCTCTTAAGGATGATGACTCCTACTCGTTCCCGGGTGACAAGCAGCCGCTCATGAGCGCAGCTAACAAAAGGTGAGATTATGGAAACCGCAACTGCAGTAGCAAGATTTTAGTTTGATCACTTTTTTTATAATCACATGTTGAAAATCAGGCTTCAAATGGATTAGAGCTAAAAAGAGTAAAAATTGCTTATAAGAAATTGGTTGTTTTTCAAATCAATATCGAGGGCAGGCTGAAAATCGAGTGTAAGCAGCTTCATTGTCTGTTCCTCCATTCCTGTATTTATCTGTTTCTCTTTGTACTTCCTATTAATTGGAGATCTTAACTTTTTTTTTCAATTTCAAAAACAATAGTCCGATTGAATTCACGTGTAGCCTGCTAATCTGGCAAGGTCCTGATTGCGTATAATCCGATAAGGCGCTAAACAATGTCTAACGTTACCGGAGTTATTTCGTTTCTTCGAGTATAAAGTTACATCAAAAGAGCCCACTGGGTATCAAAGCGGTTAGTTAATCTTAAATCAAAACGCAATAAAGCACATAAGGTTTGGAAAACTTCCAAAACCGATGCAAACTTTAAAAAGTTCGAAATTTAAATAAAAGTAGCAAAGAAAAATTTTTAGTTTAACAAATTTGAAAATTGTATTGGTGACTGGAAAAACTTTAAACGAATTATTGGGTAGGGTTAGGACTAGTAATCCTATAGTAACTATAAAAAATAAATGGAGTAAAAACTCCGATCTGCATGTCATTGCGGACAGTGAAAAGACTCCAGCAAAAAAATTTGCAACTTTTTGGGTTGCCTATACTCAACTGTGATCGGAGTTTATGATTATATCACACGAACGAACTGAAAGTGCTCAATGTCATTAATTTTCTGAAGAGTATGTGTTCTTTTGGCCTTGACGATGTGAGCAGTTAAGTGATTCGGGTGTGTCGACATGTAGTCGCGCCCAAATTGACATTATTGATTTGTCAATTAATAATGGGGTTTTCCTTGATGGTTTATCTATATCAAAAGTAGTCCCTCTTTTCAAGTCTCGAGATTGATCTGATTGTTTGAACTATCATTCGGTTTCATTACTTGTAGTTTGGAGTGTAAAGATAACCCCCAATAGAATTTGTGAATATCTGAAAACATTTGGCTTTATTCGTGTCAATCATGGTTTCCTTAAGAAACAGTACCATCGATGCTATAGCGGAATTTGTTCTCAGCCTGTTGAGTTGTGATATTTGTACATTTTTTTGGAGGTGTCTGGCAGTTGTTCAGTTCTCCCTCAATTGATTGAAAAACTCATCGACTTCGCGCTCTTATCTATTTCAAATTGAAAGCTTCATGTTCTTTTAAGCTTTTAAAATTGTGGTCAGCAAGAATCTCTTATAGATCTTCAAAAAGCCTGGATTTTATGCATTGTTACCTATTAAATCGACCAGTGTGTGTTAATATTATTGAAGTTTTTCGACTTTCAACCGGTTTTCATGTGGTTACCTCAAGGGTCTCTTCTTTGGCCTCTTTTCTTCCTCATCAATATTAACTATTTACCTAGCTGTTACAGTGTCAGTGAAGTATTCTTTTTTGCTGATGATACCAATCTAAGTGGCATGGACTGTGACTTGCCTTTGCTTGAGAAAGTTTAATTGGGTTCAATCAATGGCTGGCGATTAATAAACTAACTCGTAATGATAAAAAGCTTTTTATTAACTTGATAAGATCCTCCAGTTCCCCTAAGATAAGTTTGGTGCTTTATATCTGCAACCTTCATCTTGTGTTAAGTATCTTGGTGTAAATATAGACAATAGGTTTCAGTTCGATGAGCATGTGCGTCTGTTCGGAAAAAGTTGCGAGTTCCAGGTGGAACAGTAGGTAAGTGGAGACTTTTATTCCTAGGAAGCTTTTCCTCTACGTCATTATCAAACAAATATTAAGCCACTGATTGAATATGGCTAGCTCATCTACAGATCAACGTCAAAAAATTTGCTGGATGAGGTGCTAAACGTTAAATTTTAGTAGCTAATGATATTTTCCCCAACAAATTCTCTTTGAATGAAATCTAACTTTCAAATGCCGAGGGTTCATATCTGCTGTAAAAATGCCAAAATTCCTAGTGTTGCTGGACTTAATAAAGTTCCCAAAAAAGTGATAACAATGTGTTTTCTTGTTTAATTTTGATTTTACATGTTTTCAAAAAAGAGAGGGTTTGGTTCTTCCTTGTGGTTCCAAATGCTGACCGTTTCCTGTTAAGTTTTGGTTTTTTAATTAAGTTATTTTTAAAGTTATTTTTTTGAATTTTCTATTTCATTCATTTTCACAAACAAAATAATTTCGTATTTGTTTATTTTGAATTGTGCTCATTGTAAGATTCTGAACTTTATTAGGCAGCCTATCACGGGAAAACAATAGCGCCCAGATCTCACAATTCGAAAGGTTTAAGTTTGGTGGTTCGTCTTCTTCTTAACAACAATAGATTTCCCGTGTTATGCTCTTGGCTGTTCAAAAGTGTCGATGGTAAAAACACTTAAATTAAATAACTGTAACACTAATTACAATAACTCAATAGGCATCAGGTAACATGCGCTACGACAATCAAAATAACTACTACTATAACTAATTCTAACACAAGCAACCACAAGCTTGGAACAATAACTAACTAAGTTATTTCTCAATCCAACTCTACAGTAATACCGATTGCCGCTTATACTCAAACGCAATCAAAACAGCTGGAATTATCCCTCAGCTAATAACAGACTGATGAACCACAGTCCAACAACAACAACAAGTCCGAGCTTCTCGCTCAATCAAATACCGCAAGTTCCAGAGCCTCTAGCTCACTTGTAACAGCAATCTGTGCTCGATAATCTAACCGAATCGCAAAGACTACTCAGAGCTTCTCGCTCAATCAACCAGGCAAACTCTGCCAATTAACTCTAATTCTATAACAGCGACTATTCAGAGCATCGCGCTCAATCGCTCCGGCAAAGTTAACGCAACGACGCTTAATAACGATTCACAGAGCCTCACGCTCAATAATACCGGCAAACTATGCCAAACAATCGATAATTAACTCGTTCACGATTTGCAACTTCTGCGCTGCGCTTATAGTGTAAGCCGCTTTTATACTGAGCCGAGCAAACAGTTTGTTTACTCAAACCAAATAACCGTCATTATTGCACCACGTTTCCACTTGCCATAATGCTATTGGCTACTTTGTTTACATTCCGTCATACCAATGCCGCAAAACTTCAACGTGTCGAATACTGAACTTACCTAATAGATATCAGTCAAGATGGCTACCAAATTTACATATATGCGAACTCCGGATTTTTCTATTCTCACGTGCAATTTGTTTACATAGGGGAATTCCTAGGGTACCGTCCGCACGTCCGCTTACCCGCTGTAGGCTTACGGCCCGGTTGCGTCGTACGTCCGTGATAAGCGAAATATTTCAAAACGGCCGACAAATCGGTTCACGCTTAGTTCTCGGCCGATCCTACATTTCCGGGTCGTTTGTTTACATAAGGCGGTTTGGGGGGCACGGTCCGCATCAAGCCTAATTAGGCATGGGCTCCAGGCCTTATTGCACCCTGTAATAGGTGGCGTTCATGAAACTCAAAAATCAGCGTTTTCGGATTTTACCCCAAAATTATCACTTTTTCCCCATATAAGTGTTAATGGCTCCCCACCTAGTAAAGCTGTCGCTACCAATTCTGGTACACAAAGAGCTTGGGGGCCCCTAGGGTGTTGGTGATCCTGGCTGGGTTCAGCCATATCGGGTTCGCAAAATTGGGGGGGTGGACAAATATGGAGTCCCAACTTGTAAAAATTTTCATATTTGACCAGAATTGGGAATTTCGTAAAACTCTATTTTCTTTCAGTTATAACGGATGTCAGTGACTACTAACGGTTTTTTTTGTTGCAACAAGCTACTCGCGGATTACAGCAAGCTAGTATTCAGTATAGAACGCAATTTCATATAAATCTCCGTAAAATGCATTGAGGTCAGTAATACGCTATAATCGGTTTATGAACTTCAGCTACGTAGCAGTGGCTTTTTATATGCTCTTATTGGACCTCATGAGAGCTAGGATACCTACATATAAATTACGCAAGAGATTGAAAGAGATGGTTTAACCTCTTTACAGAGACTTTCATGGTAACAGTTCAATGATGACATTTATTATGATTCCACACTTTGTGATAACAGTACATATGATAGCAAGCGCCAAAGTTCTGCCAACTCTCAATCAGTGCACCACAGATCCCAAATCTTTAATAGAATACCCGAAATTTCTGAGAGTTCAAGGTAACCGCTCTAACAAAATTACTTCACTTTTCGTTTCTTGTTAAAGTCATTACTGAACCTAATCTACTTGGTAGCTTGTTCCCAAAACAGAGCTGAATGTTCTCTTAAGGGTTGTCTGGTGTTTGCAGCTGTTATATTGTCTCTAGTTGCATTACTTAATTGTTCGTTCGACTTAAAGAAATATTTCACACCTAAAATTCTGATAGTTCTGGTTTTAGGCCATTGGTTACGATTTTACACTCATCGAATTGAGCTCATCCTTGATAACCGCAGTTGCTTAGTAATAGCATTTCATGATGTTCCATCAGGCATATCTTTTTCTTTTCCGACGCTGGAATATAATTGTCTATCAGGTATAGATTATTATATTCCAGCGTTGGAAAAGAAACGGTTCCGAGTTACCTGTAAGGTTGTGAGATTGGAAAATGTGGAGGGTGCTAGCTTGAAGTCATTTAGATATGCTTATAGTGAGAACTTCGAGAAGTTGTCGATGGAACTCGATGGTTTGCTGAGTCGACTGTCAGATGTGAATGAACAGATGGCCAGCTGTGTGTCCTCATCGGGTGCCTTCAACCACACCTTGCAAAGACACCGAGAAATCCTCCAGGACTACAATGCCGACTACTCCAAGACAAAGTCCAACATCCAGTCGATGCGACAGAGACAGGAACTCCTTGGAACAGTCGAGAGGGACTTGCAATCATTCAGGTTTGCTACTTCTCTCAACTACCGCCCTTTTTCACGAAGAATGGTTTAATAATGGTGCACTTGTGGAGAGAACTAATGTCGGGTGAGAATGACGGACATGCTCATCTCGATGCTGTAATTTATTAGAAGGATATTCATCAGTAGCTGTATCACATCTTCGAAAGATATGACAATGAAACGCTAGTGACCTTTTTAAGTGATTTTTCTCTGAACTGAATGGCTTAGTTGATTAATTATGATCTTTTTTATATGATCCATGTATAACGGGAAGTTATGAAGAATTTAGTCGTTTTAAAAGGGATCCTTGATCACTTCAGAAGTGGCGGAGGGAGTTTGAACAGGCGTAGTGAACTATTGAACAAAGAGCAAGAGCACGCACGCAATGCAGATAGAGTGGCGGACGAGATTATAAACATGGCCTCTGCCACGAGAGACACCCTGTTCCAGCAGAGATCCACATTCAAGAAAGTACAGAGTCAAGTGATGGAAATGACCCGCAAATACCCAGCCATCAACAACCTCCTCGTCAAAATCAACATCCGCAAGCGCAGAGACTCCATCATAATAGGTGCTGTTATCTCACTCTGTACCATATTTCTCATCTGGTATGCAATAAGATAGAACAAACATAGCCTTTTGTTCACTCTTTATATTATTTGTTCATAGTGTTGCTTTTAAGCCTAATCGAATTACATAAATTGTACAGTTCAGCACATTTTGTGAAAGGGTTCGAATCAATCTGGTTTGGCTCACTGTCCAACTTTTCGAAGCTGAAGTGAACATATTCTAAATGTCAGTTGTGCGCATTAAATGTTAAGCTACGAAATGTTGAGCAGTGGGCCATTAGACATATGTTTTTGAAGCGTATCATAACGAGATTAGTGGATTCATATATTGCCGAGTATTTCATTGGTTTCATTCAAACAGTAGCTCAATTAATGTTTATCTCTTGGAAATAGTTTTTAATCCGCTGAACGAGATGTTCACAATTTTTAGATTTAGATTTTAAAATTTTATTAAATGAGAGGTATGTTCAGATGAAGATATCGCAGCAGTTATACTTACTGTTAGATTGCAATAAATGGATGCGAAAATGAGAAAAGATGAAGGGATATGGATAACGCAAGATAGGTTTCTCATTGTATAGAGAAAACGCAATTTAACAGTGCAATAAAATAATTTGTACAGCAAAAATTTTTGAGGCTAAGAAATTCTTGTGCGCAGCTACTCTGCTTCAAAAACAAGAGCATTAGCCTTCAAGTGTGAGTCCTTATGTATACCTGCGAAGGCGATTGCTGAGTGCAGATGTTATTGCACTTTGCTTTATAAAGATTTTTTCCTAAGACCATAGGACGTCACGCTCACTTCAAATCAGCTTTTGGTCATTCATTCGTACAATTTTTGACTGCGTTGCGTGTATGGTGTTGTTTTTGGGACTTATAGGAGAAAGTTCTAAGAACAAGTGTCATTAGCTGAACTCAAGTGGTGGCAGCTCATTTCTAAAGTTCAAATTAGAAGTGCGCTAAAATTGGTGTCATTTTTTTCACTTAAAAATTTTAGTGCTTTTGGTTGTATATAATATCCTCTAATGACGTCATTTGAAGCCCCCTTAATGAATTGAATTACTCCCCCTCTCGACTGAAGCAGGCTGTAGCAGATTCAAGCTCCAACTTGTCGTTCGAGAGCAATTCTGACGTTAGTCGGTTATGTTTGCTCATTCTTGGCTTACCTCACTCAATATGACTTCTCTCTCTCAAAATGAAAGTTCAATTTGAAGAGTTAAGATCAAATGAGGATGCCTCAATCTAATTGAAGGTTATTTGCGGGCAGCGTCATTGTTCATATGGGTAAATCAATTGAAGGCATTACAAATGGTAGTAGAACAATTTCTTCTACAATTTTAAAGATTTTATCGTTAGTGTTTTAAAGCTGAAGATCTACGAAGCTATCGCAGTTATTTTCTGGCGAGCAACCAGTTCCAATTAATATAAAAGAGAAAAAATGTTAATTCCTTTGAGTATGAACTATAAAATACAGAACATAGTTTAAAGGCAATGTAGTGTTAAGAAGTATAAATGAAACAAACGTCACATATTGTGAAAGTTTAAAATTGTATCAAATTTGCAATGTGTTAAAATATCGAAAAATTAAGAGGAATTATAATTTTGAGAAAAAAATTTTAAAAATGCTAATTCTACAATTAACATTTTCGAGAAAAGAGAAAAGTTTAAAAAATGCTAATCCTCCAATTAACATTTCTTAGAAGAATAAATGACGCCCTAAAATTAAGTCAAATTAAGATTGAACTTGAAAGATTTGAGACAAGAGTTCAATTCAGAAATCGTTGGGTCTTTTAGAAACTCATTCCAGAAATGATTTTTTACTGTAGTTTTGAGAGCCCGCTTTTTAGCCGCCTCAAGGCGAGAGGTAAATCGTTATACCAGTCAGTTGCTTTTTTGAAAAACAGTTTTGCATTATATTTGTTTTTAAGGTTTGCTCCAAATGACAGCTTGTTTGTACGGTCATTCAATTTAATAATATAAAGCTAATATAAAGCTAATATAAAAAAGAAATAGAGAGGATCGCCGAAATGATGGCAATTGCTCTGAGCTTTTATTTTGCTTTTGCTGGGGTTGTTGAGTGAGGATTATATGCTTAAATAGTAGTTTTTGTGGTCGGTTCACAATTTTTTGTTGAAAGTTATTTGATGTATCACGGTGAATAGAAGGTCAATATTGGATTTAGTTATTCTTAATTTAGGTTTATTTAGTTTTTATTGTCTAATTTGCATATTTTTGCACCTTGTTTAGCTTTAAATTAAGCTAACCTTGACAGTTTTCGTAGATGTGCAATTTATGTTAATTTTTCTCAGGTTTTTAGTCAAATTTAGGGAGGCGAGCAGTTTCATTATTCAGGAAAGCGAAAATCGTCATTTGTTTGAAGGCTGTTTCGAACTTTTTGAGTATCGTATGCTTTGAATTTCTAGATTTTGCAATTTGTCTATTAAAGTCAAATTATGTTTTCGATAACGTTCGGCGATTTCCTTACGTCAAAAATTTAGAGGGAGAGGAGACTATTTCAATAGTGAAGGTGGATTGTTGGTTGATCACTAAGATACTTAAAGCACATGGATGAAATTCAATTTATTTCCAAAATCAAACTTACCTACCATAAATTACGCATTTCAAAATCTTGTACTAGATCACGTAAGTTTTGTAGTCTTATTGGAATCTCTAAACTGTAAATTACTGAGTCTTGTATTCTGAAGACTCAGGTGCAGTTTTTGACGCATGTTAGTAGGTATTCAATGTTTTTTTTAGTTTTCTTTCTGGTTGTTGACAAAGTTGTTAATTGCTCTTAGGATTGGGTGTACTCTTACTCAGGGGGTAGTGCTGCTGAAGATTTATCTTGATGATAGTATACCTCGTCGTTGATTAAATTTGTGGATCATGTTGAGGGTTATCACTTGCGTTCAAAATTTCCCTCAAGTAGATAACATGATGATCACACAACAGAATCTTTTGAACCCGAGAGGATCCTTTGAAGCATTAGTTTTTTTTCGAGTTGTGGAGATTTTTGAGTGATAAGCGTGTGTTACTAATTTACTTCCCTTGCCTACAATATAGACCTGTTAATAGGGAGCCGTTCCCAAACTCGGATTGCCAGCCACATTAAGACTACTCAACTGCGAGTGCTGACTTTAATCTGTAAGATGTTTTAAGCCATGTGATACCAGATTCCAGATAGCCTTTAAAAATTATGTACAATGTTTTTGTTGCCTTCTTTCCAGGTTCTGGTACCACCAGAACCAATAGTCGCAGTAAGGGGGTCATCTGAAAGGAGCAATCCTCTAAGGAATATTTTATTTTTAGTGGCCTCATCACATGTTATTAACAACTATGTTTGTTGCGAGCTGCTTAATCGCTTCCGAGTGTGTCGCGTCTTCTGAGTTGAGTAATTTTTTGTATTAGGAGGTTAATTTTGCGTGTATGTATCTGTTTGTGTTGAAACGAACTTAGTGCATGTGAATGAAGTATTTGTTAATGCTGTTCGGCCTTAGTCTGGCATACTAAGCTCATCGCAGCTGTAGCTCATTTTGTGGTCTTTCTCCTGGCTCGGAGGGGAGATTTTTGTGGTCTGAGATCGGTTGTGCGAGCTAATTATCATATTGCTTAATGGTAACATTGCAGGGAGGTCCGGGAATGATCTTCCGATGTTGGTTTGCTATGCTAACAAAACGGTCAAGGTGATTGGTAAAAATTTTAGGTCTGAAGATCTCTGTTTCTTCTGATATTGTAAGGGAACTGGTGCTTTTTTGGTCTTTGAAAAAAACTTGACAATCCAAAAGGTGATGATGTGGGAAATATACATGCTTTTTGTTTTTATTAGTAAATTTCGGGCATAATTTTTCTAATGGAAAAATGTTTTGAATTTTTGCGTTTTACTATAATAAACACTTTGAAACTTCAAGCAAAATTTTGATCAAAACTTGGTATGTCTAACTAAATCCAAGTGATGTCAGTTAAGAAAAACGTCCAAAATAGGTCCGGAAAACGCGAAAAATAGCGCACAAGTCCCAAAATAGGTACCCAAAACGCAAAAGTTTGCCAACGAATTGTGTATGATAGGTCTGCAACACAAGTAAAAACGGTCGATAAGACTAAAATACGTCTAGAAACGCGAAAAACAGCCGACTTGTCAAAACATGTGCAGAAAACGCAGAAAAGCCAAAAAATGGAGAAACTACCTGAGAAGTTGTAACAAAGAGCAAAAAACTGCAATAAACTTATGGAAAATCGACAAAAATGGTTAAAAAACCAAAAAAGTTCACGACATCAATACCAAACAAACTTAATACCAAGTACGATGACAAACTAATTCCACAAATTTAATATCAAACAAGTTAACTGAAAAGTTCGTTGTAATAGCAGATAAAAGTATAATTCAAAGTATATCAAAAAACAACCATCTTCTGTTAACTTTGTAAAAAATTATTTGCGGTGGCTTATTGGACATACCTCGGCTTTTCTGGTGTAACGTCACCAATTTGTTAATAACTTAAATGAGACTTTGCTCATTATTCCAGGCTTCACTTTCAACAAGGCTTGAGAACCATATATATCACATTGTATTTGCACCAGCGGTTGAAGCTTATCCAGTGAGCATGGATGAATTTGAGCTGTTTGATCTGGTGGGCAAAACCTGCATCGCATTTTTTTTGGGTACTACCCAAGTTTAAGTGCCAGACCGAAAGTTGATATGTCCAGATCAAAAGGAACGCACAAGGGGGCGTCATGCGTTCAAAATAAAAGCGGTAAAATAAAACCCGAAGATGCTTAATCGAACAAAGAACTGGTAGAACGAACCAATGCACCAGTTTATAATTCCACACCGTCATAGCCAGAAAGCTGCCATTTTCATTGTTTTGCCCCATCGCCAACTTTGAGACTCATTCTGACAACGACTCATCACTGGATCAAGTTTTCTGTCATTTTGTTTGATTGGGTCACTTGACAGTATGCGGAAGTTTGCAGCGGTCTTCTTCACTATTTATCCTCGGCTGTATTTTTTACTGTATTTGAATTCATAAAATTAAATCAATTTATTAGTAAAACAAAAAAAAATGCTGCGAGGCAATTAGTTGTATGAATTTGCTCAAATTGACAGGAAAACTCGAGGAATCTCTAAATTACTGGAACTAAGTTTTATCCCCAAAAATGTGTCAATTCAGATTGTTTTTTTTTGTATTAGATTGCTGTAAAGCACTCCCGGGCCGGGGTGTCACAGCCATTTAACGCAAAATTATGTAAGATAAGAGTTGAATGCGGAAAATTTTTTAACAAAAGCGTTGAATGCGATGAAATTACATCATTCGTTTCTCGCGTTCTATCACCCTGTCGCATTCTTTTTTAAGGGGGTTTTAATAATAGGGGGTAAAGTGATGTTAGATAAATGGGTGTAATGGAGAGTAAGGTAAGAATTGTTAGATTTTACCTTCCCCCTCCCTTTAAAATGACTCGCTAATCTTACATCTTTATGACATTTTTTCTCAGCGCTGAATATATGTAATTTCATCACAATAGGAAGCGGTGAACTTATGGAAAAATCACATTTCACGCCAAAATATGTAATTTCACCGCTAAAAAACGCAAATCTTAACAAAAATTCGACGCGCATTTCTTCAAGAAAGTAGAAAGAATTTGATTTAAATTCAAAACAAATGTTCTAGAATTTAGTGAGAGGTGGCGCAGTGGAAGGAGTGGCTGAAACGCAGGAGGTGAGAAGTTCGAATCGGTGTAAGCCCGGTGATTTGTAGTAAACGGTGAAATGCGTTGCATTTTTTGTAAGTTCACTGCTTGCTCTGGCGGTGAAAGAACATAATGTCATCACATTTCACCGCAAAGTTATAAACAAAATTTGCGGTGAAAAAAAAACAATTTTTCACCGCTTATCTTATATATTTCTCCAATTTTCCTCGACCCGGGCAGCAAACAGAATAATCAGAAATACTGAGAGACTGATCAGAGCTGACTTATGTCTGTGACGGTTTGAAAATAGTTCATAGAGGCCTAGATCAGAGGTCACTTTGGTCTGGGACCTCGAACTGGTGAAGAATTTGTATTGATTGAAATTAAAATTATTCTCATTTCCGAAAGAAACATAGACGCTCAAAAAGTTTAGATAACCCAAAAAGCCCTTGGAATCTCTTGAATTGACTATCGTTTTCAGAGGCCACTGAGTGAAGTTTTACGGGTTCGCTGACCAGTCTTTTAACCGAAAATCGCTGGTTAAAAGATCGGTTAAAAGATCTTTTAACCGATAATTTGTATTGTTTGAAATCAAAATTATTCTTATTTCCCAAAGAAACAAAGATGCTCAAAAAGTTTAGATGTTTAGATTACCCTGAAAGCACTTGGAATCTCTTGAATCGTTTTCAAAGGCCACTGAATGAAGTTTTACGGTTTCGCTGACCGATCTTTTAACGGAGATTATATATCAAAAACTAAATAAGCAGGAGGTCAGTGGTTCGAGTCCCAAACCTAGAGTTATAAGCGTTGATTTTAAGTAAAATCAACGCTAAATTCAACGCAAAATATGTATGACCAACTTTAAATTTAACGCAAAATATGTAAGATCTACGCTAAATTCAACGCAAAATATGTAAGATCTACGCTAAATTCAGCGCAAAATATGCAAGATCTAAGCTAAATTTAATGCAAAATACGTAAGATCTACGCTAAACTCAACGCATGCAATTTTAATTTATGAACGAAAATTGCGACGAATTTTCTGACTTGTCAACGCTAGTTACCGCTGATCTTACATAAATTTGGAAAAATTCCTCAGTAGTAAGAAAATGTATACACCTGAGGCCACTTTTCGGCTGATTTTACCCAAACATGTTCGATCATGCGCGCGGATGGAAAGTTCTTGGCAATTATTCCCTGTATGTTAGGATTGTTGCCTGAAAATTTAATTGACTTACCTTTTTGAACAGGACATGTTGGCTTGCCTCTTTAATAAGGTAATTAAACACACTGTGGAGAATACTGTCTGTAAACCCGGCAAATGCCTAAGGGCGTTAAATCCACTCTATATTTGTCATGAACACTTTTGCGTGGAAATCTGGGCTTCTAATGTGAATAAACTATATATTGGTATTGCGTAATCAGGGTTAATTCCTGCATACGCAACTTTGAAGCACACAAGTCTATAAGTTTATAAGGGATATGTAAACCCTGCGAAGAAGATTGTTTGTAAACAAACGTTTGCGGGGCTATCAATCCAGTGAAACTTTTGCGCAGTAGCAGAAATCTGGGTGTCTAATGTGAAAAATCTATGTATTGGTATTGCGTATGCAGTCTCACGTTGAAGATTTTGTTTTAACTACATGTGAAACGTCTGGGTAGTAAGCGTTCTACTTTCTGATGAAATTAATACCTAAGGGCTATTTTTAGAACACAAACTCAAACTCGAACTCGTCTAGCTCAGACTTTTAATAGACTTCCCTTTCCTTTATTACACAATAAGCCATATGATTCAGAAGTATTAGGTTTTGACAAAATTTGTATCCGAAAACAACAAGTTCGAACACGATAAAAGGAAGTAATTGATTCTTCAATAGAATTTATATAAAAAAGGAACAAAAAAAGCATTCTGAAAGATAATAATTTACTGAAACTTTGACCTCATCAACTGTTGTTTTGTCCAGCAAAGATCAGTGGTTTTTGACAGGGAAGACAATCTTCGATTAGAAAGAACACAAGTTGAGAGTAATTTCTACCCCCCGCAATTTAAATCAGGTTAATTCATCAATTGATAAGAAATCATCATTTGAAGTTATACTAAGAAGTCAAAACGAAGTCCTTGAGGAATCCGAAAAGTATAGAAACATCTTGTTTTTAGTTTTGAAGGATCTATCAGAAAAACGAGTAGTGTCAAGACGAACAGTTGGGTGTAACAACATCTTGTCACTTTGGTTGCAGAGAAGACACAAAAGACGGAAAAAACCTTGTTTGAATTCCGAGCGCTTCAAAAACAAATTGGCATAAGGAAGCAAAAAAAGGGAACATCTGGAAACCAGAGGAACAGCATTTCGTTTGTCTATCATCAGAGCGCATCAAGAATCCCTAAGCAAGAGGAGTGGTTCAAAACAGAAAACTTGTGCAAAGTAAGTTAAAAAACTTCTTTTGTCTTCATATAGCTCCTCCATCATTTCAACCTATATAACTCATCCACGGATCAAAACAAGGTAGTCGGAAAACATCAATTTTGCTCACATAACATATATATGAGTCATCAAAGGTCAATTGTACATCACTTTTTTCCTCTTAATATAAAAGTTCTCGGGAAAAGTTTCTTAAGGAAAAGTTGTTCCATTAGTGAAAACTAACACAAAACTATTTTAAAAAACATCAATTTTGCTCACATAATATACATATGAGTCATCAAAGGTCAATTGTACATCACTTTTTTCCTCATAATATAAAAGTTCTCGAGAAAAGTTTCTTAAGGAAAAGTTGTTTCATTAGTGAAATCTAACACGAAACTACTTTAAAAAACATCAATTTTGCTCACATAACATTTATATGAGTCATCAAAGAACAATTGTACATCGTTTTTTTCCTCTTAATGTACAACTCCCAGAGAAAAGTTTCTTAAGGAAAAGTTGTTCCATTAGTGAAAACTAACACAAAACTACTTTAAAAAACATCAATTTTGCTCACATAATATACATATGAGTCATCAAAGGTCAATTGTACATCACTTTTTTCCTCATAATATAAAAGTTCTCGAGAAAAGTTTCTTAAGGAAAAGTTGTTTCATTAGTGAAATCTAACACGAAACTACTTTAAAAAACATCAATTTTGCTCACATAACATTTATATGAGTCATCAAAGAACAATTGTACATCGTTTTTTTCCTCTTAATGTACAACTCCCAGAGAAAAGTTTCTTAAGGAAAAGTTGTTCCATTAGTGAAAACTAACACAAAACTACTTTAAAAAACATCAATTTTGCTCACATAACATGTGTATGAGTCATCAAAGGTCAATTGTACATCATTTTTTCCCTCCTAATGTACAAGTCCTAGAGAAAAGTTTCTTAAGAAAAAGTTGTTCCATTAGTGAAAACTAACACAAAACTACTTTAAAAACATCAATTTTGCTCACATAATATATGTATGAGTCATCAAATGTCAATTGTACATCATTTTTATCCTTTTAATGTACAAGTCCTGGAGAAAATTTTCTTAAGGAAAAGTTGTTCCATTAGTGAAAACTAACACAAAACTACTTTAAAAAACATCAATTTTGCTCACATAACATATATATGAGTCATCAAAGTTCAATTGTATATCATTTTTTTTCCTCTTAATGTATAAGTCCCATAGAAAATTTTCTTAAGAAAAAGTTGTTCCATTTGTGAAAACTAACACAAAACTACTTTAAAAAACATCAATTTTGCTCACATAACATGTGTATGAGTGATCAAAGGTCAATTGTACATCATTTTTTTCCTCCTAATGTACAAGTCCTAGAGAAAAGTTTCTTAAGAAAAAGTTGTTCCATTAGTGAAAACTAACACAAAACTACTTTAAAAAACATCAATTTTGCTCACATAATACATGTATGAGTAATCAAAGGTCAATGGTACATCATTTTTATCCTTTTAATGTACAAGTCCTGGAGAAAATTTTCTTAAGGAAAAGTTGTTCCATTTGTGAAAACTAACACAAAACTACTTTAAAAACATCAATTTTGCTCACATAACATATGTATGAGTCACCAAAGGTCAATTGTACATCATTTTTTTCCGCTTAATATATAAGTCCTAGAGAAAATTTTCGTAAGGAAAAGCGTTCCATTAGTGAAAACAAACACAAAACTACATTAAAAAACATCATTTTTGCACACATAACATATATATGAGTCATCAAAGGTCAATTGTACATCACTTTTTTCCTCTTAATGTACAAGTCCTAGAGAAAAGTTTCTTAAGAAAAAGTTGTTCCATTAGTGAAAACTAACACAAAACTACTTTAAAAACATCAATTTTGCTCACATAACATATATATGCGTCATCAAAGGTCAATTGTACATTATTTTTTTCCTCTTAATGTACAAGTTCAAGAGAAATTTTTCTTAAGAAAAAGTTGTTCCATTTGTGAAAACTAACACAAAACTACTTTAAAAACATCAATTTTGCTCACATAACATATATATGAGTCATCAAAGGTCAATTGTACATCATTTTTATCCTTTTAATGTACAAGTCCTGGAGAAAATTTTCTTAAGGAAAAGTTGTTCCATTTGTGAAAACTAACACAAAACTACTTTAAAAACATCAATTTTGCTCACATAACATATGTATGAGTCACCAAAGGTCAATTGTACATCATTTTTTTCCGCTTAATATATAAGTCCTAGAGAAAATTTTCGTAAGGAAAAGCGTTCCATTAGTGAAAACAAACACAAAACTACATTAAAAAACATCATTTTTGCACACATAACATATATATGAGTCATCAAAGGTCAATTGTACATCACTTTTTTCCTCTTAATGTACAAGTCCTAGAGAAAAGTTTCTTAAGAAAAAGTTGTTCCATTAGTGAAAACTAACACAAAACTACTTTAAAAAACATCAATTTTGCTCACATAACATATATATGCGTCATCAAAGGTCAATTGTACATTATTTTTTTCCTCTTAATGTACAAGTCCTAGAGAAAAGTTTCTTAAGAAAAAGTTGTTCCATTAGTGAAAACTAACACAAAACTACTTTAAAAACATCAATTTTGCTCACATAACATATATATGCGTCATCAAAGGTCAATTGTACATTATTTTTTTCCTCTTAATGTACAAGTTCAAGAGAAATTTTTCTTAAGAAAAAGTTGTTCCATTTGTGAAAACTAACACAAAACTACTTTAAAAACATCAATTTTGCTCACATAACATATATATGAGTCATCAAAGGTCAATTGTACATCATTTTTATCCTTTTAATGTACAAGTCCTGGAGAAAATTTTCTTAAGGAAAAGTTGTTCCATTTGTGAAAACTAACACAAAACTACTTTAAAAACATCAATTTTGCTCACATAACATATGTATGAGTCACCAAAGGTCAATTGTACATCATTTTTTTCCGCTTAATATATAAGTCCTAGAGAAAATTTTCGTAAGGAAAAGCGTTCCATTAGTGAAAACAAACACAAAACTACATTAAAAAACATCATTTTTGCACACATAACATATATATGAGTCATCAAAGGTCAATTGTACATCACTTTTTTCCTCTTAATGTACAAGTCCTAGAGAAAAGTTTCTTAAGAAAAAGTTGTTCCATTAGTGAAAACTAACACAAAACTACTTTAAAAAACATCAATTTTGCTCACATAACATATATATGCGTCATCAAAGGTCAATTGTACATTATTTTTTTCCTCTTAATGTACAAGTTCAAGAGAAATTTTTCTTAAGAAAAAGTTGTTCCATTTGTGAAAACTAACACAAAACTACTTTAAAAACATCAATTTTGCTCACATAACATATATATGAGTCATCAAAGGTCAATTGTACATCATTTTTATCCTTTTAATGTACAAGTCCTGGAGAAAATTTTCTTAAGGAAAAGTTGTTCCATTTGTGAAAACTAACACAAAACTACTTTAAAAACATCAATTTTGCTCACATAACATATGTATGAGTCACCAAAGGTCAATTGTACATCATTTTTTTCCGCTTAATATATAAGTCCTAGAGAAAATTTTCGTAAGGAAAAGCGTTCCATTAGTGAAAACAAACACAAAACTACATTAAAAAACATCATTTTTGCACACATAACATATATATGAGTCATCAAAGGTCAATTGTACATCACTTTTTTCCTCTTAATGTACAAGTCCTAGAGAAAAGTTTCTTAAGAAAAAGTTGTTCCATTAGTGAAAACTAACACAAAACTACTTTAAAAAACATCAATTTTGCTCACATAACATATATATGCGTCATCAAAGGTCAATTGTACATCACTTTTTTCCTCTTAATGTACAAGTCCTAGAGAAAAGTTTCTTAAGAAAAAGTTGTTCCATTAGTGAAAACTAACACAAAACTACTTTAAAAAACATCATTTTTGCACACATAACATATATATGAGTCATCAAAGGTCAATTGTACATCACTTTTTTCCTTTTAATGTACAAGTCCTGGAGAAAATTTTCTTAAGGAAAAGTTGTTCCATTTGTGAAAACTAACACAAAACTACTTTAAAAACATCAATTTTGCTCACATAACATATGTATGAGTCACCAAAGGTCAATTGTACATCATTTTTTTCCGCTTAATATATAAGTCCTAGAGAAAATTTTCGTAAGGAAAAGCGTTCCATTAGTGAAAACAAACACAAAACTACATTAAAAAACATCATTTTTGCACACATAACATATATATGAGTCATCAAAGGTCAATTGTACATCACTTTTTTCCTCTTAATGTACAAGTCCTAGAGAAAAGTTTCTTAAGAAAAAGTTGTTCCATTAGTGAAAACTAACACAAAACTACTTTAAAAAACATCAATTTTGCTCACATAACATATATATGCGTCATCAAAGGTCAATTGTACATTATTTTTTTCCTCTTAATGTACAAGT
The DNA here is from genome assembly GCF_964194025.1 of Convolutriloba macropyga. Classification (NCBI taxonomy): domain Eukaryota; kingdom Metazoa; phylum Xenacoelomorpha; order Acoela; family Convolutidae; genus Convolutriloba; species Convolutriloba macropyga. Next base: position 59,355,547 of record NC_134469.1, read on the forward strand.
TCAAGAGAAATTTTTCTTAAGAAAAAGTTGTTCCATTTGTGAAAACTAACACAAAACTACTTTAAAAACATCAATTTTGCTCACATAACATGTGTATGAGTCATCAAAGGTCAATTGTACATCATTTTTTTCCTCCTAATGTACAAGTCCTAGAGAAAAGTTTCTTAAGAAAAAGTTGTTCCATTAGTGAAAACTAACACAAAACTACTTTAAAAAACATCAATTTTGCTCACATAACATATATATGAGTCATCAAAGGTCAATTGTACATTATTTTTTTCCTCTTAATGTACAAGTCCAAGAGAAAATTTTCTTAAGAAAAAGTTGTTCCATTTGTGAAAACTAACACAAAACTACTTTAAAAACATCAATTTTGCTCACATAACATATGTATGAGTCACCAAAAGTCAATTGTACATCATTTTTTTCCGCTTAATATATAAGTCCTAGAGAAAAGTTTCGTAAGGAAAAGCGTTCCATTAGTGAAAACAAACACAAAACTACATTAAAAAACATCATTTTTGCACACATAACATATATATGAGTCATCAAAGGTCAATTGTACATCACTTTTTTCCTCTTAATATAGAAGTCCTAGAGAAAATCTTCTTAAGGAAAAGTTGTTCCATTAGTGAAAACTAACACAAAACTACTTTAAAAACCATCAATTTTGCTCTGATAACATATATATGAGTCATCAAATGTCAATTGTACATCAGTTTTTTCCTCTTAATGTACAAGTCCCAGAGAAAATTTTCTTAAGGAAAAGTTGTTCCATTAGTAAAAACTAACAAAAAACTACTTTAAAAAACATCAATTTTGCTCACATAACATATGTATGAGTCATCAAATGTCAATTGTACATCACTTTTTTCCTCCTAATGTACAGGTCCTAGAGATAATTTTCTTAAGAAAAAGTTGTTCCAATAGTGAAAACTAACACATAACTACTTTAAAAAACATCATTTCTGCTCACATAACATATATATGAGCCATCAAAGGTCAATTGAACATCATTTTTTTCCTCTTAATATACAAGTCCCAGAGAAAAGTTTCTTAAGGAAAAGTTGTTGCATTAGTGAAAACTAACACAAAACTACTTTGCAAAACATCAAATTTGCTCACATAACATATGTATGAGTCACCAAAGGTCAATTGTACATCATTTTCTTCCTCTTAATGTACAAGTCCTAGAGAAAAGTTTCGTAAGGAAAAGTGTTCCATTAGTGAAAACAAACACAATACTACTTTAAAAAACATCATTTTTGCTCACATTACATATATATGAGTCATCAAAGGTCAATTGTACATCACTTTTATCCTTTTAATGTACAAGTCCTGGAGAAAATTTTCTTAAGGAAAAGTTGTTCCATTAGTGAAAACTAACACAAAACTACTTTAAAAAACATCAATTTTGCTCACATAACATATATATGAGTCATCAAAGGTCAATTGTACATCATTTTTATCCTTTTAATGTACAAGTCCTGGAGAAAATTTTCTTAAGGAAAAGTTGTTCCATTAGTGAAAACTAACACAAAACTACTTTAAAAAACATCAATTTTGCTCACATAACATATATATGAGTCATCAAAGGTCAATTGTACATCATTTTTTCCCTCTTAATGTACAAGTCCCAGAGAAAATTTTCTTAAGAAAAAGTTGTTCCATTTGTGAAAACTAACACAAAACTACTTTAAAAAACATCAATTTTGCTCACATAACATGTGTATGAGTCATCAAAGGTCAATTGTACATCATTTTTTTCCTCCTAATGTACAAGTCCTAGAGAAAAGTTTCTTAAGAAAAAGTTGTTCCATTAGTGGAAACTAACACAAAACTACTTTAAACAACATCAATTTTGCTCACATAATATATGTATGAGTAATCAAAGGTCAATTGTACATCATTTTTATCCTTTTAATGTACAAGTCCTGGAGAAAATTTTCTTAAGGAAAAGTTGTTCCATTAGTGAAAACTAACACAAAACTACTTTAAAAACCATCAGTTTTGCTCTGATAACATATATATGAGTCATCAAATGTCAATTGTACATCAGTTTTTTCCTCTTAATGTACAAGTCCTAGAGAAAAGTTTCCTAAGGAAAAGTTGTTCCATTAGTGAAAACTAACACAAAACTACTTTAAAAAACATCATTTTCGCTCACATAACATATATATGAGTCATCAAAGATCAATTGTACATCATTTTTTCCCTCTTAATGTACAAGTCCCAGAGAAATGTTTCTTAAGGAAAAGTTGTTCCATTAGTGAAAACTAACACATAACTACTTTAAAAAACATCAATTTTGCTCACATAACATGTGTATGAGTCATCAAAGGTCAATTGTACATCACTTTTTTCCTCCTAATGTACAGGTCCTAGAGATAATTTTCTTAAGAAAAAGTTGTTCCAATAGTGAAAACTAACACATAACTACTTTAAAAAACATCAATTTTGCTCACATAACATATGTATGAGTCACCAAAGGTCAATTGTACATCATTTTCTTCCTCTTAATGTACAAGTCCTGGAGAAAATTTTCTTAAGGAAAAGTTGTTCCATTAGTGAAAACTAACACAAAACTACTTTAAAAAACATCAATTTTGCTCACATAACATATATATGAGTCATCAAAGGTCAATTGTACATCATTTTTATCCTTTTAATGTACAAGTCCTGGAGAAAATTTTCTTAAGGAAAAGTTGTTCCATTAGTGAAAACTAACACAAAACTACTTTAAAAAACATCAATTTTGCTCACATAACATATATATGAGTCATCAAAGGTCAATTGTACATCATTTTTTCCCTCTTAATGTACAAGTCCCAGAGAAAATTTTCTTAAGAAAAAGTTGTTCCATTTGTGAAAACTAACACAAAACTACTTTAAAAAACATCAATTTTGCTCACATAACATGTGTATGAGTCATCAAAGGTCAATTGTACATCATTTTTTTCCTCCTAATGTACAAGTCCTAGAGAAAAGTTTCTTAAGAAAAAGTTGTTCCATTAGTGGAAACTAACACAAAACTACTTTAAACAACATCAATTTTGCTCACATAATATATGTATGAGTAATCAAAGGTCAATTGTACATCATTTTTATCCTTTTAATGTACAAGTCCTGGAGAAAATTTTCTTAAGGAAAAGTTGTTCCATTAGTGAAAACTAACACAAAACTACTTTAAAAACCATCAGTTTTGCTCTGATAACATATATATGAGTCATCAAATGTCAATTGTACATCAGTTTTTTCCTCTTAATGTACAAGTCCTAGAGAAAAGTTTCCTAAGGAAAAGTTGTTCCATTAGTGAAAACTAACACAAAACTACTTTAAAAAACATCATTTTCGCTCACATAACATATATATGAGTCATCAAAGATCAATTGTACATCATTTTTTCCCTCTTAATGTACAAGTCCCAGAGAAATGTTTCTTAAGGAAAAGTTGTTCCATTAGTGAAAACTAACACATAACTACTTTAAAAAACATCAATTTTGCTCACATAACATGTGTATGAGTCATCAAAGGTCAATTGTACATCACTTTTTTCCTCCTAATGTACAGGTCCTAGAGATAATTTTCTTAAGAAAAAGTTGTTCCAATAGTGAAAACTAACACATAACTACTTTAAAAAACATCAATTTTGCTCACATAACATATGTATGAGTCACCAAAGGTCAATTGTACATCATTTTCTTCCTCTTAATGTACAAGTCCTAGAGAAAAGTTTCGTAAGGAAAAGTGTTCCATTAGTGAAAACAAACACAATACTACTTTAAAAAACATCACTTTTGCTCACATTACATATATATGATTCATCAAAGGTCAATTGTACATCACTTTTTTCCTCTTAATATAAAAGTTCGCGGGAAAAGTTTCTTAAGGAGAAGTTGTTCCATTAGTGAAAACTAACACAAAACTATTTTAAAAAACATCAATTTTGCTCACATAACATTTGTATGAGTCATCAAATGTTAATTGTACATCACTTTTTTCCTCTTAATATAAAAGTTCTCGGGAAAAGTTTCTTAAGGAAAAGTTGTTCCATTAGTAAAAGCTAACACAAAACTATTTTAAAAAACATCAATTTTGCTCACATAACATAGGTATGAGTCATCAAAGGTCAATTGTACATCATTTTCTTCCTCTTAATGTACAAGTCCTAGAGAAAAGTTTCCTAAGAAAAAGTTGTTCCATTAGTGAAAACTAACACAAAACTACTTTAAAAAACATCAATTTTGCTCACATAACATATATATGAGTCATCAAAGGTCAATTGTACATCATTTTTTTCCTCTTAATATACAAGCTCTAGAGAAAAGTTTCGTAAGGAAAAATTGTTCCATTAGTGAAAACTAACACAAAGCAAGTTTCGCTCATAAAACATATGTATGAGTCATCAAAGGTCATTTGTACATCGTTTTTTCCCTCTTAAAGTACACTTCCTAGAGAAAAATTTCCAAATTAAAAGTTGTCACAATAGGGAAGCAAAATTACTTTAAAAGATTTGAATTCTTCCCTTACAAATTGTATATGAGTAATCAAAAATCAACTGAACATTTTTATTGCCTGGACGAGAAATACAAAACAGTTTAATTAATGGAAATTTCCTTATGTAAAAAGTTATGCAGTTTTGAAAAATAGGTTTAAAAATTAAGTCGCCAAAAATTTCTCCAAAAGCTCTTTTGTTTAATTTTCTCTCACTTCACATCTGTGAAAAAAAATGGATTGACACCAAAATTTTCTTACTTGAGACATATAAAGCAAATATCAAAATAAACCTGTCATTCAATCAAAGTTTCTCAACCATAGCAAAGATTTCTCTCTTAAACTTATTCTGCAGGCTAAACGTCATTCTACTTGATAAAATAAGGGTCCCAAAAAGCACAAAAACTCCTTAATAGTCTTATCTATTTATCGTTGGCCGTTTACAAACATTAATTGCAACCAAAATTTCCGACTGAGTTCTGTTAGTACTCTAAAACATAACGGAAATTGTCCAAAAATATTTCAAAACGTGTCAATGAGTCATCAAAGATTTAAAGTAAACATATCTAGAAGGTAAAATTTTTTATAAAGTTTTCAACAGAAAGTTTTCAAAGGTCAGTAAAACCGCTATGCGCATTTCTAGAGACTTTCACTTATATTTAAACAAATTAAATTTCTTGCCAGAGGCTCTACATTTGTGAAATTTATTTTAGAAAAAAAACGTACCAAAGAGATCATCTATTTAAAAACTTAAAATCAAAGAAAATTTGAGATAAAAATTTGAAAGTTGCTTATCAATAATTAAGTACTCATGAATTTTGTTGAGGTTGTTTTTTAAAACCATCCTTAAACAGTTGATAAACGTTTCCAGCAGTCAGTAGATGCAAACTAGTTCTTATTAGATGTCATAAACTAAGACATAGTTTCTCTAACTTTGTTTTTGTATGAAAAACTAAACTAAAAACGTTCAGACCCTTTTGTTGAAGAAGCATTTATTTTAGTGTGCTGATTCGTTTGGCAGCACCGAAAAAGAATTCAACAAGAAGAATTTTGTCAAAATTACAGTATGAACTATGAACGTTTTGTACTACGTATGTATCTGTAGTAACATTAATTTTCAACCAATTTATAGAACCGAAAAAAAATTTAGTTAGATAATAGTTGCATATTTCGTAATCAACGGAAAATTTCAGCATCTGTTTTACTTTATATCATTCTGAGTGCGGGGATCTGCAAGGTCAAATTGTTGTTAAACTGACAAAATAAACAGAACAGAAACAGAATGTTGATTATAATGACAAAGATCAGCAAGGTAAAATATGCTATGCGTTACCCAAAAAAGCCAGTTTTTTCCCATGTTATAAAAAGCGGCGATTAAAAATCACAAAACTTTAATCCAATAATGTAGCTCATTTCTGCTTCAGGAAACTATACAGCTCTTTTTACAATCTACTCGAAAATTATGATAACTTTACCAGATGAAGCAAAACTGAAAAACATTTGTTTTCTTGGAAATGAAATTAAGACAACTGTGTGGATTTCGACGCTTTCTTAATGTGTTCGGTTTTCGTCAACTTTAGCTAAAATTCGTGATCCTGTTTTTTTGCAAAGTACGATAATAAATTAGTGTGCTACGAAATTTGATATGTTAAATTTGATTTGCTCTTCAGTGTCAACTTTTGGTTGACTGTTGAAATAATTGTGTTCGTCAACCACAAAAATGTTCTCAGTTGATTTGTGTAAAAATTCGTTTTGAACACCGAGGTCACAATCATGAATTTTGAAAATTCAGTCCATTTTTTGTCATATTGCATCTAGAAATTGTTTTTATCAATTTTTTTATTGAACTTCAAAAGCATCAAAATTTTTTCTGCAACCCAAATTACCAACGATTTGATTCCGTCACACTTTATTGATAACATATATGTCTTTAAGTGAAAGATTGGTCTGACAGTTTTTAAAGCAACCCAAAAAAATCAAGGAGAAAAAATCAGTTGAAAACTTTAAGCAACTATACAGTGAGTTTCTATTCAAATATAAAATTCAAGTATATTATAAGAAATTGTCAAAACTGCCATAAAAAACATTAGTTCCTAATCTTGATTTTAATCTAGGTCCACTGGGTCCACACAAATAGAAAAATCAATTCAACACACAAAGATTCAAACAGGTTTTTTAGAGACAGGAGTACTATAAAAACATTCCTTGCTTTAAAAGTGTTCATTTCGAAGCTTTCAACAACTACAGATCTGTCGTTCTTTTTTCTTTCTCAATGAATTAATATTGACTTGTAAAATTTTAACAACAAAAATTTTAAGGAGATAAGTTTAATCTTATATAATTGAATCTAGTTGTTGCAAGTTGTTGCCATATAGTGAGCTTCGACTTTTTTGTCCTAAACTAAAACAAACCACCAAATTTCGGGAAAAAAACGGAGGACTACCAAGTTTTTGTTTTTCAATCTCCGATTATCTCATCAGTATAAGCCCAGTATTTTGAAAGTAATTTTTTTGCAATATAAAACTGCATTCCTATCCACTATTTGCCAGAATTTGGGATCACCTGCAAAAAACTATAGAAAAATAGTTTTCAAACGGTAAACTTTTCCCTTCATTGAAAAGAATTACGCGTAACCAATATGTTTGATACATGTAAATATTTGAAGGACAAACTAGAAAACAATCAAAAACTATAAAAGCAATTTAGTTAGTTAGATAAAGCATTCAACAACTGCAAACCAGTTGCTTGGATTGGAGTCATGCAAATTGTGTTCCAAACTAATTTTTTTGCAGGCACAATATTTCAAACAAAGTAGAAGTGGAAGTTTCTATTTTTCTTATTAAAACCAAATTTTTTAACAGCAGTTTAAAGATAGAAAAATACAAAGCAAAACGTCTAAATATATTCGCTTTTCCTTAGATTACTGATTCTTCTCTAAAAAAAACTGGCTATTTTTTTCGGCATTTTTAAAATCAAATGTACACCTATTGTTTCCATGTTTAATTACGTTAGAGTGAATTTCAATCAGGTCATTCCGTGTGAGCTCACAAAATTTAAAAACCACAGAATCTTATACAAGGTCAAAATCAATAAAACACGATTTCATTGATAGTATCTCTTAGGAATTTTAAGTGAATAGGTTAAGTGATTAAATTCCTTGTATTTCTTGTATGGTTTAGGTTACTATATATGATCCGTGGATGAGTCTTTTTTTAGTATGTTTTTAAAAATGATTATCAGTAATCAAATATTAATAAACCTTTTTGTGTTTTAGATGAAGACTTTCAACTGTGACGAGTGCTCGAAGTACAACAAGAATCAGAAACTATTGCAACATATGGAGAAGGAGCATAACACAACATATGAAAAAACAGCAGACTATGAAAGCGAACAATGTAAAAAGAAGTTCACTCAGAGCAGGAACTTGATTCAGCATTTGAAAACATTTCATAGATGTCAGACGTATGCGAAGTGCAAGCAATGTACACAAATTTTAGTGATATTTCATAGTGTGCCAGACATGAGGAAGACGCTCATGATACTCACACAGAGGTTTCCGAGAAGATTGAGTACAGTTTGGAGCTACAAGAGAAACAAGCTATTGGAAAGTTTTTTCAGTCTTTCAGTATACAAGCGGACAACCAAATTGATGTGTTCACCTTTGTTACGGAGCATTTCGAAGACCTTAAATTATTTGTAAGAAGCAAAATAGCAGAGCTTGGACTTTTGAGAATTCAACTCTCTGTTTTTGTACAGATGTTGAATCCAACAGATGATACATAAGTCGGCTGTCATGCAAACACAGTTAAAAGTTCTAACAACAGAACTATCAGATGATGAAATTTTTGAAAAGATTTATCAAATGAACAATTCAATCCAAATTTTTTCAACCGGTGGAAGTGGATTTGTTGTTCAGAAAATTGATCACTTGGATATTAACATTAACAGATTTAAACCTATCAGAGGAAGCAGTTACATTGCTACACCATCCGCTTTAGTTGGAAACCATTTTCTCCTAAATATTCGAAACAATGACAACAAATGTTTTGCATACTCAGTGCTTGCAGCAATGTTTCCAGAGAAGGAGCATAAACAACGGCAAATCAAATACAAGCCAAATTTGCAAAAACTGAATTTTGATAATATCGAGTTCCCGATGTCCTTAACGCATGTTCCAAAATTTGAAAAGCAAAACAACATTGGAATTAATGTTTTTGGTTTCGAGAAAAACAAAATGTTGCCGCTTTACTTAAACAAAATAAAAACGGAAAAAAATATTCCTTTGTTGCTGCTGACCGATGAATTTACTAGTCATTACTGCTTGATAACAAATTTTCATGCTTTCAAGGCTCGGCAGTTTGGAAAAAGGAATCATAACTAGTATAAGTACTGCGAACGTTGCCTTCACAGATTCCAAGACAACATATCACTGGAAAAACATTTGGATTTATGTGGGGAGCATAAAGCTGTTCATAATACATTGCCAACGGCAGACTCAACAATTGAATTTACAAACTGGCATAAAACGTTTTCAGTTCCCTTAGTGATTTATGCCGACACAGAGGCTGTCAGCCTTAAGCATGACACCTGCCGCCAGAATCCTGAGAATAGCTACACCTTGAACAAGGAAACTCAGAATCTTTGCGCAATAGGTTTTTGTGCTGCTGATAAAGATGGTGGAAGTGATTATTACAGTTTTGAAGGTGAGAAATGCATCGATGAGTTTTTTCAGTGGCTCAGAGAGAACGCCAAATCTATTTCAGAGAAAACAGAAGCATAGACGCCTCATAATATCTGATGAAGAACGAATGAGAATGATTGATCAGGTTAAAAGATGTGTGATTTGTCAGGTGTGTTTGAACGACGAAAAGGTAATCCATCATGATCACTTTACTGGTGAAATCTACGGAGTTGCACACAACAGCTGCAATCTTAAGCTTCGTACGCAGACTTTTACGCCTTTTTTCTACAACCTTATTAAATATGACGCACATCATCTATTGAAATACATTGAAATCCAATCGGAAGAAAAATTGACAGTCATTCCTGCAACAGTGAGACATACATCTCATTTTCGTTCTTTGTTCTTGTTGGTAAAAGCAAAGATGACAAGCTACTATATGAAGAATTTCGTTTCCTTGACAGCTATCGTTTTTTATCCGGGAGTCTTGACACTCTGGTTTCAACACTCGAAACAAAGGACTATTGTCATTTATCTAAGCATTTCCAAAAAACTGCGACATTTTGCAAAAGAAAGGAGTTTTCCCATACTCGTTTCTCGATAGCTTTGAGAAACTCTCTGAAAAATCGTTGCCTCAATATGGTTATCAGTGGATAAATTCATTGTCTGGTCAAACTGATGTTTCTGAGGAGGATGTTCAGCATGCTAACAAAGTTTGGAATATGTTTGGCTGCGAAAACTTTGGTGGCTATCTCATGTTGTATCTCAAAACTGATGTCATTCTTCTGGTTGACGTGTTTGAAAAATGCCGGAGACTCTTTGATCAGGTATATGGATTAGACCCCTGTCATTACTATAGTGCTCCTAATATTTCATGGGATGCAATGCTGAAAACAACTGAAGTTAAACTGGACTTGCTCTCTGATATAGAGATGCTGCTGTTTTGTGAGAGAGCCATCCGTGGAGGATTGAATGGAATTGGTAAAAAACGATATATGAAGGCTAACTACAAATACTTGCATGACTTTGATGAAGAAAAACCAAGTATGTTTTTTCTGGATGTCGTTAACTTATACGGTGGAACAATGATGAAAAAACTGCCAACCGGAGGATTTGAATGGTCAGACATCAGTTTGGTCAAGATCATGCAAACATCTGACAAAAGTGATGTTGGGTACTTTGTAATGGTTGATCTGAATTATCCTAGCAACGTACATGACTGTCACAATGATTTCCCTCTGGCTGCTGAGAAGTTAAAAATCGATGCTGAGATGCTGAGATCTCAGTATCAAGTATAATTGGGAAACAAGACCAGTCATATCCCAAAGCTTCTGGAAACGCCTCAGTCAAAGCAGAATTATGTATGCCGTTATTCATTTCAGAAATTTTATTGTCAACAGGGGCTCCAAGTAACAAGACTTCATAAGACTCTGAAGTTCAACCAGAGTGATTTTATGAAGTGCTATATTGAGCAGAATACAACGTTGCGACAGCAACCCGGTTTCAGCACCTTTGAAAAGAACTTTTTCAAACTGTTGAACAATTCATGCTTCGGAAAAACGATGGAAAATTTGAGATGTCGTTACAAGATGGTATTTGATGAAAATGAGGAGAAAGCAAAATTTTATTGCAACAAGTACAATTTTGAGAAGTTCACTATATTTCGAGAGAACCTTGTTGGGATCACTCTTAGCCAGAAAGAGATCGGGTGGAATAAACCAACTTATCTGGGTGCTGCTATTTTGTATCTTTCAAAAATACACCTGTACAGGTTTCATTATCAAGAAATGGGGCCTTTGTTTGACAAGAAAGCTCGAGTGATGTATCGTGACACTGATTCTCTCTTTTATGAAATTGAGACGGATGACATTTACGACGATCTTAAACAGCTGTAACACGTACTTGATTTGAGCGATTACCCCGAGGATCATCACTTACATAGTGAATTGAACAAAAAAGTGCCACTTAATTTATCAGATGAGCTGAATGGTGACATTGTGATGGAAGCAATTTTTCTGAAAACAAAAGCTTACTCTGTAAAAACTTCGCAGAAAGTCAAACAAAGTGCCAAAAAAAACACTTCATCATGATAAGTTCAAAAATGGGCTCAAATCAAAATCACCATTGAGAAAACTAGTAACATCTATAACTAGTGACAAACACACACTCAACATAACAGAGTCTAACAAAATTGCTTTGAGTGAATTTGATGATAAGCGTTACTATCTGGGTGATGGTATAAGCTCATACGCGTATGAACACTACAAAATTGGTCACAAGCGGAAACAGACCTTGGAAAAACCTCTAAAGTCCTATATTGAGATCAATGAATGTGAAACCACCAGAGATTTAACTGAACAACTTGATTCTGAGATTGAAGAAACCTTTTCACCACCTGATCCTGGGTTCTGGAAAACTTCTCAAATTGAGTCCGATGAGGAAGAAATATTTGATTTTGATTAAGCTCCAAAAGAACAGCCGTTCTCAAGATGTCCATATATTGATTTCGAAGCAGAGGAAGAGCCGCCTGCAAAGAAGCAACGCTTGTCCAGCAAGCGTTAATTATTGATGATGCTGCCCAACTCCACCCTGGTTGGGAGTCTCAAGAAGTATTGACGAGGAGATATAACAAACTGAGACTGCTCCGCGCAGGACTTTCTTGTGACAATAACAGCTTTTATAGGGAATAGCTGTCCAACTCCACCCCGGTTGGGGTCTCCAGAAGTATTGACGAGGAGACACAAAAACCTGCGACTGCTCTGCGCAGGAGTGTCTTGTGACAATAACAGCTTTTATAGGGGATAGCTGCCCAACTCCACCCCGGTTGGGAGTCTCAAGAAATATTGACGAGATACAAAAACCTGCGACTGCTCCGCGCAGGACTTTCTTTTGACAACAACAGCTCTAAAAGGGTATAGCTGCCCAACTCCACCACGGTTGGGAGTCTCAAGAAGTATCGACGAGGAGATACACAAACCAGCGAATGCTCCGCGCAGGAGTGTCTTGTGACAATAACAGCTTTTATAGGGGATAGCTGCCCAACTCCACCCCGGTTGGGAGTCTCAAGAAATATTGACGAGGTGATGCAAAAACCTGCGACTGCTCCTCGCAGGAGCTTCTTGTGACAATAACAGCTTTTATAGGGGATAGCTGCCCAACTCCACCCCGGTTGAGGTCCCAAGAAGTATCCACGAGCAGATACAAAAACTTGCGACTGCTCCGCACAGGAGCTTCTTCTGACAACAACAGCTTTTTTGGGGGATAGCTGCCCAACTCCACCCCAGTTGGGAGTCTCAAGAAGTATTGACGAGGAGATACAAAAACCTGCGACTAATCCGCGCAGGAGTTTCTTGTGACAATAACAGCTTTTATAGGGGATAGCTGCCCAACTTCACCCTGGTTGCGAGTCTCAAGAAGTATTGACGAGGAGATACAACAACCTGCGACTGCTCCGCGCAGGACTTTCTTTTGACAACAACAGCTCTAAAAGGGGATAGCTGCCCAACTCCACCACGGTTGGGAGTCTCAAGAAGTATCGACGAGGAGATACACAAACCAGCGACTGCTCCGCGCAGGAGTGTCTTGTGACAATAACAGCTTTTATAGGGGATAGCTGCCCAACTCCATCCCGGTTGGGAGTCTCAAGAAATATTGACGAGGAGATACAAAAACCTGCGACTGCTCCTCGCAGGAGCTTCTTGTGACAATAACAGATTTTATAGGGGATAGCTGCCCAACTCCACCCCGGTTGAGGTCCCAAGAAGTATCGACGAGGAGATACAAAACTTGCGACTGCTCCGCGCAGGAGCTTCTTCTGACAACAACAGCTTTTTTAGGGGATAGCTGCCCAACTCCACCCTGGTTGGGAGTCTCAAGAAGTATTGACGAGGAGATACAACAACCTGCGACTGCTCCGCGCAGGAGCTTCTTGTGACAATAACAGCTCTAACAGGGGATTACAATGACTTCTTTTTCTAATCGTGCATTTCTTTTTTTAATATCCAGATGTCCAGACAACACAAGTAGATGCTGAAGAAGATTCTGACGGTGAAGCAGTTTTAAACGGGTACATATATAAAATTTTAAACAATGACTTAAAACAGAATGTTGTGTCTTATAATTTTTTTATATGATGTTTGTTAATAATAATTTATTGTTTGTCTTAACCTTGTTTCATTAATTCAATATCCTTTTCTACTCCTCTCTTACAAGCAATAAGAAATTCAAAAGTTCTAATCCGTCCTTCAAACAAATATGTTAGTTTCATATCCTCTGATTCTTAAAATAACCGTCAAGAGACATGATAACCGTCAAGCCGCGGAGTTTGAGTAAATATCCCTTATAAACTTATAAACCTGCTGCCTTCAAAATCGATTTAAGGTAAGTCTTTTATAATTTGAGGCAACAATCCTAACATACAGGGAATAATTGCCAAGAACTTTTCATCCGCGCGCATGATCGAACATGTTTGGGTAAAATCAGCCAAAATGTGGCCTCAGGTGTATTCATTTCTTACTACTTTCCTCGGCCCGGGAAGGATAGGCGTTTGTCGTAGAATTCAAAATCAGTAGAATCGTTAGAAATTGACTTATTCTTAATCTTTACCTTATTAGGTACTGGGGGAGTGTGATTCTTCTTCCATGATGAGTACTGATAATCTGCTTTTACCTCTACCACCCCATCCTATTGTACCCGGGTCGAGGTTTTGACAAAAAATAATGTAAGATTAGCGGTGAATAGCGGTGAAAAAAAACTTTTTTCACCGCAAAGCGCCCGCATCTTTTAGCGTTGAATGCGCTGAAAGCGGTGAATTTTGTAAGAATTGCGTTAAATTTTGCGGTGAAAAATTTTTTTTCACCGCATTCATCGGAATTCTTACAAAACAGAAACTGCCGTACAAGGGTTCGAACCTCTACCTCATGCGTGTCCCCAACTTCGTAATCCACTGCACCATCTGTCACTTACTTTAATGATATTTCCTGTGAATATAAGATAAGTGTTGAAATTAGCGCGGTGAATATTTGCAAGATTTGCGATTTTAGCGATGACAAATTTTTTTTCACCGCATTCTGCTGGTAGCGGTGAAATTTTTTTTCACCGCATCCTGCTTGTAGCGGTGAAAAATTTTCTTTCACCGCTAAAGCGCTGAAAAAAATTTTCACCGCTTAAAAGTTTTTTTTCACCGCTTTCATCGCATTGAACGCAAATCTTACACTTTTACTCAAATTCACCGCAAATCTTACATCTTCTTACACCTACTTATTTCAACGGTGTTTTGCAATCAATTATTAGACTCCTTTGAGATACAAAAGGGACTGATGTATAGTAACCAACATCTCTGAGTCCAAACGTTGGTTCTACGATTTTATTGTTTCTTAGTTAGTGCCAGCACCGCTGATTGTATTCCGATTTCTTAAAACCTTAAGACAAAATTGGGCTATTTTGCCTATTTAGGTATATGTATATATGTTTCAAACAAATTTTTTCTCATATCAACAACATCTCAACGCAACATTAGACGTCTGAAAGATTGCCTACGACTGGAGTGAGCTGAAAATAGCAAAAACGACCAGGGAAAAAATTGGTGAAAAGCGTTTAAGTTTCGATCTTGTGGGTCAATGCAAAGTTTCGAACTAGAATTAAAAACGCGACTGTATTATTTTTGCACTTAAAAGTGTGATTTTTTTTCCAGACAAAATGGTTAGATTAATACAAATCTTTGTTATCAAACTTTGATCCGGAATCAAAAGTTTTTGCTCATTAAAAGTTCAAATTGTTTGTTTTGTTGAAGAGATCTTCATTCTTCTCAATCGCTCTCTATAACATCAGTCCTGTTCTCCTTAAATTTCAGAATTCTTCTTTTTTCAATCTTCATTGAATTCTTGAAAATTATTTGTTCTCCCCGCTCGTTTGGTGAAACAATATTTACAAAAACGAAGGTACCCTCTCATTGGGATTATACAGCAAAATTATACAGAATTATTATACAGCAAAATTTGAATTATACAGCAAAATTTGAAATAAAGACGCGACTGTATTATACGGCGACAATAATGAGACTGTGTGCCATCGAGAAAAATGACAAATATCAGATGCTCAAACCAATAGTTGACGCAATCAAAATTGTGCTCGCACGTGCAAGAATGCAAAATTGTTAAAAACTTTGCGTTTTAATAATCAGACAAAACTTAATATAAGCTGAATTTGTTTCGTGCTGAGTTTTTTATTCTCAAGCCTGATGTCATTTAGTGTTGCTTGTTTTAGACAGCAACTTATTCTGATAAGTTTTCTGAACTATCATTCCCACTAAGCCCGGAGAATTGATGCAAGAAAATAAAATCAAAAGTTGAATTCAGTGCCAAGCAGAATTAGTCAGACTATGAACAGAATTATCGGGTTTTGTTTCGGATTTATGATTTGATATAGCCGGCTTTTGATCCAAACTTGCAGTGTTATAATTGGAAATAGTGGGCACGTGGTTCCAGCTACCGCGACTTAATCAGACGCATGGGCACTAAACCCCAGACAATAAAAGTCGAATCATATTTCAACCACTTCAACTCGGTTGTTTTTACAATCAAAAGAATCGAATTGTTTTGGTGCTCTTTTTTATGATCCAAAGAATCTGGATCGTATTGGTGCTCTGTCTTTTTTTTACAATCCAAGGAATTTGGATTGTATTGGTGCTCTTTCTTTTTATCTTGTAAGAAGTTATCACACTTCTTGCATTGAATCAATTCTTGCATTGTTAAACTTCAGCTTTCGGAACGCAGCTAAATTTAGGAGACCCTTAGGTGCTTAGTGTGCTAAAAATGCTGTAAGACCTAAACTCAAGGTGAAAAGCCCTGGATGAGGCAAATTCTCTGTGTTTTTGTTATTTTCCTTTGATTTTATTTTAAATTTTGTTTCTGTTGAAGTTCGGTCATAGTTAACATGGCTATTGTGACATACGAAGTGTCTTTTGGTGCTTACATAATTGGTTTCTTTTCGTTGTTTTTGAGCTTTTTACATCCAAGTTAAAGTATTTTTCGATAATTTCTTTAAGTTTTTTGGAATTTTGTTTTCGTTTTTCAGTCTTTATTCCTTAGGCCTAAAAAAACACTTAAGGGCTGCACATGGGTTGCTGGATTAATTTTAATCTCGCCAGATTATTTTGAGGACCTGGATTTTATTGTTTTTTCCAAATTTTAATTAATTTTGGCTAGTTTCATCCAATATTTCTTAAAGTTTTTAAAAAAATTTTCATATTTTATCTAGTTTTAAACTCAATTTAAAATAGTTTTGAGCTAGTGGCTAAATTGACCAAGAAATTTTTTTGAGGATTTATGACGAATTTCAACATTTTTTGATTAGTTTTAGGTAGTTCTTCACGTTTTTTGCAACTCTTGTTGGTTCTCAATTTATTTTTTCGACGGCTAAAAACTATGGTAATGAATAGAACTATGCCTTCCAGAAGCTATTTTGAAAGCAAATTCTAAGATAACGGCATTTTTTGTAATTTTCTCGCTTTGGATCAACTTCTACCCTCTGTTTGGCTTATATATAACCAGAAGTCTTTTTTGTAGCCTGCAGGCCTGCTATTTTTAAATTAAGGCAATACTGCCAATTTTGATAAAGTTAAGTTCTTTGACCGTAAATAAAGTATTATTTAAATTCAAATGTTATTAGTTGAAAAAATTTTGACAACTTAAAAATGTTTCTGAAAACATTAACATGGGAATTTTAAGAGATTTCGTTAAGATGTTTTAATTTCATTAATTAACGAGTTCTTGCAAATTTTGCTTGTAATTTTTGTGGTCCTATCAAATCGTTTGATTAAGGACAAACGATATTGCTAGCTAAGGAGGCAATAGTTTTTCTTATTAGTTTCGCCAGTTGAAAGCGGCTGTTTCTTTGTTTTGAGACTTAAAAGTTCAGTTGTTAGAGTAACAAGTTTTTGTTGTTTTTTTTGTAATGTCTTCGCAAAACTAACAATTCCCATTTGCCTTTAATTGTGTTTGGCTGCAAATTCTAGCTACCATTTTTGTTTAATATGAAGCCATTTGATTTTGAAAATTTTGTAACTTTATTTTTCCTATGCAGTTTTATTGTTCGTCTTCATTCATTAGAACTGCTAAAAGTCTTTTAAGTGGCTTGAATGTTAAATTGCATGTTGAGGTTAATGATTTCATTTTGCAGCTATATGGCTTAGTTGCAAAACTAACAGGTCTTTGGTCTTTATTTTTATTGTGTAATTTAATCGCTTCTTTTGCGACAACTTTTAGCTAACGTTTTTGTTTAGTTAGAAACCGTTTGATTTCGTGAGTTTTGAGTGAACTTCTGATTCTCTCCTTCATCATTAGTTATATTTTCCCTTTTTCAGCCATTAGAACTGCTGAAAAGTTTTTATTTATTTTAAAATTTTTATTGTATGTTGTGCTTACAGAATTCTGTTTGCAGCTATGTGGTTTTCCTACTTTGATGCCGCTGAATTTGAAAATATCATGTTTTTGCACGTTTACTTATTTTTTCCCCATATTTGTTTTGGTGGTTCTGATACCGACAAAGTTATTCAATATTTTACTCAGTCAATTGATTCTTAAAGTCAATATTTTCATTAGCTGTAATTTTAAGTGATTTCTAAAAAACCAGATCTTTTTAAAGGAAATGTTTTGATTGGGTTTTTATTATTTTTCAATTGTGAGTATTTAGGACAATTGTGAGTATTATGGGCTTTGTCTAAGTCTTATAGTGCAGTTAAAATTTTAATCGTCACGTACTAAGTTCATTCAATTCTTTGCATTGTTATTTAGGACCTGTACGGCTAGGTATTTTTTTATAAGATGGTTCCACACTCTTTGTCATTACTTTTACTTTCAACAAAGAGATAAACAGGTAGCGTCTAGTGAGCATTAGTTTTCTTATGATGTTCTTTGACAATTTGAACAGTCTTTTAAGAGCAGAGGGCGATAAATGAGCTGGGAAGGCCTAAACTCTAGGAGAGATTTTGTCATTAAAACAAAATTTGATATTTTATAATGTTTTGAATGGTTTTTATACTGCAGGTGCCAACAAAGTTTTTCTAAGCTTAGGTTTGATTTTACTGGAAATATTTTAGTGGCAACTAATATCCCTTGAGTGTATAATTTTGATGGTTCTATCTGGATGGTTCTGGTGAAAGTGAAAAACTTTTTTATTTTATTAGTTTCATGAGTTTCATATTCAAAAAAAATTTTTGAAAAGTTTTCAACATTTCGAAAATTTTTTCATCTCTAGGCGCCCTAATGTTTTTGTATATTTTAATGCACATAATTCAGTGGCAAACTTTTAGTTTTCTTGACATTAGTTTCAAATATTAGAGTTAAATTTTGTAGGTTTTGCTACTTTTCTAAATTTTTCTTTCAAAATTTCTTGCTTCTGTTTGCTTCTTATGTGCAACAAGACTTCTGCTAGCGTGCATGTTTAAATTTTTACAGATTTAAACAAGTCACTATTGGTTTGTTTGAATTGTATGAAGTATTAGACAAAGCTGGGATGATGTTTCGGGTTAATTTTTGAACTTTTCGAATGTTTTGTCATTTACAAATTTTCTGAGCCCAACTAGTCAATATATTTTAAGCCTGCTGCTGTTTCTACACAGGAACTTCAATTTTACGTTTATGTTTGTGTGAAAAATGTGACGCGAGAAGCTCTACCAGATCTACACATCGGCTCAACACCTCGGCTTTCAACAAGCTGATCCTAAAAGTATATATAATCTTTGAATGCTATCATTTCTATTTCTTTTATTTCGAGATAGTAATTTTTCTGCATTTGTTCAATTGGTCTATGGGCCAGGTTTATTATTTTCAATCGTTTTGTAATTATTTGGATAGTCATTTGGGACCCGTCTTGATATATTTTTTATAAGACGTTTTCAGAACTTTTTCATTGTCTTTTAGCTATTAAAATAGGATAAAGAGGTAAAGCTCTACAGGCATTAAAGTGCTAAGAAAAACCTCAAATGGTACTAATAGTTTTCAATTGTTCAATATTCTGATTGTTTTGTGAGGAATGAATTCAATGCAAAAGTTTCTGCTCTCTGTTTCTGCTCTCTGTTTGGCTCGTATATGACCGGACAATTTTATTCTAGTCCAGACGTTTATAGTTTTTGGCGAGATATTATCAATTTTGGTAAATTCATTGTCTTTAAATTTAACTAAAGTTTTAATTAAATTCAAAAATTAGTAAAGTTTTGCACGTGTTTAGTTAACAAAAAAATAACAGTTAATTGTTAGCCTATCTTGCTGCTGGGTTATCATATCTTTTTTGTCAACTCAAAATTTTTTTGGGTCAGTATTTTTGAGTTCTCGTTACATTAACACTCAGAGTATCTACATTACAAGTTCTGTTTTGATAACTCTCAAGTCACGAAAAAACTTCTTTTGTTCTTCTGCTCTTCTCTTAGTCAACCAAACAGTTTTCAAGTTTTTCGTTCAGTTCTTGTGATTATTTTAAGTCAGCACGTGTCTTTCTATGTTTTTGTAAGATCTTTTACACTTTTTTCCATGATAATGGTTAGTTTTAGTTGTCTCTAATGTGGCTAGTAGGCAGAAACAATTTGCGCTTAAAAAATTTATTTCGCTGTTTTTGAACCCTGAATGATGCTCATTTTACTTGTTTTTCTTTCAGTTTTGTTGAACGTATTCTGAATTTGCTTATTTTAAAGGATTTAGTGGATTTTAGGAGAGTTAAAGGGTTTATCGTTTTTATATCTAAAAGTAATTGTCATTCTCAGTTGTTTTCCAATGTTTCTTGACATTAGTTTTATATATTAGAGTTAAAATTTGTAGTTTTTGCTACTTTTCTAAATTTTTCTTTCAAAATTTCTTGCTTCTGTTTGCTTCTTATGTGCAACAAGATTTCTGCTAGCGTGCATGTTTAAATTTTTACAGATTTAAACAAGTCACTATTGGTTTGTTTGAATTGTATGAAGTATTAGACAAAGCTGGGATGATGTTTCGGGTTAATTTTTGAACTTTTCGAATGTTTTGTCATTTTAGAAATTTTCTGAGCCCAACTAGTCAATATATGTTAAGTCTGCTGCTGTTTCTACACAGGAACTTCAATTTTACGTGTATGTTTGTGTAAAAAATGTGACGCGAGAAGCTCTACCAGATCTACACATCGGCTCAACACCTCGGCTTTCAACAAGCTGATCGTAAAAGTATATATAATCTTTGAATGCTATCATTTCTATTTCTTTGATTTCGAGATACTAAATTTTTTTGGATTTGTTCAATTGGTCTATGGGTCAGGTTTATTGTTTTCAATCATTTTGTAATTATTTGGATAGTCATTTGGGACCCGTCTTGATTTAATTTTTTTAAGACGTTCTCAGAACTTTTTCATTGTCTTTTAGCTATTGAAATAAGATAAACAGGTAAATCTCTACAGGAATTAAAGTGCTAAGAAAAGCCGCAAATGGTAATAATAGTTTTCAATTGTTTAATGTTCTGATTTTTTTTGTGAGAAATGAATTCAATGCAAAAGTTTCTGCTCTCTGTTTCTGCTCTCTGTTTGGCTCGTATATGACCCGACAATTTTGTTCCAGCTCAGAAGTTTATAGTTTTTGGCGAGATATTATCAATTTTGGTAAATTCATTGTCTTTAAATTTAACTAAAGTTTTAATTAAATTCAAAAATTAGTAAAGTTTTCAACGTGTTTAGCTAACAAAAAAATAACAGTTAATTGTTAGCCTATCTTGCTGCTGGGTTATCATATCTTTTTTGTCAGCTCAAAAATTTTTTGGGTCAGTATTTTTGAGTTCTCGTTACCTTAACACTCAGAGTATTTACATTACAAGTTCTGTTTTGATAACTCTCAAGTCACGTAAAAACTTCTTTTGTTCTTCTGCTCTTCTCTTAGTCAACCAAACAGTTTTCAAGTTTTTCATTCAGTTCTTGTGATTATTTTAAGTCAGGACATGTCTTTCTATGTTTTTGTAAGATCTTTTACACATTTTTCCATGCTATTGGTTAGTTTTAGTTGTCTCTAATGTGGCTTGGAGGCAGAAACAATTTAAGGTGAAAAAATTTATTTCGCTGTTTTTGAACCCTGAATGATGATCATTTTACTTGTTTTTCTTTCAGTTTTGTTGAATGTATTCTGAATTTGCTTTTTTAAAGGATTTAGTAGGTTTTAGGAGAGTTAAAGGGTTTATCATTTTTATATCTAAAAGTAATTGTCATTCTCAGTTTTTTTCCAATGTATTGTCCGCTAAAACATCTCTAAGTCCTGAAATGGACAGAATGATTGATTTTAACACCACAAAATTTTTTGAGCAAAATTTTCAGATTTTTAAAAAAAAATATTAGTGATTAATGAAACATTTTCCGGGCTGAGTTCACATTAGACGATATCTTCAGATAACCAGATAAAATTTTGAGGACATTGGGAGCACAAAATTCGGCAATTTCATGAAACCATTTCTTATACGTTTTCGTGTTTTTTGAAACCTCTCATTTTTTTCTGGTTTTTTTTCTAAAGGGGTAACAAAACCTTTCTAGAGTTTAAACTCTAGAGTTTCTACCAGTTGAAAAATTGATTGTAGCTAAAAATTGATATAGAGGCTACTTTGAAGTCTTCATCTTGAAAAACTTTACAACCTTTTTCGTGATTTTGGTTCAATTTTGGCTTGCGTATAACCGGAAATTTTATTGCAGCATGACGATCTGCCAATTTGTAATTTGTGGCAAGATATTATTGGTGTTGAAGAGTTGACTTTCTCTGAACGGAACTGAAATGCTAAATAATTTCGTTTATATATGTAAAAATTGTTGTTTTTTTTCAGTTTTTATAGTGAAGTTTTGCAACGTGTTTTTTATGCATATAAAAACACTATAATGATTTTGAAAACACAAAATCGTTTTTAAGGATCAGAACAATATGAATATACAGAGACTTATTGAATACTTGTTTTAACCTGAATACTTTTTTGTTGGTTTTTTCCGCTTGTCCTCTCTTTTTTCGAATACCAATTTTTGTTCCTTAATTTTTGGTTCTCGTTACGTTATTATCAGCTTAGTTGCTTAGTCTAAAGTTCATATTCTGTTTTTGATAATTCTTATTATGTAAAAAGAATTTTTTCTGCAGATTTTTTCCAATTTTTTAATTAATCATTTGAGAAGTTTTTACATTTCTCCTTTCAATTCTTTGCATTGTGTTTCGGGACTTGTCCTGCTTTACTTTGAACCTTGCTTCTTGTTTGAATGTTTGCATCATTATCGTACAAAATTCCCCGGTTTGCTAGCTCTTAGTAGTCATAAAGGGATCATATATGATGTCATACAAATCTTAAGATATTGCTTAGTACGATCCTTGTATGATTGCTAGGAAATACTCAGTGTTGACTTTCATTGTTACGTTTTTATTCTTAATAAGGCTGCTGAGTTACTCAACTGTTATAATTGGCTACAGTTGCAAAATGTAAGGGCTTTGATGGGTTTTGGCGAAGTAAAACCGACAAAAACCAAAAATTCTTATGTTTGAATCCAACTAAATTGTCAACACGGGTAGATATCTTATCTTTCATTTGTCCCGTAGAGATTTGCAGCCGATTTCAAACGAACGAAGCAGTGAAAGCGAACAGTCGGTTCTTTCTTTCTTAATTCTTTCATTCAGGCTGCATAGAAAACAAAACATTGATTGCGTCATATTTCTTGAAGCTCTATTAAACATTGCAACGTGTTTTTTATGCATATAAAAACACTATAATGATTTTGAAAACACAAAATCGTTTTTAAGGATCAGAACAATATGAATATACAGAGACTTATTGAATACTTGTTTTAACCTGAATACTTTTTTGTTGGTTTTTTCCGCTTGTCCTCTCTTTTTTCGAATACCAATTTTTGTTCCTTAATTTTTGGTTCTCGTTACGTTATTATCAGCTTAGTTGCTTAGTCTACAGTTCATATTCTGTTTTTGATAATTCTTATTATGTAAAAAGAATTTTTTCTGCAGATTTTTTCCAATTTTTTAATTAATCATTTGAGGAGTTTTTACATTTCTCCTTTCAATTCTTTGCATTGTGTTTCGGGACTTGTCCTGCTTTACTTTTAACCTTGTTTCTTGTTTGAATGTCTGCATCAATATCGTACAGAATTCCCCGGTTTGCTAGCTCTTAGTAGTCATAAAGGGATCATATATGATGTCATACAAATCATAAGATATTTCTTAGTACGTTCCTTGTATGATTGCTAGGAAATACTCAGTGTTGACTCTCATTGTTACGTTTTTATTCTTAATAAGGTTGCTGAGTTACTCAACTGTTATAATTGGCTACAGTTGCAAAACGTAAGGGCTTTGATGGGTTTTGGCGAAGTAAAACCGACAAAAACCGAAAATTCTTATGTTTGAATCCAACTAAATTGTCAACACGGGTAGATATATTATCTTTCATTTGTCCCGTAGAGATTTGCAGCCGATTTCAAACGAACGAAGCAGTGAAAGCGAACAGTCGGTTCTTTCTTTCTTATTTCTTTCATTCAGGCTGCATAGAAAACAAAACATTGATTGCGTCATATTTCTTGAAGCTCTATTAAACATTGCAACGTGTTTTTTATGCATATAAAAACACTATAATGATTTTGAAAACACAAAATCGTTTTTAAGGATCAGAACGATAAGAATATACAGAGACTTATTGAATACTTGTTTTAACAAGAAAATTACTTTTTTGTTGGTTTTTTCCTCTTGTCCTCTCTTTTTTCGAATACGAATTTTTGTTCCTTAATATTTGGTTCTCGTTACGTTATTATCAGCTTAGTTGCTTAGTCTACAATTCATATTCTGTTTTTGATAATTCTTATTATGTAAAAAGAATTTTTCTGCAGATTTTTTCCAATTTTTTAATTAATCATTTGAGGAGTTTTCACATTTTTCCTTTCAATTCTTTGCATTGTGTTTCGGGACTTGTCCTGCTTTACTTTTAACCTTGTTTCTTGTTTGAATGTCTGCATCAATATCGTACAAAATTCCCCGGTTTGCTAGCTCTTAGTAGTCATAAAGGGATCATATATGATGTCATACAAATCATAAGCTATTTCTTAGTACGATCCTTGTATGATTTCTAGGAAATACTCAGTGTTGACTTTCATTGTTACGTTTTTATTCTTAATAAGGTTGCTGAGTTACTCAACTGTTATAATTGGCTACAGTTGCAAGCTTGATTTAAATGTTTACCTCTCAGTGTGGCCTTGTATTCTTCTTTGGCAAATTTGTCTTGAACATTGTTGACATCTACCGCTTTGGGAAGATATTGGCACTCCCTTCAATCTATTGCACTGTTCAATCTGTATATTATCTGATAGGCTGCTTGATATCAAGGCGGAAATTATCTACATGGGCAGTGCACCCGGATTAAGAAAATACGACGAAATCGACGCAAGAAGCGTCGTTTTTTTAACTAATTTTGTCGATTTAGTCGGTTTTTTTATGCAGGGAATGTCGATTATCGTCGTTTTTGTCGGTATTGTTGGTATTTTATGTAAGAAGTGTCGATTATCGTCGCGTTTTTTTCGGCATTGTCAGTCTCAATTTGTTTTAAATACAAAAGAAGTAGAGAAAAAGAAAGAGACTGGTGGTGCAGTGGAGGAGAAGGTGGATAGTAATTTAGGGGTTGAAGGTTCGAATTCTGACAGGGACTTGCATTTTTGTAAGATTTTTGGTACAGCAAAAACCGATGATTCTTACGTATAAATACCGACAAAAAATAATCAAAACGACGAAAAAACGTAAGGGCTTTGATGGGTTTTGGCGAAGTAAAACCGACAAAAACCGAAAATTCTTATGTTTGAATCCAACTAAATTGTCAACACGGGTAGATATCTTATCTTTCATTTGTCCCGTAGAGATTTGCAGCCGATTTCAAACGAACGAAGCAGTGAAAGCGAACAGTCGGTTCTTTCTTTCTTAATTCTTTCATTCAGGCTGCATAGAAAACAAAACATTGATTGCGTCATATTTCTTGAAGCTCTATTAAACATTGCTAAACAAGAAAACAATGGTGCTTGATCGTTTAGAATTACGACAAAGAGCGCTTTAAAGAAGTACAGTTTATATCCACCCTATTGTAATTTCCGCTTATTCTTTAAGTAAAAGCATTTGAAATTTCAGTAAAAAGCAAATGAAAGTTGAGTAATTTAATTTATTTCCTTGAACAATTACCCTTTGATTTATTTTAAAGAGCATTTATCAATTACTGAGGAAGAAAGGCAACAACATGGATGATGAGGTATCCTCCATCAATTTTTCAAATACTGCAACAGGTATGAGCGGTGATACTGTTTTGACTAAAAAAGTTGATGAACTATCGAAAGTAGTATCCGAATTAATAGACACGAACAAAAAACAGGAACAAAAAATTATTGATCTCGAAAAGAAACAGGTTGAAGTAAACGACAGGCTGAGAGCTCAGGAACGTTACACAAGCAAAGACTGTGTTATAATCTGCAATCCACCCTTTGACTCAAGAGACAACCGAAATGTGTTGCGAAACACATTGAAGTTTTTTTTGAAAATTTTCTGAATATCAAACTAGACGAAAACAGAATTAAAGCATGTCATATATTACCCCGAACAGCAGATAATGGATGCCCAGAGTCAGTGATCTGCAACTTTGTTTACTTTGACGAAAAAGATAGGGTTTTTGGTGCAAAGAGGAAACTTAAGAAAATCAAGAGTCCACTAAATGACCTTAATATATACATAAATGAAAGACTGCCTAAATATGAAGCAGAAATAAACATTGAGGCGAAAAAAATGGGAATGATTACTTCAACATGAAATTGTACAGTGTCAGTTATGGTTAAGAATCTGCAAAACGAAACATCATTTAAAGCAGTAAATAAAGTGGACGAACTCAATAAAATCCAAAATCCTGTCTTACGGGAGAGTGGACGCAACATGCGAGAATTTATGAGGGAAGCGGAAGAGCTCTCATGTGAAAAGGGTCAAGAGAGGTTTTCACCTGATAACAAGAGACAAATGAAAAAATAAACTCCATAGCTTATTATGGTTAACAGTGGAAACCTAAATTTTTTGTTCTTATTTTTAAATAATTTTTTGTAGTAAATTTCATATTAACCCCACACGGTAGCAGTACTAAAATGATGAGACTATAGGATAGAATGTTCCTACTCATTCATTTTGCTTGCAATATTCGCAGCTAGATGGGATGGTATAAAGTTTAAGGCGTGTTTTTTCTTTCATTTTAGACTTCTTGTCTCATTGTCCTACTTCTCATTGTCCTAGCACCTTCTCATTGTCCTTTTAGCTCGCGATATTCGCAGCTGAATGGGAAGATGAGAAAAGATAAAATGTTACGTTTATATCTCTCGCTTTACATAGAAAAATCAAACCCCTTCCTGCTTACACTATGCGCAGCAAAGAAACAAAATAGATGGCAGTTTTAAAATGCTTTTAGTGGCAATATATATCCGCAGACAAAGATGACCTAGATGATTTGCATTTTCAGGTTTTTTATTAGAAGAGTTTTTTAGAATTAAAAAGTCAGATTTTGCGATATCCGCAACTCTGAAATTAATTTAGGTTAGAAAAAGAAATAAACTCAGTTTTTTTTTTAACGTGGAGGCCTTCGATATCCGCGGTCATTCACATTGATACATTCATATTGATTTTTTTCTTTTTTTGTTGTTTCTCTATCTTTTGTCCAAATTTTAAATATTAGATTTTATTGGATTTAACCAAACTGCATTTGAAACCTGATAGAAAAAAAAAGTTAATAATGTGTTCGAGGAAAAACTTTCAAAATGACTGCAAACAAAATAATCTTGCAAAACATCTGATCGATCTACAAAAATTTGAAAGAATTTGAAGTGTTGATGAAACAACAGCAGGTTCAGCCTTTAGCAATATGTTTGAAGGAAACGTGGCTCAAGGACCATTCTAACACAAAGTGCATTAACCTTGATGGCTACCAGTAGATTGCTACAAGCAACCGTAATACTTCTAAAGGAGGAGGGGTTGGGATCTTTGTAAGAATGGATTTACAACAAACAATTATTAAAAAGTTTGGCTGTACCAATATTCAAATTTTAACTGTGAAAATCAACACAAAAAATGGCAAACTTTTTTTATTAACAGTGATCTATATCAAACCGAATACAAGTATAAATGAGATATCGGAAACTTTTCAGATGTTTTTTGAAGAACTAAATCCGGAACTGGAACAGTTGCACATTGTTTGCGGAGATTTTAACATTGACCATAGTGGCAAAAACATCAAGCTCACAAAATTCAAAGACATTTTTAGTTCTTACAACTTAAGCAATATGTCAAACGTTGGGTATGCTAGAGAAAGCGCAAAGTCGAGAACGAATATTGACGTACTTTTTTGCTCGAAGACAGTAGAAATTGAAATCATCAAGTCAATTGTAATGGATCACTATACTGTCCAAATCGTGTTCTCTGACTACGTCGGAAAGACTGTACCACTGAAAAACAAAGTTTACAGGGATTGGACGGTTCTTGAAAACCACTTAAATTTAGAAAAAAATGGTTTTTAAAATAAGAGACCAATTAGGTAGACTTATGTCGCACTTTTGTGCTTTGGATTGTGATCTTGCATTTGAAAAGTTCCAAGAGGCCATCATTGAGGAAGTTGACAATTATATTCCATTGAAAAAATCGAAACCTTCTCAGCAACCAAATTGGATTGACAACAGTATAAAGAATATAGCAGCAAAAAAACAGAGCTTATTCTAGACCATTTTGAAACACGAAAATAATAAAAACAAGGAAAAGTTCAATAAAATTGGGAATAAGCTGAGAATCTATTATCAGAAAATGTTGCACAAAAACACAAAAAACAATTCCAGCAGCTTTTTTTAATACCATCAAAACATTGAGTGGAAGTACACGAAAAGAACAAGAGGAGTTATCAGAGAAACAGATTGAAGGTTTTAACATTTACTTCACAACTATCGGAAAAATTTTATCGAATAAATTAGTTGATCTTGGAAAAATTGGAAGACAAAAAAGAACTTTAAACAGCATGTTTTTGACCTCAACAAATGAAGCCGAAATATCACTAGTCGTTAAAAAATTGAAAAATAAATACAGCACTGACTGTGACGGTCTCAATAACTTTATACTTAAAAAAATAGAATATGCTATAGTTCCTACATTGACGTTTTTAGTCAATAAGTGTTTCAAAAAAGGAACCTTCCCAAAAATGTTTGAAAAAAGCAGTAGTAATTCCAATACATAAGTGCGCGAATGTTTACGAAGCTCAGAACTACAGGCCAATTAGTTTAGTACCAACGATTGGAAAAATACTAGAAAAAATACTATGTGATCGAACGACCAGCTTCCTCGAGAAATACGAATTGCTTAATAAAAATCAATTTGAATTCCGACAAAAAAGAGGGACTACTGATGCATTAGTTAATTTCCTCGAGGGAATCAGAGAAGACTGGGAAAATGGATTTAAAGAAAAGAAGGATGTCTTCATAGATCTGAAGAAAGCATTTGATACAATTGAACAAAATTTGCTCCTGGAAAAGCTAGAAAACATAGGAATGAGAGGACCTGTACATAAATTACTGAAATCCTATCTGAGTGACAGACAACAATGCGTCAAAATTGGTTGAGTTTAGGTCGGAATTCGTACCAATAGAATATGGAGTGCCGCAGGGCTCGGTGCTAGGACCACTGCTCTTTCTAGTTTATGTAAATGATATTCAGGAGCTCTGCGGTGACTCAACTGCATTTTTGTTTGCTGATGACGCTGTTTTGAAGCAAAATGCGTATTCAAGTAACGAAAAATTTGAGAAGTCAATCGAATCTGTAGCCGACTATATTTTGCGAAACAAACTGACACTCAATTTAGAAAAGACGCACATTGTGAATTTGAACGCAATACGAAAATCTTTTCAACAAGAGATAATTTTTCAGAATGATGTGATCAGTCAAAAAACGTCTTTAAAATACTTAGGAGTACATAATGATAAAAAACTTAGTTTTAATCGGCATATCCTCGAATTATGTGCGAAACTGTCCAAATTTTCTGGGTTGTCTTATAAGTTCAGATCAATTTTAACAACTGCACAGCTTCTTGTAACATATAAAGCTTTCGTACAACCAATACTAAATTATGGTGTTTTAGTCTATGGAACCAGCAGCAAGACAACACTTCAGCCTCTAGAAGCAAAAATAAAACAAATTGCCAGAATCATGTTTAAAAACAGAAAAACGGAATCAACACTGCAAAATCGAGAAAAGTATAAAATGCATTCGATCAGAGAATTGCACATTTTTGAACTGTTTGAAAAATTAACAGAGATACTTAGATTGGAATGCGAAATAAATAGTCTAAAATTTCTTATAACAAAGAAAGAAATAGAGTAGGTTGAATTAAGAAGAACATCATCCCGTCAGTTCATAAGTACAAACGCGGTCAGTGGACTTAGCCGTAAACGATTAGGAGTAAGAATAAGAAAATTATTGAACTTTATTTTAAAATTTAACCCCAATTTCATTTCAGAAGTACAAATCTTGAGTAAAAAAGAACTCAAACGTTATCAGTATAGTTTTAGAGACAATTACATTAGCAATAACCAACAATTAGTTTGGTTAATATATTGAGCTGATCATTTCAAATCTTTTGCATCTTAAGCATCTGACAATCTGTCTTTTAAAGTTTCTTAGTACTGCTACTGGCATCACTTGACGAGGACCACCGGACCTTTTGATGACCTATCAATTAAGTGGCGGTTCTGTGCGGCCTAGTTTGTACAGCAATGCTAACTTACTTGAAAACAATTTATTATTATTATTATTATTATTTCATTTGAGATCATAGTAATTTGATTAATATTTCAGCTCACAGCCCTGATTGACATCTCATTTGGACAGGTGTACTGATCGACTAGAAAACACAGATTGAACAAAAGCGTGCCATAACACTGCACTCGAAGTCACAGATGGTGTTCGGTTGTTTAATAGACGATTGCTCCTCAACTTATCGAGTCAACTAATCAATTAAAAGACGGCCGAAGGCCGAGTGAAAACATTGACACATTGTGGGGAAAACAAACAATTTAATTAGTACAGGTGCGTTAACACAGCAGTCCTACGAAAAACTCCTCCTTCATACTGGAGATTACATCATTTATTCAACAATGTCACCTACTATTCCACAGATGCCGAAATATCCAGGATTTTTTGGGCAGTTGATGGTACGGATAGATGTATTATTTATTTGTTGTTTTCGGTAATTTTCAGAAATTTAGAAATGTAGTTCTGAGCGTCGTACTGTTGTATTAACGGATGCAAGAATTACGTAGATCTGTAGATTACTGAACGGTTCCGACATTATACAAAACTAATCAAAAGAATTGTGTGATTCGTAGGTCCGTAACACCTCCCCACCCCACAGTCTTGTCTGTATAGTTAACATATATTAAGTTTTTTTGTTTTTTCTGTTGTCACCTCGATGGTAAATTTATGTATATCACATTGAATGTTCGTCTGAATCGAAAATTTTGGTCGGGGCTTTTGAATTTTCTACATTTTATAAATGAGTGTGGTAGTGTAACCAGCACAAATAAGTTGGATCTTTTGTTTCGTCATCCCAGTGCTTTTATGCCCCTCTCTTACAAATTTTGTTAAATTGTTATAAAGAACCTTATTATGAAAAAACAGCAGGTGCGCTGGGGAGCGTTAAAGTTATATGCCCACTTAGCCGAGGGGAGGGGCTCCAACTTAATGAGCTGAACCCGAAAACTTTAGCACATTAAAAAACAATCCGAGCATTTCTAATATTACGCCTTCTTAAGAATCATTTACTTTTGATTCAAAAGGTTGTCGTTTTCTGTTATATTAAGCAAATTTACGGATCCTCTTTCACAAACGCATAACTATTTTCTGTGAATATGTTGGCTCTGTGGTTGCTTATTTCTTTTTCTAGTTGAGTGTTTGTATCATTCGACAATTGCATGATAGATGCCAATTTTTTGCCTTGACAACTTACAGTCACCTTAATTTTTTGTCAACAAGAATTGTGAACATAAACAGCTGATTCTACACTATTCTTTCAAGCGAAGCTCTAAAAAAAGCACCGAGAAAAATGTATCAATAAGATAAAAAACATTACTGTATTATGTTGCAATATTTAGTATAAGGGCGAGAACGAGCATGTTTTCTTCCTGAATATACAGTGCTGGGGTGCAACTAATGGAAGATGAAATGCCAAATCTTTACATTTATTTAGGATCATTATTTTTCCTGCGCTTTCTTATTTTTACGGACTAGGTGAGCGCCAAGCGTAGCACCAAATAAAGAAATTTAAAAAGAAAAACGGAATTTAATTGGCATTGATCTGTAAAAAGTTGTAGAGAATGTTGGAACAAGTTACAACTCCGTTAAAACAAAATCAGCGGCAGCCTCTTAATTATTTAATGATATATCTTGTCAATGAAAACTGTTCAGAATTTTTCCTACAATTTTTCTGAAAACTATCATTAAAAAATTTATTTCCCAATTTTATGTAACCAGTTTGTATACAAAAAAGAGTTCTTCAAACTCTCTCACAGCTGAAATCAATGCCTGACTGAAGATCTTTCTCGCCACTAGGTATTAATTCCATTTTAAAACTCCTTATGAAATTAAAATGTTTGATGATATCTTATAAATAGAGCAACTTTTGTCATTCTGCTTTAAATCTGCCTTAAGAAATTCCATGTTCCAACTTCTGCATCCATTGTATTACTAAAAATGTGCTTCTCTCAAAATTATTCGACGTTTTTTATTGGGAACAGTAAAAGATTTCACTCACGCTTCTTATCGGATATCTCGTTTAGATGAATTCAATATGTTGCGACATTGATGAAAGATTGTTCACTATTGTTTAAGCTCTTCCCGCTAAGTCTTGCATAACAGGACCAGTTTCCAAAAATATTGTAAATTCCGGTTCTCTCAATCATGGTAACAAATCGAGCTCTATATATACATTACAATTCGCGCCATAGGCACACAAGCGTTGATCAAAAACGGCGAATCCCTTGCCATAAAAGATATTGGAATTGAAGGTCAATCACTTCTGACTTCTTCAATAAAACCAACATCAATGAAATTAAGTGGTGCAATGGAAATCGGGAAATAAATTTATAATTTACATGATCAAATGGATTTTGGGATGGAGACTAGGAAGTATTAAAAAATGGTTCCTTTGCACTCCTGGCAACATTAAGTCAGCAACTGACAAGAGCTTGAAATCACAAATAAACATAAAACAAAATTTTTATTCGGAGTTTCAGTTGTTTCATTGAATTTGTTTCAGTGGGTTTTGAAAAGCATGGGAAAGCAAAACTGAAGGGTACTGCTGGTCTTTGGACTGTTATTGTAGCCGTCTGGATGTTGAAGCTCCTTGTTATTCCTTCTGCATTTCTGAGTGCTTTAAAAAAGTTCCCAAGAGGCCAGATTCCTCGTGGTGTGAAGTCTCCGAGTACCCACACATTGTCCCCCTCATCCACTTGATCATCTGACTTTGGTCACTTCGATCTCTTGTTGAGCTCGGAAATTCTTTTACCAGACTGCTCCATTAGTGATGAAATAGTTTCTGCGTCAACTTGAGCTCCTTACTGGAGAACCGTTGGTAGTTGTTCACAAGAGGTTATAATTACATGTGTGGTGTATGAGGAAGGAAATGATAAGAAGTAATTGGTCGCTCATCTGAGACAACGTAGGCCACATATGTTAATGGCCTGGAGTTCTGAATTGTATCGTTTTCTGCTACAACTTTCTGGAAAACTCAGAGAGAGTTAATTTCCGACTGCCCGCACTATTAGACTTCTCTTTGCGGTATGTATCAGCCTATCTCAGACTGCTTTGATTTGTGGTGCCAATGACCGGTTACAAATCCACTGAATATTATGTTGAGCCAACTGAAACTTGATATACTTTTGTGTGGCTGGTAGTTTCCTTGGAATTTCAACCTCAATGATTGGTTGGCTCCAATGAATCAATGTTTCTTCATACTTCGCTCACATCGAGGTCAAGGTATCCACGCTGGGATACAATACTACGAATAACCATGAGAAGACAGTCGGTTGAGAGATCATGGCATACTTGGTGGACAGCTCTGATGACCAGGCATGTTAACAAGTGTACGTTTTGCATCTGAATGTCCCGTCAATTAACCTCAATGTAGAAAGGTCATAGCCTGCTCATTTTGCTTTTGACAAAAAAAGGGTACTGCTTGTTTGCGTATGCAAATATGAATTCCGTAGTCAGCACTCAGTTCTCCATTGTCTGCAAACGAAGCAGTAGTTCCTCAGAATTCTACGGCTTTTTTGGGAATTTAATCACCAAGAAAATGTGTCTCAGGCGAGTCGTCACATGTTCAAATCAAAGCCTTGATGTCCACAGTCTTGGTCTGCTTTTTTAAATCAGCATTCTTGTAATTCTGCTCCCGCTTTGAAAAAGGAGGAGATGCTTTGCACTGTAGGCTAGTGGTGCCTTGTCAAGTCTTTCTCCTACCCTCAGGTGTTTGTTGTTGTTCGGAATAGGTGTTAAAGGCTTCAGCTTGTCAACTTTCTGAAGATTGGATCCTTTCAACAGTGAGGAGCTTTTTCCTGAAGAATACTGCTTCCAAGACATCGTGATGAGTTTTTGCCTTATCAGTCAGCTCCACGTTGAGAAAATTATAACTTCAAGGTCAGGCGTCAGAAGGTGCGTTGTTTGTGCAACGCAAATATAGGGTTCAGTGGCTTCGGAGAAATTTCAAGAATTTTGAGGTATGCTCAGAACGTTGAGTGGTTCAGATGACTGATGGTATGCAACTTCGTTTTCCGTGATCAGCGGGGTTCATCTTGACAGAAATGTTTATGAAACTGTCTGGGCTGGAACTCTTGTTAATTTTGGTCCGTCTATTGGTTATATACATATCTCATCTCTGCTTGTGTTGAATCACTTCGAAATAATGGTTGTTGTTGTTGTTCGCTCACTCACGGAATCCGTTTTCGTCTGTTCCAAGTGTTGCCGCTTTCGATTCTATTACAGTTTTAGAATGCTCAGCTGCTTGATCTGAGCCGTTTTAGTTTTGTTGGTCAAATGCCGCGATGCGGAAGAGTCATCGGCGTTGGTTGTCCTCACATACAATGTGGCAGCAGCTACAGTAATCGAGGCATCAGTGAGGAGCGTGAAGTTAATGAGTTTTCTTGATGTTGAGAATCAAGCAAATAGGAAATTGGATTGGAGGCATGCTGTTAATGTCCTCCATTGATTTTGCAGTTCTCATTGGTAGCATTCTGATACTCTTTGATCTCAATTTCCTCTACGTTTGATGATTATTTGGATAGTGCATCATAGTCGGATAGCAAAAGTTAAGGCATTCCAACTCCATCGAGTAGACAGGCTCCCATTGATAGTATTTTTCTTTGAGTCACTGTTGTCTTGCGTAGGGAAGCTCGGGTTTTTTAAACATCAGCTTGCCCGTCTAACTGTCCTGCATCTAACCAAGGATTTTTTGAGTTTTCATTCCTCCTTGTCATCTTGCAGTAGGTTTTCCAAAGCAGTTGGTTCGTTGCTTAGTACTTCTGTCATTCTGATTTTAAACCATTTGACTACAGAACAGTTTTGATCTCCTCTGCAGTTTTGAGGGCCTCTTCTTTAGAAAGGTAATTATGCAAAAAGTTTTCCATGTACAACTGCCGCCTGATTTATGTCTATACCTCTGGATGTTCTTGTTTGTTGTCCTCTTCCCACGTCTTTAGAACATAGTTTGCACAATATGGTGATCACGTGGCTGCAAACATTGGTTGTTGTGTTTGAAAGTCTTCTTCGTGCCATCATTGGTCCACAAAAAGCGTAGATTGACCTGGTCGTGTGGCTGGATGCCAATCTGCATTGACATTGCCTCGAAGTCTGCCGTGACTGCATTTTAAGTATTGTCTGAAGCAGAGAAGAAGGCCATTGTGGGCTGCAAACTGGATCTGGTACTGTCAGCAGGGAATAATCAAAAAAGAAGTCTATATTTTTTGAGGCGGCATTTTTGATTCTGATGATTGTGTCTTGCTTCTTTTTTTGATAACTGCGTGATTAGGAAGGTATCAATTAGAATGTCTCAAACTAGGGTGTGCAGGTGAGATGTAGTTTTTATTTAAAAAAAACTTTTTTAATTGATTCAACATAAGAACGTTTTTAAAGTATGCGTTCCTATCAAACCTCTGTGAAGAGCTTGCCATTGAACTTCAGCCATGAAATGGTTGTTAGGTAGTTTTAAGTCTTTCTGCCATGGAAGTCCAATCTGGTATCTGTCACCAGAGTTTTCTATGGTGTCATTGTGGTTGGTTAAAACTTTTTGTTTTCCGAAGAGTCAAAGAAGAAGAAGGTTGAAGTTCACTTCTTGTATGGTCCAGAAATGCTTATGAAGATCTTCATTGTGATCGTCTTGTTTTTTCTTGAATTGAATAAAAAGTGTTATGTTTGTGCTGATCGATTGGCCTTCCCTCTTTTGTGTGCACGTCTTGGGAATGAGCCCTGTGAGTGTCTAACCAAGCTTACTGTTGACTTCGTCAGGGCTGCCGGCTGGTCCAATTATGAAATCTCAGCAAATTTTTGCTGTGAATGCAACTGCTTCAATCAATATTCCTATCCGGTTGACCATCTTAGTGGGGAAACTTATGTTCTGGAGCTAAGTATGATCTCTCTAATTTTAATTATTGGCATCCAAAACTCCTCTGATGCTGTTGATTACACATGGATTATGATTACAAGACAGCTCCATCACAAATCTCCTATGCCCTTTATAACATCTGCTGTTGGGAAAGACTGTTTACCATGAGGTGAATCTGTGGTAGCGCTGTGTTTTTGGGATCTTAGACTTGCAGAGAATCAGTAACGCTTTGTGCTGTTTGTGTTTTGACTGACGCTGCACAGCAATGCTTAGGTCTCGATAGAACAAACTCATAGCAGCATGTGTAGTTTTGTTGGAGACTAGTTGTCTGCTGTTGGACTACAGTGCCCTGAAAATTATTCTGCTGTTTCTCGTTGTTGTTGTTTTGCGGATTTATTTGCTGATGATTAAAAACATTTCGATTCAGGTTGTTGTTGTGTGGAGTGCTGTTGTTAGATCAATGTTGTCTGTTTTGGTTTCCAACATTTTTTGGTTGAAATTCAAACTCGATTGTTGCCTTTGGTTTCGATTTTTAAAGGTACGGCCATATTTTGACAGTTTTCCTGAGTTTTCTTAAGCTATTGCTTCGTGAGATGTGATTAAAGTTCCCACTTGGTTGTGAATTTTGTTGTTGTGGCATTGCATCTGTCCTAAGTAGTGTGGAATGATAAAAGCCGTTGCAACTACCCCCAGGATACTTTGTTTATGAATTACAGAAGCTCTTTTTGTGAGATTTTAAAGCAGTTAGGGCAGAGGTTGAACCTCCTCACACTCCTGTTAGTCATACATTGGTTTTCCCAAGTATGTTAGACCTGGACTAAGATTGTGGTTTTTTGAACAGAAATGACATGAGACAACCAATGGCCCCTTCTAGACTTCCAGAAGAATTGTTCACTAGATTTCCGTGGTGTCGCCGTGGGTAAATGTCATCGCGCGCTTCTGCGTATGAGTCAGTCCAATGAGCCAAAATGGGTAAACTTAGGTTGTGACACTGGTTGATATCTTTTGTGCCAATCCTTGTGATTAACATGGCATCATTCAGTTTGACTCTGGTGGACTTGAGATAATCTTCGAAGTTGTGAAACTAAAAATTCGTACCAGTCTCTCCACGAAAGATGCCAAGTTCTGGAAACTCTTTGATTTTTCTAAACTGGGCTCAGGACACTTCTACAATTGATCCAGTTGTGCAATGTCAATATGCTGTTGTTTGGCAATTTTTCCTGGTCAGTTATGTGATGCCTTCTTGGTAGTTATCCCCATGGTATGAGTTTTCACTTATAAAATCCCGCTTTATGTGTTACCAAGTTTTACACGTGTTTAATTTTTTTTAACTGAGAAGCCACTGTTGTTGAGAATGGCTACTTTGAAGAAGCTGAACTCTTGGTGCGTTGTTCAGTGGATCATCTGTTCAATCGTCAATTGATATCTAAGGCAAACTCAGCGTGATCGAGAACATCACTGCATGGTGCTGAATCCAGTCTGGCGGAGAACGCAAACGCAGGAAGCGACTCTTTAGGTTGTTCTGATAGCCGTTGACTAATTTGTCCAGTGGTTGTTGATGGTTTTTTGGGTTTTTACCGTATGTTCATTGCGGCAGCAACTTTACCATTGTTGGCTGTGTGGATTGCCCAGCTCTGTTATCCTGACTTTGATCTCCATGTGCTGCTCTCGAAGTGTCTTTATAATCAAACGGATAGATTGGTTGTCTATCTCTCAAGACATTGCTTTCACCTTGAAGTTCATGGAGGGGATTTGTGGTATTGAGTGTCTTGGTTTGTTTATGTTCGGCTCTGTCCTAGAACACGGTTTCACGGCTCTTATCTCTTGATCGAATTTTGCCTGACGTTATCTGTTCCGGGTGGCCCTGAGAGAGAGAAGCATTTTTTTAATTCTCGCTTCAAGAATCAAAAGGGATGGAGAATTGTAAGGGTTTTGTGATTCAGATGATACAGTAGTGTTAGTCTACTGATTGTTGCGGCTTGCAGACTGGCATTTAATTGCTCTATTGCTTAAGACGTACTGTTTCCTCAATGGATTCGGGGAGGCGCTGCTGATGCGCTGAGACCAGATTCTGTGTAGCTTGCATCCGTTTTAGGTGCGTATTCTCTCTCATCAGATAGATTATGTTTTTTTCGCCAGACTCATTAGCAAGTGTTTTCACCTCTCTATTTTTAGGTCTATATTCTTCAGTTCTCTGCAGATTCTGTACGCGTCATCTTTTTGTGACTTCATGAGTTCCAAAGTTCCACTTAGTATGCCTCAATATTCGTTTCTTTTTCTTCGCTGTTCGAAGAGTTCTTTTACTGCGTTCCTCTCTATGACCTTGAGCGAGGAGAGGCTGTTCTTTGCTGTTGAGGAAGTTTAGGATCAGTTTGGTATGTTGACTGTGTTAGATGACTGTTTTACTTTACAAGGCTCATTTTACACTATTACTGGCACATAATTCCTTGTAACAGCTTTTTTCTTTTGTTTTTGTTAAGTTGAATTTATTGTTTTATAGAGGCTGCTGCTTAATGTGCTCGTCGATTGCCTTTGTTTAAGGTTTGTTAGCTTCGCATTTGCTAATTCCTATCACTAAGCAATGATGTTTGATACAGATGAGATGCTGCTAATCAGCGAAGTTTTATAGAGTTGAACTTTATCAATAATCAGTGAATTTTGAATAGACACTTTTTCGAGCTTCATGGACGGAAACCTAACCTGTGTTTGCTAAGTTTCGATTAATATGTTTGTCTATTGACACTGATGGGCAGAAAATTTCGTGTTCCTATTGACCTTACTGCAGCAAGGGCATACCTGACTTTGTGACTAATCCATAGTTGATGTGTGTTTTGTTGGTGATTTGACGTTGAACCAAGAGTAGGAACTAATCCTTTCTGAATTAATTAGGAAATAACTGAATGCAAACATTGTTCCAACGATAACTGAATGCCTTCTAAAAATCTGGCCTTTGAAAAGATTCTTTCAAATTTCTAAGCAACGGAAAGCTGTTTTTCGTGACTAGGCATCCCACGCAAGCATCTTTCTTAAGAGAACTCTCATATCAGACGGACTATTGTAAAGTGATTCAAAATTGTTTATATTTATTTGTGATAGTGATGATTTTGATTGGAAAATTTTTTATCAAAACAAGAGCTCTAGATGTGCCAGAACACGTCAATTGTTTATGTTCTCTCTATATAAAATCAAAACCCCCATTTCTCAGCCGAGAAAAATTCAGGGTTCTTTTTTGACCCTAGGATGTGCCAGAAACATTTACGCTCTTCGGCCTAAATTTTACATACCAAGACAACTTTTCAAAAACAATTTAAATTCCGATTATCTCACTCATGGTAGCAAATGAAGTTCCAAACATAAATTACAATGCGCGCCTTGGGCACACAAGCGCTGGTCAGAATCTGGAAATCCTTTACCATAAATAATATTGGAATTGAAAGTCAATCACTTTTGACTTTTTCAGTATAATCAATATCTATGAAATTAGTTTAGGGATTATTAATCATGAAAAAATTAATGAGTTACAAAAATGAATGGGTTAGGGGGCCGATATGTCTGGGGAAAAGAAAAGATAACGGAAATTGATTCTTTAACAACTGTTTTTTGACTAGTACAATGATTAGTTTCAGAGAGTATAATTGTTTGATGCATAAACTATATGAATTCCTTTAAAGACAACCTAATGTTTTTGTTCGAATGTCAGCGTTTAAAGGATCGAAATTGCATTATGAATTGCTTAACAACTTTATTCGGGAAAATGCGAAAAAGAAACCAGCTAAAATTATCATTGTTAGATGACTGTCTTACTTTACAAGCCTCATTTTACTCTATTACTATTACTGCACTATAATTCCTTGTAACAGCTTTTTTTTTCGTTTGTTTTTATTAAGTTGAATTTTTTGTTTCATAGAGGCTGCTGCTTAATGTGCTCGTCTAATGCCTTTGTTTAAGGATTGTTAGCTTTGAATTTGCTAATTGCTATCACTAGGCAATGATGTTTGATACAGATGTGATGCTGCTAATCAGTGAACTTTTATAGAGTTGAACGTTATCAATAATCAGTGATTTTTGTATAGACACTTTTTCGAGCACCATGGACGGAAACCTAACATGTGTTTGCTAAATTTCGATTAATATGTTTGTCTATTGACACTGATGGGCGGAAGTTTTCTTGTTCCTATTGACCTTACTGCAGCAAGGGCATACCTGATCTTGTGACTAATCCATAGTTGACGTGTGTTTTGTTGGTGATTTGACATTGACCCAAGAGTAGGAACTAATCCTTTCTGAATTAATAAGGAAATAATTGAATGCAAATATTGATCCAACGATAACTGAACGCCTTCTGAAAATCTGGCCTTTGAAATGATTCTTTCAAATTTCTGGGCAACGCAAAGCTGTTTTTCGTGACTAGGCATCCCACGCAAGCATCTTTCTTAAGAGAACCCTCATATCAGACTGACTATTGTAAAGTGATTTAAAATTGTTTATATTTGTTTGTGATAGTGATGATTTCGATTGGAATTTTCTTTTTATCAAAACAAGAGCTGTAGATGTGGCAGAACACGTCAATTGTTTATGTTCTCTCTATATAAAATCAAAACCCCCATTTCTCAGCCGAGAAAAATTCAAGGTTTTTTTTTGACCCTAGGATGTGCCAGAAACATTTACGCTCTTCGGCCTAAATTTTACATACCAAGACAACTTTTCAAAAACAATTTAAATTCCGATTATCTCACTCATGGTAGCAAATGAAGTTCCAAACATAAATTACAATGCGCGTCTTGGGCACACAAGCGCTGGTCAGAATCTGGAAATCCTTTACCATAAATAATATTGGAATTGGAAGTCAATCACTTTTGACTTTTTCAGTATAATCAATATCTATGAAATTAGTTTAGGGATTATTAATCATGAAAAAATTAATGAGTTACAAAAATGAATGGGTTAGGGGGGCCCATATGTCTGGGGAAAAGAAAAGATAACGGAAATTGATTCTTTAACAACTGTTTTTTGACTATTACAATGATTAGTTTCAGAGAGTATAATTGTTTGATGCATAAACTATATGAATTCCTTTAAAGACAACCTAATGTTTTTGTTCGAATGTCAGCGTTTAAAGGATCGAAATTGCATTATGAATTGCTTAACAACTTTATTCGGGAAAATGCGAAAAAGAAACCAGCTAAAATTATCATTGTTAGATGACTGTCTTACTTTACAAGGCTCATTTTACTCTATTACTATTACTGCACTATAATTCCTTGTAACAGCTTTTTTTTTCGTTTGTTTTTATTAAGTTGAATTTTTTGTTTCATAGAGGCTGCTGCTTAATGTGCTCGTCTAATGCCTTTGTTTAAGGATTGTTAGCTTTGCATTTGCTAATTGCTATCACTAAGCAATGATGTTTGATACAGATGTGATGCTGCTAATCAGTGAAGTTTTATAGAGTTGAACGTTATCAATAATCATTGATTTTTGTATAGACACTTTTTCGAGCACCATGGACGGAAACCTAACATGTGTTTGCTAAATTTCGATTAATATGTTTGTCTATTGACACTGATGGGCGGAAATTTTCTTGTTCCTATTGACCTTACTGCAGCAAGGGCATACCTGACCTTGTGACTAATCCATAGTTGACGTGTGATTTGTTGGTGATTTGACATTGACCCAAGAGTAGGAACTAATCCTTTCTGAATTAATAAGGAAAAAATTGAATGCAAACATTGATCCAACGATAACTGAACGCCTTCTGAAAATCTGGCCTTTGAAATGATTCTTTCAAATTTCTGGGCAACGCAAAGCTGTTTTTCGTGACTAGGCATTCCACGCAAGCATCTTTCTTAAGAGAACCCTCATATCAGACTGACTATTGTAAAGTGATTTAAAATTGTTTATATTTGTTTGTGATAGTGATGATTTCGATTGGAATTTTCTTTTTATCAAAACAAGAGCTGTAGATGTGGCAGAACACGTCAATTGTTTATGTTCTCTCTATATAAAATCAAAACCCCCATTTCTCAGCCGAGAAAAATTCAGGGTTCTTTTTTGACCCTAGGATGTGCCAGAAACATTTACGCTCTTCGGCCTAAATTTTACATACCAAGACAACTTTTCAAAAACAATTTAAATTCCGATTATCTCACTCATGGTAGCAAATGAAGTTCCAAACATAAATTACAATGCGCGCCTTGGGCACACAAGCGCTGGTCAGAATCTGGAAATCCTTTACCATAAATAATATTGGAATTGAAAGTCAATCACTTTTGACTTTTTCAGTATAATCAATATCTATGAAATTAGTTTAGGGATTATTAATCATGAAAAAATTAATGAGTTACAAAAATGAATGGGTTAGGGGGCCGATATGTCTGGGGAAAAGAAAAGATAACGGAAATTGATTCTTTAACAACTGTTTTTTGACTAGTACAATGATTAGTTTCAGAGAGTATAATTGTTTGATGCATAAACTATATGAATTCCTTTAAAGACAACCTTATGTTTTTGTTCGAATGTCAGCGTTTAAAGGATCGAAATTGCATTATGAATTGCTTAACAACTTTATTCGGGAAAATGCGAAAAAGAAACCAGCTAAAATTATCATTGTTAGATGACTGTCTTACTTTACAAGCCTCATTTTACTCTATTACTATTACTGCACTATAATTCCTTGTAACAGCTTTTTTTTCGTTTGTTTTTATTAAGTTGAATTTTTTGTTTCATAGAGGCTGCTGCTTAATGTGCTCGTCTAATGCCTTTGTTTAAGGATTGTTAGCTTTG
The DNA here is from genome assembly GCF_964194025.1 of Convolutriloba macropyga. Lineage (NCBI taxonomy): Eukaryota > Metazoa > Xenacoelomorpha > Acoela > Convolutidae > Convolutriloba > Convolutriloba macropyga. The sequence goes on from NC_134469.1 coordinate 59,398,162, forward strand.
CATTTGCTAATTGCTATCACTAAGCAATGATGTTTGATACAGATGTGATGCTGCTAATCAGTGAAGTTTTATAGAGTTGAACGTTATCAATAATCATTGATTTTTGTATAGACACTTTTTCGAGCACCATGGACGGAAACCTAACATGTGTTTGCTAAATTTCGATTAATATGTTTGTCTATTGACACTGATGGGCGGAAGTTTTCTTGTTCCTATTGACCTTACTGCAGCAAGGGCATACCTGATCTTGTGACTAATCCATAGTTGACGTGTGTTTTGTTGGTGATTTGACATTGACCCAAGAGTAGGAACTAATCCTTTCTGAATTAATAAGGAAATAATTGAATGCAAATATTGATCCAACGATAACTGAACGCCTTCTGAAAATCTGGCCTTTGAAATGATTCTTTCAAATTTCTGGGCAACGCAAAGCTGTTTTTCGTGACTAGGCATCCCACGCAAGCATCTTTCTTAAGAGAACCCTCATATCAGACTGACTATTGTAAAGTGATTTAAAATTGTTTATATTTGTTTGTGATAGTGATGATTTCGATTGGAATTTTCTTTTTATCAAAACAAGAGCTGTAGATGTGGCAGAACACGTCAATTGTTTATGTTCTCTCTATATAAAATCAAAACCCCCATTTCTCAGCCGAGAAAAATTCAAGGTTCTTTTTTGACCCTAGGATGTGCCAGAAACATTTACGCTCTTCGGCCTAAATTTTACATACCAAGACAACTTTTCAAAAACAATTTAAATTCCGATTATCTCACTCATGGTAGCAAATGAAGTTCCAAACATAAATTACAATGCGCGCCATGGGCAAACAAGGTCTGGTCAAAATCTGGAAATCCTTTACCATAAATAATATTGGAATTGGAAGTCAATCACTTTTGACTTTTTCAGTATAATCAATATCTATGAAATTAGTTTAGGGATTATTAATCATGAAGAAATTAATGAGTTACAAAAATGAAAGGGTTAGGGGGGGGGGGGGGCGATATGTGTGGGGGAAAAGAAAAGATAACGGAAATTGGTTCTTTAACAGCTGTTTTTTTACTATTACAATGATTAGTTTCAGAGAGTATAATTGTTTGAGGCATAAACTATATGAATTCCTTTAAAGACAACCTGATCTTTTTGTCCGAATGTCAGCGTTTAAAAGATTGAAACTGCATTATGAATTGCTTAACAATTTTTTTCGGGAAAAGCGACACAGAAACCAGCTAAAATTATCAGTTCAGGATAGAACAACAGACTTGTGCAAATTTTAAAAATTAACTCAATAGGGTTGACAAAGGTGATGCAAAGTCAGAATTTTCAGTTACTGATTACTCAGGTTCTCAAGTACTCACAAAGATGCGTTTCTCCGCCGAGCCATCCTCAAGCAGAGCGTATTATCTTCTAGGAGAAATGGATTTTTAAAAAGACCTTTCACAAACATGGTTCTTATTACCTTATTGCTTAGAGTTCAAAACTTTTAGAATCCGTCTTCTGAAGATATCGTATGAAATTCCACTTGATATTTTTTTCACTGACATGTCAGCTGCTACATAGACGGCTTTGCTGCCAAATCACTGGTACCTTAATATAAGTTTGTAGCAAAAATGTAGTGAGTTTCTTCCAAATTTCCTCATCCAAAAGTTTTCCAGGCTGAAAAATTCCCAAAAATGTTTGACGTGTTTTTTCAATTTTCGTATGTTTTTTTTTTAAAAAATTTCAAGTCATTTGCAATCACATTTGGGTCAAATAGCCCTCACACACAGCTCAGAACTAGTATAGTAAAAAAACAAGATGAATACAACAAATAAAGTTAAGGTAATGTTAAAAAACATCTTAACTCATGTTAACTGTTGAGGCAGATTTCTCTTTCGTTAAATCACCTTAACTAATCCTAACTTAAATTGAACTTTATCTGAGAAGTTAAGGCCTCACTATCTCGCAAAAAACCTTTAATTTTACTCTGACTTGCCTTAAAGTTACCTTAATTAATTACGTTAACATAAACTTAAAACTTCCCTTAACTTTGTCTTAACCGAGCCAGAAATTTACCTTAGATTTGGGGTATGTTATGGTAAACAATTAGGATAAATTAGGGTAAGTTTAGGGAAAATTTACCGCCACAGTTAGAGTAATTATTTAAGGCAATTTTAAGAGAAGTTTGTGAAATAGGTCTTTTTGTTAACGTAGTGAGGCCTTAACTTCTCAGGTTTTTGTTAAGCAGGCTTAACATTTTTTGGTAATTTTACTGCAGAACGTTACAACAAAAGTTAAAGTAATTTAAAGTAATTTTACATTAACAAAGTTAAGGTAAATTTTTACCTTAACTCAAGTTAAGGTAAAGTTAAGGTAAACTTTACCTTAACTTTACCTTAACAACGGTTTATCTTAACTCTGAGTGTGAACTATTATTTTGTTTTAAACCTTGTCCTGATAAAATACACAGTTTATACGAAATTTTATAAAATTCGATATCTTATTATAAAATTCGAAGATTTGGAGTCTCTTTAATATCAACATACTCTAATTTGTTATCAAATTTGAGCATTTCTGTTGTCTGAAAAGTGACCTAATAATTTACAGCATTTCTCATGTAGGAGACTGGCACAACCGCTAGTTTTGTTAAAAAAAGAATAAATCTTCAGGAGACCACTCAATTCATAGGCGGAAACGAGGGTCCAAAAACTTGTTTCCCATGGGGACCTGTCATCTCTTAGAACATGAAACAACAAAAATGAACAAATTTAATGGCGACTTCTTTAGCCGTTAGAACCATTATGATTTTTTTGCAATTACTGCGATACTGAACAACAATGCATTTATTCTAATTTGTATAAGTATTTGTTATTGTTTTTTTTTCATAGAAAATAAATAAATATAACCAAGCAGAGCATGCACTCTGCAGCTTATTGTGTTCACAATATTTAATTTTTCGGCAGGTAAAGTTTGCAAACTGTTGTAGATTCAATTGTCCACTAATCTGATCTGATATACTTTGTGATTAAGCGAGTGTGTATAATTACATTGTTTTGAAGTACTTAACGATTTAAATTTTGAATTCTTCTGTTTCGGTTGCAAAAATAATGGCTACGATCAAATCAATTTCATCGGTAAGTACAAAAATTTTTTAAACTACGGTTAACGCGCTCTGTTAAAGAGAAAATCATGCTAGCTCTCATCTGTTTTCAGAATTGCGCTATCCTTCTGTCGCCCTATAATACTTCCACTCAATTTTATTTCTAACTTGACATGAAAAAGCGAAGTTTGTTGCTCGACTTTTGGCGTTCCAATGAGAGAAATTGTCTGTACAGTTCGTCACTTCAGCCTGGGAAGCAGAGATCTTTGATAACTAGACCCAAACTGCTCTGAAATATGTTTTTTTTAACCATTTTGTTTTCTTACTAGTTAGAATACGAATATTAGTCGGATTCTAGATTCTACATTCTACCAAAGAAAACTAATAAACTTATATTTGTTTTTTCTGTGATTAATTTTAGACTTGTAATGTCAATTGATGCATTTCAGCTCACTGTGACAGTGGGCACGGGCAAAACTGGTGTCTGCCAAGGCAAGTAAAAAATAAATTTGGGCTTATCGCATCACCTCACGATGGACAATATACTTTAAGTTTAAGATAAAAATTACTCTTATTGAGTTGAAATTTACAATTTAAGGCAGAGTTAAGGTAAATTTAGCCTTCAATTCACGCGATCTTGAGTCATTTAAAAATTCAGCTTAATTTGTTTAAAATTATATTAAAATTGTGATCGATTTTCTCTACATTGCTGCGATGCCGTTTGTCAATTAATATTTACTAAAACGGAGAGGGAGCGACCATAGAGTTATAGTGCTTGCTTGAGTTATAGATACTACAGTATCCTCTGTGCGAGGAAACTTGCTTACATTGCTGATAATTTCTGATTACAAATCTTAAAACCCTGAAAAAATCTCCGAATATTACTTACTTTGGAATCATTTTGGGGCGAGGAAGTTTATGCTCAACTGGTTCTTTTTGTTCAGTGAGTTTTGGCCAATCGGAATATTTATCGTAGAGTTGTGAGTGGAATCAATGGAAAACCAGACAATTGCGTCATTTTCAAGGATTTATAGAGATTTGAAGTTTTTGTGAACATTTCACTTTTCACACTAACTTTATTAACAATTGTGGGGTTTTTTAAGGAGTTTTTATTAAATTATGACCAGTTGTTTCTTTTTCAACATTTAAAATTTTGGTAACCATGAAGTTATATCGAGACTTTTTGCCTCAATTTGGCCGGTTTTTTACAAACAAAATAGTAAGGGTTATGGTTCTACACTTTTTTGGTTTTAGGAGACTTTTTTGCATCCATATGATTTCTCCCACGGTTTTGTTCTCCAGATTTTTAGGCAAAGCAAACTAAAAGCGGTGCAGTTGCTTTAATGGCGAGCAGAAGCTGTTCTTTGAAATGGTCTGCAAGCAACCAACAATTTTGTTGTCCTTGGAATCAAAATTTTCATTACCATGTCCTAATTTTTTCCAATGTTGTTACTTATAGTGCTTTGTTACTGAGTCCGAATACTGACATTTTCAAATTCATCAATGCCATAAATTGTTTTTCGTGGATATTATTCATTTTTTTTAGTTTTGGGCTATAGATTTTTTTCTAAAGATTTGTCTTTTGTCAGAGTCTGATAACTGAAACGTCTCATTGATTTCAGTACTTGAAAAGGAGATAATTACAAAGGTCTGGCTCCGACTTGAGTTCTGACCTTTTGTGTTGTTGTTTTCTTCTTTTCTTTTTTTGAGTTTTTTCCCTTCCTTCTCAAATATTAAAGACTTTCAGAGTTAATAATGGGGCATATTTGAAACCATCATTATATTCAATTGACAAATATAATTTGATGCTATTTTATTTATGAGAACTTTGAGAATTTTTGAATTTTGTCTATGGTTGGTATGCAATTCAATTGACTTTTTTCACCCAAATCTGACATATGTTTATTTTAAACATTTTGTTTTCTTACCAGTTAGACTACGAATTTTAGTCGGATTCTAGATCCTACATTCTGCCAAAGAAAACTAATAAACTTATATTTGTCTTTTCTGTGATTATTTTTAGAATAGTAAAAATAATTGATGCATTTCAGCTCACTGTGACAGTGGGCACGGGCAAAACTAGCGTCTGCCATGGCAAGTCAAAAATAATTTTGGGCTTATCGCATCACCTCACGATGGACAATATATTTTAAGCTTAAGATAAAAATTACTCTTTTTGAGTTGAAATTTTACAATTTGAGGCAGAGTTTAGGTAAACTTAGCCTTCCATTCACGCGATTTTGAGTCATTTAAAAATTAAGCTGAATTTGTTTAAAATTATATTAAAATTGTAATCGATTTTCTCTACATTGCTGCGATGCCGTTTGTCAACTAATATTTACTAAAACGGAGAAGGAGCGACCATAGAGTTATAGTGCTTGCGGTCAAAACTACAGTATCCTCTGTGCAAAGAAATTTGCTCACATAGCTGATAAATTCTGATTACAAATCTTAAAGCCCTGAAAAAATCTGCGAACTTTACTTTCTTTGGAATCATTTTGGGGAGAGGAGATTTATGCTCAACTGGTTCTTTTTGTTCAGTGAGTTTTGGCCAATCGGAATATTTATGTAGGGTTGTGAGTGGAATCAATAGAAAACCAGACAATTGCGCCATTTTAAAGGATTTATAGAGATTTGAAATTTTTTGTGAACATTTCACTTTTCACACTAACTTTATTAACAATTGTGCTTTTTTTTAAGGAGTTTTATTAAATTATGACCAGTTGTTTCTTTTTCAACATTTAAAATGTTGGTAACCATGAAGTTATATCGAGACTTTTTGCCTCATTTTGGCTGGTTTTTTACAAACAAAGTAGTAAGGGTTATGGATCTACACTTTTTTTGGTTTTAGGAGATTTTTTTCCATCCATATGATTTTTCCCATGGTTTTGTTCTCCAGATTTTTAGGCAAAGCAAACTAAAAGCAGTGCAGTTGCTTTACTGGCGAGTAGAAGCTGTTCCTTGAAATGGTCTGCGAGCAACCAACAATTTTGTTGTCTTTGGCATCAAAATTTTCATTACCATGTCGTAGTTTTTTTCCAATGTTGTTACTTATAGTGCTTTTTTACTGAGTCCGAATACTGACATTTTCAAATTCATCAATGCCATTAATTGTTTTTTGTGGATATTATTCATTTTTGTTTAGTTTTGGGCTATAGATTTTTTTCAATAGTTTTGTCAGAGTCTGATAACTGAAACGTCTCGTTGATTTCAGTTCTGGAAAAGGAGATAATTACGAACGTCTGGCTCCAACTTGAGTTCTGACATTTTGTGTTGTTTTTTTCTTCTTTTCCTTTTTTGGGTTTTTTGCCTTCATTCTCAAATATTAAAGACTTTCAGAGTTAATAATGGGGCACTTTTGAAACCGTCATTATAATCAATTGACAAATAGAAATTGATGCTATTTTAATTATGAGAACTTTGGGGTTTTTTGAATTTTGTCTATGGTTGGTGTGCATTTCAATTGATTTTTTTTACCCAAATCTGACATATATTAGACTACAAATATTAGTCGGATTCTAGATCCTACATTCTGCCAAAGAAAACTAATATACTTATATCTGTCTTTTCTGTGATTACTTTTAGAATAGTAAAGTTAATTGATGCATTTCAGCTCACTGTGACAGTGGGCATGGGCAAAACTGGCATCTGCCAAGGCAAGTCAAAAATAATTTTGGGGTTATCGCATCACCTCACGATGGACAATATATTTTAAGCTTAAGATAAAAATTGCTCTTATTGAGTTGAAATTTACAATTTGAGGCAGAGTTTAGGTAAACTTATTCTTCCATTCACGCGAATTTGAGTCATTTAAAAATTGAGCTGAATATGTTTAAAATTATATTAAAATTGTAATCGATTTTCTCTACATTGCTGCGATGCCGTTTGTCAACTAATTTTTACTAAAACGGAGAGAAAGCGACCATAGAGTTATAGTGCTTGCGGTCAAAACTACAGTATCCTCTGTGCGAGGAAACTTGCTTACATTGCTGATAATTTCTGATTACAAATCTTAAAACCCTGAAAAAATCTCCGAACTTTACTTACTTTGGAATCATTTTGGGGCGAGGAGGTTTAAGCTCAGCTGGTTCTTTTTGTTCAGTGAGTTTTGGCCAATCGGAATATTTATGTAGAGTTGTGGCTGGAATCAATAGAAAACCAGACAATTGCGCCATTTCCAAGGATTTATAGAGATTTGAAGTTTTTGTGAACATATCACTTTTCACACTGAATTTTTTAACAATTGTGGGATTTTTTAATTTATTGTGAGTTTTATTAATTTATGACCAGTTGTTTCTTTTTCAACGTTTAAAATTTTGGTAACCATGAAGTTATATCGAAACTTTTTGCCTCATTTTGGCTGGTTTTTTACAAACAAAATAGTAAGGGTTATGGATCTACACTTTTTTGGTTTTAGGAGAATTTTTTTTGCATCAATATGATTTTTCCCACGGTTTTGCTCTCCAGATTTTTAGGCAAAGCAAACTAAAAGCGGTGCAGTTGTTTTAATGGCGAGCAGAAGCTGTTCTTTGAAATGGTCTGCGAGCAACCAACAATTTTGTTGTCCTTGGAATCAAAATTTTCATTACCATGTCCTAATTTTTTTCCAATGTTGTTACTTATAGTGCTTTGTTACTGAGTCCGAATACTGACATTTTCAAATTCATCAAAGCCATAAATTGTTTTTTGTGGATATTATTCATTTATGTTTAGTTTTGGGCTATAGATTGTTTTCTATAGTTTTGTCAGAGTCTGATAACTAAAACGTCTCGTTGATTTCAGTACTGGAAAAGGAGATAATTACGAATGTCTGGCTCCGACTTGAATTCTGATCTTTTGTGTTGTTTTTTTCTTCCTTTCCTTTTTTGGGTTTTTTCCCTTCATTCTCAAATATTAAAGACTTTCAGAGTTAATAATGGGGCACATTTGAAACCATCATTATATTCAATTGACAAATATAATTTGATGCTATTTTATTTATGAGAACTTTGGGAATTTTTTAATTTTGTCTATGGTTGGTTTGCAATTCAATTGACTTTTTTCACCCAAATCTGATGTTTGCAATGGGATTTATCAATTAGTCTGATTGCGTACAAAAAAGAGCGTTCGTAAGGAAGAATAAATGAAAGTTTTGAATCTGTCGTATTGATCTCGAACGTCTTAAAACATTTTTTTTGGAAAAAAGAAATAAGTGGTCCCCTGAATTTGCTTGGTCCACTTTTTATTCATTTTTTAACAAGAAAAACGAAGCTGTTCCACCCTCAACCTCAAGTACCTAATCGTTTTTTTGCGGTCGTAACTGAGAAATTGTATTTTGTTTTTCAATTTTGAACACCAATTTTTTTAAGAAATGGGAGTTTTATCCAGGACTTTTTCTGCTATTGTGGGTATATAAAATTTAATAAAGAGTTTGTTTAAATAAACATTAGGTAGGATTCTTTGGAAAAACTGACATATATTGCTCAAGATTTCGCTGGCGTTTACATAACTTGTAAGACTTAATTCTGTTTGAATTGGAAAATTCAATTTAGATATATAGGTGGGTGCAATGACTCTTTTTCACTTTCGCACATTAATATAAGTTCACTATTTAGATCTTAATCAAAATCATTCACTCAAAGGCCGAATAATCTGAATACAAATATATGTTACTCGCGAGAAAGTTTGCAATATATTTTAAAAACTGAATAGATAGTATTTCTTTATCTCATTTATTGTTGTTTGTCCATCTTATCTTAATAAAATTGCCAAATTTAAAAGTATTGAAGTGCTTTAGACTTGATTTATTGTCGAGCATTTTTTTCGAGTGTTTATTATAGTGAAATGAGTAAATATAGTTTTAGTGGTAATAACCGATTCGTAAAGGTCTCTCTTTCTTGAGATCTATCAAAATTTTAAATTCATGACAAAGGTTTTGTTTCTAGCAAATGCAATGTGTTAGTCTTAATGATGCACAATTGTTTTTTTTCTTGTGTTACTATGCAAGTAATATATGATGTTGTTGACATTGATACTGCGTGTTGCAAAATTAGTCCACTTTTCTGATTTTTTGCTAAGACCCAATTTTGAGAGTTCTCCAATTCTCATAAGTTCTTAAACTTTTGCTAGTGTCCCTTTTGACAGCTTATGATGATGAATACGTTGAAAATCTTCAAAACTTTTACTGAACATCTCGGATTTTTAACATTAGTTTTGTTAAATTCTGATTGTTGAAAGATATCATTGATTGCAGTATTGGAATCACCGTAAATTATCAATTGTTGGACGTAATTGATATATGTTTTTATGACTGTACACCAACTTTTCAGAAAAAAATTGGAATTTATATTTCTGAAATTGTTTATTGCTATTTTATGTTTCGCTCTTCCAACTCCTTTATTAAAGTTTTCGAATTTTAAAATGAATTTATTAATTATTTCAAAGCGACATCAAAATATTGATATAGAATTCACAACCATCGGTATTGTGGAAAAAACTGGAGAACTTTTGGTTGTTGTCTCATTTGATTTTGTCTCTAAATTTTTTTTTGGTTGACATTGGTTGATCTTAATACAAAAAATTTCAAACATTTTGTTGCATTAACGGCAATTTGTATACAAAAAACTGTCAACAAATTCAGAAAAGTCCGATCTTTTTCCTGAGCAGGCAAAAACTTAAAAAATGATGTTTGTTTGTCAACGATTGGTTTCTAGTTTCTGATGCTGCAACAAAACCAGAGTTTCGAACAATTTTTCGCCTTCAAATGTTTCTTTGTGAACTTGTTATATATTTTATGAGCAAGACTTTACAGTTCTTTCAAGTTCAACCACAAGTGCCTATACTCGGTAGTTTTTTGAACCTTTAAGTAACAACTGAAAACATTATGATGTTTTAATTGAATTACATATGGAAGCCATTTTGCTTTTTTTGGAAACCAGTGAAACTGCAAAAAGGACAACAAATAATGGCAAAAAATAAGATTTCACCTTAAATTTGCAAAATGATTTTGTGGCGCCCATACAGAGCACAAAATATATGACTATGCAGCCTCAATTTTATATATGAGCAACTCAATAAATGATCGTTGATAGAAAACTATATTGGTTCCAAAGAAACAGACAAAAAATTTGCTAGAAAATTTTTTAAAGTGACCCATTAGAATCACGACCATTTATGATTGTCAAAAACCACGATGCGACCTCAACTAACCTGGTTTTGCTGGGCTTTCAAAAACATCTAAAAATGGGAACCGTCATTGGTGTAGTTTTATATGACAAGAGATCAAAAAAGAAAATGAAAAATTCAAATAATCATAAATCAGCGAAAGTTTCATAAGAACTTAAAGGCGCACACTGATTAATTATGAAACACAAATAGAATTTATTTTCCCAAACCAATGAGATGCAGCCTCCGTTTTCGGAAACTATGCCACAAATTGACAGAATTAATATAGCAAATTTGCAAAATTGAAAAAAAAACTTGAAGCTTTTACCGCAGATGTTTTCAAAGGTTTTAAAAACCAAAAGTTTTCAAACAAAGTTCACTAGATTACTTTATTTGAAATGGTTTTAAGTCAGTTTTACCCTTCAATAGTGAAGACTAAGTCTTATAACAACAAATTAGCAACGAATATGAGTAGAACCATAATTTTCAGAAAAATTTCCCAAAACACACCTTGTTGAAGCCATCAAAACGGTAGGCAGTCAACAAAAAATATAGCTGAGTGATTTGTTGAGGCACTTTTTTTTAACAATGGAACTTCATTGTTAGGGAAAATGGAACAAAACTACCAAAGATCATAATCAATGATAAGTTTTAGCAGTACTTCTTTTCTCTGATATCACATAGTAGTAAAGCCATAAATACATCAGCAGCAACATAAAAACAATAAAAGGAATAGTGTTTGGATCAGCAATCTGTGGATAAGACCTGTATTTATCGAGACTGAATACAAGTTGTCGGAAGATGAATACAAGAGTTCAAAAAGTTGGTCAGTTTTGTCAAAGCAAATTTTTTCAATGTCGATGTTACCTTTAGTTATTAAGTGAGTCTAAAGTTACGTTATTTTATGTCTCCAGAGGAAGTCATTAAGTCAAGTCATTTTCCAGAATAACGGCAAGAGTAGGTTCAGTGTTGACAGCAAAATTATATTTTGAAGCCGTTACAACCGTACTCTAATCAGTAATCAAGTCAGCTTGTTAAATTGATTGCCGTTAAACGCCAATGGGACAGGTAATAAATAATGTTGATAATCTACAATTACAACAGATAACAACTTCAAAATTAGTTATTTATCAAACCTTCAAAGAAAACAACTAAGAATTCTCATAATAATGAAGAAATAAACCTCCTTTATCTTAAAAACATTTCTGCCAGAATCAACAAATTGTAATGTTCTAGAAGAAAATGGCTATCTGCGTTTACTGAGACTAAGCAATAGGTTGCAATATTTTCGAAATAATTGGAAAGAGAAGAAGATTTCTTAGAATTTCTCAACGCAATTCTGAAGGAAGATTTAGGAGCAATTAACTAATAAATGAAAACAATTTGATTTTTCAATTGAATTACATATGGAAGCAACTTTTCTTTTTGGTACTCAGTGAGACTGCAAAAAGTACAACAATTACAAGAAGTCAATTTAAGTTTTCAAAAAAATTTGTGGACAACAAATACAAGATTTCACTTTAAGTTTTTAATAAGATTTCACTTCAGGTTTGAAGACGATTTCAGCATGAAATTCCCACTGGAAACGACAAATATGACTACGCAGCTTCAATTTTAACTATGAACAACTCATTGAGTGATGGTTGATGGAACACTATTATGGTTCCGAAGGAAATGAGAAAAAAAAGTAGCTCGAAGATTTTTTAATGTGACCCATTAGAATCACAATCATTTATGACTGTCAAAGCTATAATGAGACCACAACTAACCTGGTTAATGCTGGGCTTTCGGAAACATCAATAAATTGCGGACCGCACTTGATGTAGTTTTATATGACAAGGGATCAAAAAAGAAGATGAAAAATTCAAAAAATCATAAATCATTGAAATGTTCATAGGAACTTAAAGAAGCATACTGATCAATTAAAAAACCAAAACAGAGATTTTTTTTAGTGCCAGTAAGATGCAACCGCCGTATTCGGAAACTATGCAACAACTTGACAGAATTAAGATAACAAGTTTGCAAAATTAAAAAAAAACTTGAAGCTTTTACCGCAGATGTTTTCAAACGTTTTAACAACCAAAATATTTCAACCAAAATTTAATAGATTGATTAATTTGAAATGTATTAAAGTCAGTTGTACCCTTCAATAGTGAATGCTAAGTCTAATAACAACAAACTAGCAACGAATATGAGTAGAACCATAAATTTCAGAAAAATTTCACAAAAATCACCTTGTTGAAGCCATCAAAACCATCGACAACCAACACTCAATGATAAGTTTTAGCAGTACTTCTTTTTTTCTGATATCACATAGTAATAAAGCCATAAATCCATCAGCAACAAAATAAAAACTTTAAAAGGAATAGTGATTGGTTCAGCAAAATGTGGATGAGACCTGTATTTATCGAGACTGAGTACAAGTTGTCAGACGATGAGTACAAGAGTTAAAAAAGTTGGTCATTTTTGTCAAAGCAAATTTTTTCAATGTCGATGTTACCTTTAGTTATTAAGTGAGTCTAAAGTTACCTTATTTTATGTCTCCAAAGGAAATTATTAGGTCAAAAGATTAATTTGACTTTCTCAACGCAATTCTGTATTAAGATTTAGGAGCATGTGATTTTTCAATTGAATTACATATGGAAGCAATTTTGCTTTTTGATACTCAGTGAGACTGCAAAAAGTACAACAATTACACGATTTCACTTTAAGTTTTCAAAAAAATTTCACTTTAAGGTTTGAAAACAATTCCAGCATGAAATTCTAGCTGCAAACGATAAATATGAATATGCAGCTTCAATTTTAAATGTGAGCAACTCAATCAGTGATGGAACACTATTATGGTCCCGAAGGAACTGAGACAAAAAAATTTCTCGAAGATTTTTTAATGTGACCCATTAGAATCACAATCATATATGGTTGTCAAAAACGATGATGAGACCACAACTAACCTGGTTAATGCTGAGATTTCAAAAACATCAATAAATTGCGGACCGCCATTGATGTAGTTTTATATGACAAGGGATCAAAAAAGGAAATGAAAAATTCAAATAATCATAAATCATTGAAATATTCATAGGAACTTCGCAAGAATTTCGAAAAAAATTGGAAAGAGAAAATGATTATTTAGATTTTCTTAATGCAATTCTGTATGAAGATTTAGGAGCAATTAACTAATAATTGAAAATAATATGATTTTTTCAATTGAATTACATATGGAAGCATATTTTGCATTTTGGTACTCAGTGAGACTGCAAAAATTACAACAATTACACGATTTCACTTCAAGTTTTCAAAAAGATTTTGTGGACAACAAATACAAGATTTCACTTTATGTTTTCAAAAAGATTTCACTTTAAGGTTTGAAAACAATTCCAGCATGAAATTCTAGCTGCAAACGATAAATATGAATATGCAGCTTCAATTTTAAATATGAGCAACTCAAGTGATGGAACACTATTATGGTCCCGAAGGAACGGAGACAAAAAAGTTGCTTGAAGATTTTTTAATGTGACCCGTTAGAATCACAATCATTTATGGTTGTCAAAAGCGATGATGAGACCACAAGTAACCTGGTTAATGCTGGGATTTCAACAACATCAACAAATTGCGGACCGCCCCTGATGTAGTTTTATATGACAAGGGATCAAAAAAGAAAATGAAAAATTCAAATAATCATAAATCATTGAAATGTTCATAGGAACTTAAAGAAGCACACCGATTAATTAAAAAGCCAAAGCAGAGATTTTATTTTTCAGTACCAGTAAGATGCAACCGCCGTATTCGGAAACTATGCCACAAATTGACAGAATTAAGATAACAAGTTTGCAAAATTAAAAAAAAACTTCAAGCTTTTACCGCAGATGTTTTCAAACGTTTTAACAACCAAAATTTTTCAACCAAAATTTAATAGATTGATTAATTTGAAATGTTTTAAAGTCAGTTGTACCCTTCAATAGTGAATACTAAGTCTAATAACAACAAATTAGCAACGAATATGAGTAGAACCATAAATTTCAGAAAAATTTCACGAAAACAATCTTGTTCAAGCCGTCAAAACCATCGGCAATCAACAAAAAATATAGCTGAGTGATTTGTTGGTTCATTTTTTTTAAGCAATGGGCCTTCATTATTAGGGAAAATGGAACAAAACTACAAAAGATCATAATCAATGATAAGTTTTAGCAGTACTTCTTTTTTCTGATATCACATAGTAGTAAAGCCATAAATCCATCAGGAGCAACATAAAAACATTAAAAGGAAAAGTGTTTGGTTCAACAATACGTGGATGAGACCTGTATTTATCGAGACTGAATACAAGTTGTCAGAAGATGAATGCAAGAGTTCAAAAAATTGGAAAATTTTGTCAAAGCAAATTTTTTCAATGTCAACGTTAACTTTAGTTATTAAGTGAGTCTAAAGTTACGTTATTTTATGTCTCCCGGGGAAGTAATTAAGTCATGTCATTTTCCAGAATAACGGCAAGAGTAGGTTCAGTGTTGACAGCAAAATTATATTTTGAAGCCGTTATAACCGTACGCTAATCAATAATCACGTCAGCTTGTTAAATTGATTGCCGTTAAACGCCAATGGGACAGGTAATAATGTTGATAATCTACAATTACAACAGATAACAACTTCAAAATTAGTTATTTATCAAACCTTCAAAGAAAAAAACTATGAATTCTCATAATAGTGAAGTAAAAAACCTCATTTATATTAAAAACATTTCTGCCAGAATCAACAAACTGCAATTTTCAAGAAGAAAATGGCAATCAGCGTTTACTGAGACTAAGCAATAGGTTGCAAGAATTTCGAAATAATTGGAAAGAGAAGAAGATTTCTTAGAATTTTTCAACGCAATTCTGAAGGAAGATTTAGGAGCAATTAACTGATAATTGAAAACAATATGATTTTTCAATCGAATAACATATGGAAGCAAATTTTGCTTTTTGGTACTCAGTGAGACTGCAAAAATTACAACAATTACAAGACTTCACTTCAAGTTTTCAAAAAGATTTTGTGGACAACAAATACAAGATTTCACTTTAAGGTTTGAAAACAATTCCAGCATGAAATTCTAGCTGCATCCGATAAATATGATTACGCAGCTTCAATTTTAAATATGAGCAACTCAATAAGTGATGGAACACTATTATGGTCCCGAAGGAACGGAGACAAAAAAATTGCTCGAAGATTTTTTAATGTCACCCGTTAGAATCACAATCATTTATGGTTGTCAAAAGCGATGATGAGACCACAACTAACCTGGTTAATGCTGGGATTTCAACAACATCAACAAATTGCGGACCGCCCTTGATGTAGTTTTATCTGACAAGTGATCAAAAAAGAAAATGAAAAACTCAAATAATCATAAATCATTAAAATTTTCATAGGAACATAAAGAAGCACAATGATTAATTAAAAAACCAAAACAGAGATTTCGTTTTTTAGTACCAGTAAGATGCAACCGCCGTATTCGGAAACTATGCCACATATTGACAGAATTAAGATAACAAGTTTGCAAATATAAAAAAAAACTTCAAGCTTTTACCGAAGATGTTTTCAAACGTTTTAACAACCAAAATTTTTCAACCAAAATTTAATAGATTGACTAATTTGAAATGTTTTAAAGTCAGTTGTACCCTTTAATAGTGAATACTAAGTCTAATAACAACAAATTAGCAACGAATATGAGTAGAACCATAAATTTCAGAAAAATTTCACGAAAACAATCTTGTTGAAGCCGTCAAAACCATCGGCAATCAACAAAAAAAATAGCTGAGTGATTTGTTGGTTCATTTTTTTTAAACAATGCGCCTTCATTATTAGGGAAAATGGAACAAAACTACAAAAGATCATAATCAATGATAAGTTTTAGCAGTACTTCTTTTTTCTGATATCACATAGTAGTAAAGCCATAAATCCATCAGGAGCAACATAAAAACATTAAAAGGAAAAGTGTTTGGTTCAACAATACGTGGATGAGACCTGTATTTATCGAGACTGAATACAAGTTGTCAGAAGATGAATGCAAGAGTTCAAAAAATTGGAAAATTTTGTCAAAGCAAATTTTTTCAATGTCAACGTTAACTTTAGTTATTAAGTGAGTCTAAAGTTACGTTATTTTATGTCTCCCGGGGAAGTAATTAAGTCATGTCATTTTCCAGAATAACGGCAAGAGTAGGTTCAGTGTTGACAGCAAAATTATATTTTGAAGCCGTTATAACCGTACGCTAATCAATAATCACGTCAGCTTGTTAAATTGATTGCCGTTAAACGCCAATGGGACAGGTAATAATGTTGATAATCTACAATTACAACAGATAACAACTTCAAAATTAGTTATTTATCAAACCTTCAAAGAAAAAAACTATGAATTCTCATAATAGTGAAGTAAAAAACCTCATTTATATTAAAAACATTTCTGCCAGAATCAGCAAACTGCAATTTTCAAGAAGAAAATGGCAATCAGCGTTTACTGAGACTAAGCAATAGGTTGCAAGAATTTCGAAATAATTGGAAAGAGAAGAAGATTTCTTAGAATTTTTCAACGCAATTCTGAAGGAAGATTTAGGAGCAATTAACTGATAATTGAAAACAATATGATTTTTCAATCGAATAACATATGGAAGCAAATTTTGCTTTTTGGTACTCAGTGAGACTGCAAAAATTACAACAATTACAAGACTTCACTTCAAGTTTTCAAAAAGATTTTGTGGACAACAAATACAAGATTTCACTTTAAGTTTTCAATAAGATTTCACTTTAAGGTTTGAAAACAATTCCAGCATGAAATTCTGGCTGCATCCGATAAATATGATTACGCAGCTTCAATTTTAAATATGAGCAACTCAATAAGTGATGGAACACTTTTATGGTCCCGAAGGAACGGAGACAAAAAAATTGCTCGAAGATTTTTTAATGTGACCCGTTAGAATCACAATCATTTATGGTTGTCAAAAGCGATGATGAGACCACAACTAACCTGGTTAATGTTGGGATTTCAACAACATCAACAAATTGCGGACCGCCCTTGATGTAGTTTTATCTGACAAGGGATCAAAAAAGAAAATGAAAAACTCAAATAATCATAAATCATTAAAATTTTCATAGGAACATAAAGAAGCACAATGATTAATTAAAAAACCAAAACAGAGATTTCGTTTTTTAGTACCAGTAAGATGCAACCGCCGTATTCGGAAACTATGCCACATATTGACAGAATTAAGATAACAAGTTTGCAAATATAAAAAAAAACTTCAAGCTTTTACCGCAGATGTTTTCAAACGTTTTAACAACCAAAATTTTTCAACCAAAATTTAATAGATTGACTAATTTGAAATGTTTTAAAGTCAGTTGTACCCTTTAATAGTGAATACTAAGTCTAATAACAACAAATTAGCAACGAATATGAGTAGAACCATAAATTTCAGAAAAATTTCACGAAAACAATCTTGTTGAAGCCGTCAAAACCATCGGCAATCAACAAAAAATATAGCTGAGTGATTTGTTGGTTCATTTTTTTTAAACAATGCGCCTTCATTATTAGGGAAAATGGAGCAAAACTACAAAAGATCATAATCAATGATAAGTTTTAGCAGTACTTCTTTTTTCTGATATCACATAGTAGTAAAGCCATAAATCCATCAGGAGCAACATAAAAACATTAAAAGGAATAGTGTTTGGTTCAACAATATGTGGATGAGACCTGTATTTATCGAGACTGAAAACAAGTTGTCAGAAGATGAATGCAAGAGTTCAAAAAATTGGAAAGTTTTGTCAAAGCAAATTTTTCAATGTCAATGTTAACTTTAGTTATTAAGTGAGTCTAAAGTTACGTTATTTTTGGTCTCCAGGGGAAGTCATACATTCATGCCATTTTCCAGAAAAACGGCAAGAGTAGGTTCAGTGTTGACAGCAAAATTATATTTTGAAGCCGTTACAATCGTACTCTAATCAATAATCACGTCAGCTTGTTAAATTGATTGCCGTTAAACGCCAATGGGACAGGTAATAATGTTGATAGTCTACAATTACAACAGATAACAACTTCAAAATTAGTTATTTATCAAACCTTCAAAGAAAACAACTATGAATTCTCATAATAATGAAGAAATATTCCTCATTGATATTAAAATCATTTCTGCCAGAATCAACAAATTGTAATTTTCAAGAAGAAAATGGCAATCTGCGTTTACTGAGACCAAGCAATAGGTTGCAATATTTTAGAAATAATTGGAAAGAGCAAAATATTACTTAGATTTTCTCAACGCAATTCTGTATGAAGATTTAGGAGCAATTAACTAATAATTGAAAACAATAAGATATTTCTATTGAGTTACATATGGAAGCAATTTTGCTTTTTGGTACTCAGTGAGACTGCAAAAGGTACAACAATTACAAGATTTCACTTTAAGTTTTCAACAGGATTTTTTGGACAACAATTTTAAGATTTCACTTTAAGGTTTCAAAACAGTTTCAGCATGAAAATCCCACTGGAAACGACAAATATGAATATTCAGCTTCAATTTTAAATATGAGCAACTCAATAAGCGATTGTTGATGGAACACTATTATGGTTCCGAAGGAACTGAGACAAAAAAAATTGCTCGATGATTTTTCAATGTGACCCATTGGAATCACAATCATTTATGGTAGTCAGAAACGATGATGAGACCACAACTAACCTGGTTAATGCTGGGCTTTCAACAACATCAACAAAAATGCGGACCGCCCTTGATGCAGTTTTATATGACAAGGAATCAAAAAAGAAAATGATAAAATTCAAATAATCATAAATCATTGAAATGTTCATAGGAACTTAAAGAGGCAGACTGATTAATTAATTTGAAATGTTTTTAAGTCAGTTTTACCCTTCAATAGTAAAGACTATTACAACTGTAAAGAATATAACAACAAATTAGCAACGAATATGAGTAGAACCATAAACTCCAGAAAATTTTCCCAAAACACACCTTGTTGAAGCCATCAAAACCATAGGCAATCAACAAAAAATATAGCTGAGTGATTTGTTGAGGCACTTTTTTTAACAATGGAACTTCATTGTTAGGGAAAATGGAACAAAACTACCAAAGATTATAATCAATGATAAGTTTTAGCAGTACTTCTTTTTTCTGATATCACATAGTAGTAAAGCCATAAATCCATCAGGAGCAACATAAAAACATTAAAAGGAATAGTGTTTGGTTCAACAATATGTGGATGAGACCTGTATTTATCGAGACTGAATAGAAGTTGTCAGAAGATGAATGCAAGAGTTCAAAAAATTGGAAAGTTTTGTCAAGGCAAATTTTTCAATGTCAATGTTAACTTTAGTTATTAAGTGAGTCTAAAGTTACGTTATTTTTGGTCTCCAGGGGAAGTCATACATTCATGTCATTTTCCAGAAAAACGGCAAGAGTAGGTTCAGTGTTGACAGCAAAATTATATTTTGAAGCCGTTACAACCGTACTCTAATCAATAATCACGTCAGTTTGTTAAATTGATTGCCGTTAAACGCCATTGGGACAGGTAATAATATTGATAATCTACAATTACATTAGATAACAACTTCAAAATTAGTTATTTATCAAACCTTCAAAGAAAACAACTATGCCGGAATTCTCATAATAATGAAGAAATAAACCTCATTTATATTAAAATCATTTCTGCCAGAATCAACAAATTGTAATTTTCAAGAAGAAAATGGCAATCTGCGTTTACTGAGACCAAGCAATAGGTTGCAAGAAATTCGAAATAAATGGAAAGAGCAAAATATTACTTAGATTTTCTCAACGCAATTCTGTATGAAGATTTAGGAGCAATTAACTAATAATTGAAAACAATATGATATTTCTATTGAGTTACATATGGAAGCAATTTTGCTTTTTGGTACTCAGTGAGACCGCAAAATGTACAACAATTACAAGATTTCACTTTAAGTTTTCAACAAGATTTTTTTTGACAACAAATATAAGATTTCACTTTAAGATTTCAAAACAGTTTCAGCATGAAAATTCCACTGGAAACGACAAAAATGAATATTCAGCTTCAATTTTAAATATGAGCAACTCAATAAGCGATCGTTGATGGAACACTATTATGGTTCCGAAGGAACTGAGACAAAAAAATTTGCTCGATGATTTTTCAATGTGACCCATTAGAATCACAATCAATTATGGTCGTCAGAAACGATGATGAGACCACAACTAACCTGGTTAATGCTGGGCTTTCAACAACATCAATAAAATGCGGACCGCCCCTGATGCAGTTTTATATGACAAGGAATCAAAAAAGAAATTGATAAAATTCAAATAATCATAAATCATTGAAATGTTCATAGGAACTTAAAGAGGCAGACTGATTAATTAAAAAACCAAAACAGAGATTTCGTTTTTCAGTAACAGTAAGATGCAACCGCCGTATTCGGAAACTATGCCACAAATTGACAGGATTAAGATAACAAGTTTGCAAAGTTAGAAAAAACTCGAAGCTTTTACCGGAGATGTTTGCAAAGGTTTTAACAACCAAAAGTTTTCAACCAAAGTTTACTAGATTAATTAATTTGAAATGTTTTTAAGTCAGTTTTACCCTTCAATAGTAAAGACTTTTACAACTGTAAAAAATATAACAACAAATTAGCAACGAATATGAGTAGAACCATAAACTTCAGAAAAATTTCCCAAAACACACCTTGTTGAAGCCATCAAAACCATAGGCAATCAACAAAAAATATAGCTGAGTGATTTGTTGAGGCACTTTTTTTAACAATGGAACTTCATTGTTAGGGAAAATGGAACAAAACTACCAAAGATCATAATCAATGATAAGTTTTAGCAGTATTTTTTTTCTGATATCACATAGTAGTAAAGCCATAAATCCATCAGCAGCAACATAAAAACATTAAAAGGAATAGTGTTTGGTTCAGCAATATGTGGATAAGACCGGTATTTATCGAGACTGAATACAAGTTGTCAGAAGATGAATACAAGAGTTCAAAAAGTTGGTCAGTTTTGTCAAAGCAAATTTTTTCAATGTCGATGCTACCTTTAGTTATTAAGTGAGTCTAAAGTTACGTTATTTTATGTCTCCAGAGGAAGTCATTAAGTCATGTAATTTTCCAAAATAACGGCAAGAGTAGGTTCAGTGTTGACAGCAAAATTATATTTTGAAGCCGTTACAACCGTACGCTAATCAATAACAACTTCAGCTTGTTAAATTGATTGACGTTAAACGCCAATGGGATATGTAATAATGTTAATAATCTAAAATTAAAACAAATAACAACTTCAAAATGGGTTATTTATCCAACATTCAAAGAAAACAACTATGAATTCTCATAATAGTGAAGTAATAAACCTCATTTATATTAAAAACCTTTCTGCCAGAATCAATAAAATGTAATTTTCAAGAAGAAAATGGCAATCTACGTTTACTGAGACTAAGCAATAGGTTGCAATATTTTAGAAATAATTGGAAAGAGCAAAAGAGTACTTAGATTTTCTCAACGCAATTCTGTAAGAAGATTTAGGAGCAATTATTTAATAATTGAAAACAATATGATTTTTCAATTGAATTACATATGGAAGCAAATTTTGCTTTTTGATACTCAGTGGGACTGCAAAAAGTACAACAATTACACGATTTCACTTTAAGTTTTCAAAAAAATTTTGTGGACAACAAATACAAACTTTCACTTTAAGTTTTCAAAAAGATTTCACTTTAAGGTCTCAAAACAATTTCAGCATGAAATTCCCACTAGAAACGACGAATATGAATATGCAGCTTCGATTTTAAATATGAGCAACTCAATAAATGATCGTTGATAGAACACTATTATGTTTCCGAAGGAACTGAGACAAAAAAAAATTGCTCGAATATTTTTTTGATGTGAGCCATTAGAATCACAATCATTTATGATTGTCAAAAGCTATGATGAGACCACAATTAACCTGGTTAATGCTGGGCTTTCAGCAACATCAATAAATTGCAGACCGCTCTTGATATAGTTTTATATGACAAGGGATCAAAAAAGAAAATGAAAAACTCAAATAATCATAAATCATTGAAACTTTCATAAGAACTTAAAGAGGCACAATGATTAATTAAAAAACCAAAACAGAGATTTTATTTTTCAGTACCAATTAGATGCAAACGCCGTATTCGGAAACTATGCCAAAAATTGACAGAATTAAGATAACAAGTTTGCAAAATTAAAAAAAAACTTGAAGCTTTTACCGCAGATGTTTTCAAACGTTTTAACAACCAAAATATTTCAACCAAAATATAATAGATTGATTAATTTGAAATGTATTAAAGTCAGTTGCACCCTTCAATAGGGAAGACTAAGTCTTATAACAACAAATTAGCAACGAATATGAGTAGAACCATAAATTTCAGAAAATTTTCACAAAAACGACCTGGTTGAAGCCATCAAAACCATAGGCAATCAACAAAAAATATAGCTGAGTGACTTGTTGATTTTCAAAACATCTAAAAATTGTTCCGATTGTAACCAAAATAGATTTTTTTGGCAACGAAAGTATCAAAGTACCAGAAATCGCTGATGCTTTTGATTAAATTAGTGCAAAACTAAAAGAAAAAACTAAAGAAACATATTTGGTGCCACTTTTGGAAAAAGCTAATTTTTGGATTTTTTTTTAGCGAACTTTGAGCTAAAGTCGCCCAATTAAACGATATAGCAACCCTCTTGTGTGGGTGTTTTTCTGCAAAATTACTTTGACTGTTTGTAACCAATTCAACAACTTTCACCAAAATTGTCGAAAAATTGAGCAAAAACTCCGGAAAATGAGAACAAGAACAGCGGATATCATTGTAATGTTATGCAAATTTTAAGCGTCGGTAATTGCCTGGCAAAAATGACAATCACAAACATCTTTTAAATTCTATATTCCACGCTGTACGGATTTCTAATAAAACCACTCATAACTCTACGATGGCCAAAACGCGACTCAACAAAAACCCCAGTTGAGCATATAATTGTTCCTCCACTGAAAAGCGCAAAGTTATTCTGATACTCGAGAAACAGTTTCTCATATTATTCAAACTTTAACAACAGATGATATTATCAGCCATTGTGCTGCCGCATATAAAAATCTTGATGATGGAAAACTTATGACCGCCGCATATTGACAACATAATTCTGTGTTTTACAGAAAAATTAAAGGAGGCTATTCAACAGGTCTTCTTTTCTATTACTTCTAGGTTGCTTCGAATGCACAGTGCTAGCAAAGAAGTCAAGGAACTTTTGGCCAGAGGTGAAAAGGGAAGGGTATGGAAAAGTGGCAACTGCAGTGCTGGTGAAAGAAGCAGATGACGCGATCAAGGAGAAGAACAAACAGATCTATTCGCAAATCGTATCAACACTGGTTCCTAAGCTATGGGAAAAGTACAGCATCTTCAGAGACCGAATATTGGTTAAATGTTAGTCTGCTTGAAAGTTTGATGCTTACCGTAGCCGAACTACAGATTCTATGCTGTAAGTTTGTCCAGGAATAAATCAAAATGCCTATCTGGCAAGAGTTTTAGTCGTTCTCAATCGCAAGAGTCAGTTGTTTTAAAAGACGGTTCCAATTTTGTCTCAAAGGATAATGCTTAAAATTTAATTTCAATGAATTATAACAATCTTCGAAGCACAAAATTGCCATTGAAGACATTACAATAGTTCAGTTTTAATATCTCTCAACACGCCCTTTTTCAATCTTTACGCTGTAAATTTTTTTTTTGAATTGTGTTGGGACACTGACTTTTTTGAAATCTGTTTACACATTTTCATAAATTTCTCACAGACTTCTCAGTTGAAGAGAAGTAACGATTTTAGAAGATTTTGGAAGTGGAAAGGGGGCATAGGATATAAAAACTCGATTAGGCAAACACAATTCTTGTAGCCATTAGGTGAAAGTTTGAAAATTTTACATTTATTAAAAAACACATTTAAAGATTTTTGCATCAGATTTTTTCAGTTTAGATCATCCTATAATTTAGGCATTAAAATGTTCGTTGGTTTCTTCTATAACTCTAAAACTAATCAAATAAAGCCGTGAAAACCCCATTGATATGTTTTCTCCACATTCCCTCGTAGTTTTTACCAATTTTTTTGCCAGATAATTACTAAGGTCTCT
This sequence comes from Convolutriloba macropyga, assembly GCF_964194025.1. Lineage (NCBI taxonomy): Eukaryota > Metazoa > Xenacoelomorpha > Acoela > Convolutidae > Convolutriloba > Convolutriloba macropyga. The sequence continues at coordinate 59,422,526 of NC_134469.1, forward strand.
AAAGATGATGTAGGAGTTTAAAATCAATTATTACAATTTTATTGTGATTGGTTAAATCTTTTTTTTATACAAAGACAATTGTTAGTGGATACTTGAATTTGAAACTTTAAACACTTTATGGGCTTAAATAGTTTTTGAGTATCAATTGAAAAACTTGAGTCTTCGCCTAATGTCCAAAAAACTTAAGTTCAAAAATTTGGCCTAAAGACTAGAAAATCTGTATTTGCCTAATCGAATTTTCACCTAATATCGCATCCAAGCGGGAGAAATAAGATGGGTGGTTTCGCGACATGAATTTTTATCACTCTAAATATAAAGCAGTGTTCAGAAAAGGTAAATGATTAAAATACGTTTCTCATTAGCGGTTGGTTCTTTGTTCATGTGCGGACAGTTGACTGGTGTTTTTATTTTTTCTTTTTTAGTTTTTGCTACCAATTTATTTCTAAATGATTTTCAGATTTCACATTAGTCAATTCTATGTCTAAATTAACTGCTCATTCAAAAAAGATCTTTGAATGATAGTTCAGGACTTACCTGGGATAGATTAAAAAATGAAGCGCCAAAACCAATGGAGTCAGTGACGATAGAACTCAAACCAACCGTCCGATAACGGTTAAATATGAACTTACCTCCATATTTGTTGATTGCACTAAATGAGACAAGAAATGTCAGTTTTTAATTATTGATTACTGAAAAAATGGGTGTATTTACATGTGTTAGTCTGTATAGTTGTAATAATTGATATATAATGCTATTCATGAAGCATTTATTTTTTTGAAAGTTTGTGAATAGCACTATATATCAATTACTTATGGAGTCAAAATGATCAATTTTGATTTATCATGTAGTGCTTTTCGATAAGCTTCTATGGCAGCGTCTGTAGCAATATCTTCAAGCACAGTTATTCACTTGTTTTCTATCGCAAGAGTCAGTTTTCATGAAAGACAGTCCAAGTTTTGTATCACAAGTTTACGCTTCAATTTGAAAATAGTAGTCGACAATTTTCAAAGCATAAAATTGCTATTGAAGACATTAAAATTGTTCAGTTTTGCTATCTCTGAACACGCCCTGTTTCACTCTTTAAGCTGTAAAAAATTTTTTTGCTCTAGAAAAGTTACTCGAATTTGTCATCGATGTCATCGAGTGATCTTAAAAACGGGTCAATTAGACATACAACAAATGACATACATCTCATTGTTTAAAAAATTGAACAAAAGCCAGCGCCTTATTGTTTGCGGATTGTGAACTAGCTTTCGTCAATAAGATGGCCTTTATAGAAGCAGTAAAAAAATTGTGCTCCAGAAAAAATAATCGATTTTGTCACTTATGTCTTCAATTGATCTTAAAAACGTGTCAATTAGACATAAACCATAGAAAACATCATTGGTAATAAAAATGAATGAAATGCCATCGCACTTTTGATTGCGGATTCAAAACGAACTTTTTAAAAAGATGGATTTTGAGAATATTTGAATTCCAAGTTTCTTAACTAATTTATGAGGAAATTGGAAACACGATTATTAAGCTAATTGATTCATTTTCCATTTTTTAAAAGAAAACCCGCAGTGCACGTCTTACTAAAAGAAAATTTTGAAACGTGATGCTCAAAGTGTTTTCTGCGTCAAGGTTCATGAAGCATATTTCTTTTTTCATGTGCTTAGTAGAGATTAAGCCTCGACCGAATAAATTTCAAAGTTAAATTAAATTTATGGGCTTCATCAACACGGGCATTATCGCAACTCCTAAAACGATTATAAATCCCAACTTTGAATCCTCGTCAAAAAATCAACCAGGTTTTAACTCTTCTTTTAATGTACAACGTTGATAGATTTTCAATTTGAAACCAGATCATTTCTGAATTACGGACGCTGAATTAATTTTAAGTTTTTGATTGAGTTTAGGAACCAAAATTGATTGTTTTTGAGAACTGCAAAAGAGAAAAAATTGGAGGCCAGTTCTTTCAAGCTTAGTGATGTCACAACTAATTCGTTCTGTATTTTTTAATGATTTTAGCGATTTGATTTGTATTGTTGCGCTGATATTTTTTTTTTAAAAAAATTTGTTTACAAATTTTCATGACTTGCTACCAGACTTCACAGTTGAATTGAAGTGACGATTTTAGAAGATTTTGGAAGTGGAAATGGGGCGTAGGATAAAAAAGCTCTATTATGCAAGCGCAATTTTTGTGGCGATTAGGTGCAATTTTTGAACTTAAGTTTTGTGAACGTCAGGCAAAAAACATTTAATAACATAAAACACCTTTATTCACGTGCGGCATGTTGACTTGTGTTTTCGAGGTTTTCTTTGGTTTTGTTCGACCAGATTTTATTCTAATGGTTTTTCCCGATTCAGTTTAGTCCTTTTTAGGTCTAATTTAATAGTTTATTCGAAAAATTTCTTTGAATGATATTTCAGGACTTGTCCTGTTAAAATTCTTTAATTTATACTAGAACAATTGAAAATAAAGTACTACTTAAGAATGAATTTGTATAACAGTTGCTTGGAGATTGTATAACAGCTCAGAGATTTTGAGATTTGTTCTGTAATGCTTTGCAGAGACAAAATAATTGGAAAATTTCTCACAATTTTTTGCTTATTTTTTGTAGATCGATATACTCCTTGTAGGGAGTTGTGGGTGGTGTCAATAGAAAGCTCTTCCAGCCTAGAATAAAAAATTTAGAAAAAATGTTATTTTCGTTTTTACCACAGAGCTATTGAGGTTTTAAATTTTAGTGAACATTTGACTAATTTCTGTTTTTGTTCACTTTTTCCACATTTTTTGTTCATTTTTTCGTAATTTTGCTATCAAATGTGTTTGTTTAGTGCTTTTAAATGAAAGCTCATTATTTTTATGACTTTCAGAGTAATTGCTTTCAGAACAAAACAGTTGATTTTTTGCCTCAATTTCAGCTTTTTTGTGTAAACTCATAGCTCTATACCAGCAAAGAAACTGCATTTTCTTTCGAAAAATGTTCTTGTCTCATCATTTTTTGTTTTCGATGCTACTCGTTTTGATTTTGCATAAAATTTTTTATTTTTTGAACATCTGTTTCTTTTTGAGTTTCTCATTTGGTCCTGTCAATTTATTTCGCTACATATATCACAAAAATGGCGTTAGTTGAAGGACAGCGCAACTGAACATGTCTAAGGTTTTTACTGATTTGAGTATTATTTCACCGGGTTCGACAAAGTTTTCCCGAAAAACTTAATTGAGTTCTTGATTTTTTGCTTATATTTGTCGTCTTTCTTGTAGCAGTATCTTATGTTCCCGAAAATGACTACTCTCCCTATTGGCGTTGAATTGAATCTATTAAAAAGTTCCGGTCCAAAACTAATGGTTCTCATGCTTTCGAACAATATTGTTTCAAAAAAGTTAGTTACTTTTTGATTTTGGCCGTTTTTTTGAACTTTTTTCTGTTAGCTTGTACCGTAGTTTCCTTAATGACAGATTGCATGGGTGGTGGTGCAATGAGTTTTAAACTCTTATTTTGATTGCCTGTTCACGCTTAATTATTGGTTTTCTGGCTTCGGTTCTACGAGCTTTCAGAAAAATTTTTTATTTTGTAACTCTTTCTCAAATTTGAGTTTAATTATTGGTGTCCTGTGACAGTAGCATTTTCCAATGCAGGTCCCAAAGGTGTTAAACACAGAAAGACTCAATTATACACATTTTTCTGTTTAGTTAATAGACTGTGAGGTTAAGGGTTTAAGCACTGAATTGGAGCGTTCTTTTTTAAATTTTGTGTTATTGACAGTATTTGTTTTTTTTTTAAATAGTTATGACATATTCTGGATAATGATATTTCCCAGTGGCTGCTTTTATTTGTTCTCAGATGACTTATGGTTTGCATGACCCTGCGGTTAGTTTTTGTTTTCAGAATTTTTTTGTCCTTTGGCTCTTTCTTTGTCTACTTGATACTTAGTGTGACTAAGATGAAATCCCTTGTCTTTTTAGTGCATTACAAGTTAATTTGACCAATTTAGTTTTGATGTGATGCTATTTTGACTTTTTAAATTGTTCCTTAAGAAAAGAAATTTAGTTCGGCTCGTTGATGGTTGATTGTCTATTTTAGTTTTTTGTTTGTCTTGTCTCACAGTCTCATTAATGACATCTGTCTTCGGCTCTCTAAAGCGACAAAGTTAATTTGTTTAATTGTTTTGAGTTCAAAGTAATTTTTTTATACTAAACCATTTATTTTCGAGATAAATGTATAATTTATAAAGTTTTCTGTCTCCTATTTTATTAGAAGACAATCAAGTCAGAAATTTGGATGAGCGGGGTTGGAACATTAAAAGCGAACGCTCATTGCCAAGCCTCCTTGTTTCAATGGCCTTTCCAACCATGTGAATCTTTGTATGCTATGATATTTTGGTTGTCACTTGCTATGTGGAGGTAAGTGATGAGTAGGCTGACTGCTAGAAAAGTGGTTTTAGGGCGAAAAGGGCACAGATGAAAGGAAATACGTTTAAGGCGAAAGGATTTTTCGATAATTGTTTTAGTCGACGGCTATGAAATGCTGTTTGTGGAATCCCTGCCCTGCTGCTACGAAGTGTTGCGCTTCCACGCAGAATTGGACATGCAAAGAAACGTGCACTATCGCTTGAGCGTTCCAGAGAAAGGTAGGTGCTTCACTGCTTTTTGAGACGATTAACGAAGTGCAGGCAACGTTGCTCTCCTTGAGGCCGCACTTTAAAGCCCTGAATTCGGCTCAAAGACCACGGGGTACTAGTTATTGGTCGCAAAAAATTATCAAAAAGCTATTTCGGTCGGGGAAGCTCTGATAAGAAAAAAATTATTCCAAAGTTATCGACATAACTTAAATAACAAAGCACATTTCTGGAAAATAAAATTAAGTTGCGACAGCAAACATCTCAAGCACTGTAGTTTAGAATCTTTCGTGGAAGCTATCAGAAAAGTGTATGATATATAAAAAAGCAAATAAACACTGGCCCTGATCTTGATTTGGAAGATCATCATCAAACTTTTTATTGAAAAGTATAAGTACTTATTGCAGTTGAATCTCATCATTTGCTCTGAATCCTTTCTGATATATTACACGACTACGGTTGGCGCTATTACTTTTGCAAAATAAAGTGAAAAAAAGTGCTAAAATACCCTAGTGCTAAAAAATATAAAGTGCTAAAAAAATTATCATTTGCAGTCATTTCTGAACAAACTTATTTATATTTTTTAAAAATAATTTTTCGGTAAATGGTTTATATTCTCTAATTGATTTACCTCTAATTTTTTGTCGAATAATTTTTTCGGTTAATGGTTTATTTCCAAAATTATCTTTTGCAGCCAACTCTGAAAATTTTTTAAAAATAACTTTTCTGTAAATGGCTTATATTGTCTAATTGATTTACCTCTAATTTATATTTTTCTAATACATTTTTTCGGTAAATCCGTAAATGGTTTATTCTCTAATTGATTTACCCAAAAGATGGAAAGTATTTGCAACAAATTTTGGATCTTTTGAAACCCTTACTTAGTTCTTTCGCCTTTATCCCTTTTCCTGGGTAATATATCCTAAAATTTTAAATGAAGGCATGTTTACATCAGACAAAACATGAACCTTCATCGGGACTCACAGAATTGAAGAAACTTAGCCGATCGAGTGGGCAGAAATATTTAAAACCCAATATTTTTAAACCCCGTTGTCAACTTTAATCAAAAGAGCAACTAACATTGGGACAACAAATTGAGCTGGAAATGATCATACTGTGACTATGGACAGCTCGGTCATTTAGTAGTAAATGCGGAACGATATTTAAACAAACATCTGCTGATGCGGATCTATATTATAAATCTGTTTTGGTTTAAATTTTTGCCAGATGTCGACTGGGAAATAGCAGTAGAAATACTGGATGTACACCTCCATCAAATCAGAGACTGAGAAGACACCATTCTCTTTTATATAGAGAGAACTTCACTAACTATAATCAGTCTATTAGTTAGATACACCATGTGTATACTCTTGACTCCGGTGCTGTACCACCGTAATAATAGAAGTTTACCTTCAGTGTTTTACAGAGTCGGTTAGTCTGAGAGATATAGGTAAGCCTACTTCGCGCGCAGAAATAAGTAGCCCTAGCTTTTTATACCTTAAGGCTGTAAAAGGAACCCACCTTGGGTCTGCCTTAGAACATTATGAGCAGACGCACATTATTTATCCCCCTTGTTCTGTTTAGAATCAGTGGCTTTTCAGCAACTCTTCCTTGCTAACGATACCAAGCCTGCCTTCACAATCTCTGACTTTAAGGTGACAACAGAAGGCAAAGGAGATAAGAAACTGACCAACTTCGAGTTCACAAAGGATGAGTCATTCATGGACATTGGTTTCATTGTGTCAAAAGTACCAGTGTGCGAATTTGAACCTGAACAAAATAAATCAAACGATGTCGAGTCTCTCAACAAACAGATTAATGAAATCTTGTTTGATGGCACCGCGGATGTGAGCAAAATGTCAGATGAAAAAGATTTCGTGTCGGTTTGGGAGAGCAGAGGTTACGTGGAACGTGTTTTGAAACCAGAACCACCACCGGAAGAGAAGAAGAAGTCAAAAAATATTCTGAAACAATTGTTGGAGGTGCAACAGAACACCTTCGAGCTTCTTCGGTCTTCTTTGAACAGCCAAGGTGACCGTTTCCTCAATTCTGAAAAGTTTTTCCAAAGTGTCTATCAAATTGTGAAGACTGATAGTTTAATTCTTTTCCGGAGGTTAAGTATGTTAGAATAGAGTTCTCGAGACCTTTCCTAGATCAATGATACCCACAAATATCTGTAGACTTCTCTTTCTGTTGCTAAAATCATTTTATATCTCAACATTTGAAGCCCCAAAAGTCATTTAGAGTTTTTGTTCCGGCCCCTTTTGAAGGGGGAGGAATTATATACTCAACTGGTTTTTTTTGTTCAGACAATTTTGACCGATTGATATATTAATCGCAGAGAGATGTGAGTGGAATCATTAAAAAGCCCGTCCAGCGTAGAAAATGGAAAAAGATTTCTTTGAATTTCGTTTTCTAGAGCGAGTTATCGCGGTTTACAATTTTGTGAATTTTCGACCGATTTGCGTTATTTATATTCACATTTTTCCGGAGTTTTTGTTTAAAATTTCGTCAATTTTGCTAAAATATGAAAAAATTGTTAACAATAGTACTGTTGATATTATTTTGGAAGACAAAAAGTCTTGTTGACTATTATGGTTTAATTTTTTTAGGAAAAAATGGGCTAAATTTATCAAAATTCAGCCTTTTTCATCAAAAATTGCCCGAAATAAGATTCTTCAGTCCACCTTGATTGAATTTGCAGCGCATACACAACCAAAAACAACTAAAAAAAAATCTTATTAAACAACATAGGGAGGTATTTTACTTCCGTTTCAATTGAGAGTAGTGTGGAATTAAAAACTTGCCGTTTTTTGCTAACTTTACTCTAGCATTATCCAAAACGCAGCAATTGGTTTTGATCTTTTAATTAACAAAGTAATTAGATCTGTAACATTTGAAACAAATGAGTTTTCTTAATATAGCAGAGCTAGTTTCAATCCAATCTCGGACTGTTGCAATCTAAATATAATCCGGATTGTAATCAGCCGGTCTTTTTTTTAAAAAAAAAATTCGATCTTTTTTGTTAAAGAACAAAACAATTCAAATCAAATATCACTGTTGATAGGTCCAAATGACCTCCTAAGCAGTTCAAAAATACTGTATCTAGTTTATCTACTCGAAATATTACGGTCATTTGACTTTTAAAAATGTTTGATTTTTAAAGGAACATGGGCTAAATAAAATTTGCCACTACTTTTCTCTTAATTTGATTAACTTGTAACTTAGTTTCCGCAGAGAATGAATGCCTCTTCTTCTTGTTCTGTCTTCTGAGTTAAATACTAATCTTTCTTGTTTTACCAGTGAAGTTAAGTTTTCCTGATTTTGATGCTACTAGATTTCACAATTTTTTTCTTATTTTTTTGGCCTTGGCCCATTTTTCTCGTTTTGTCACCTTATCACATTATCGACAGTTCATAACCTCCACTATTGACGTTCAAAATAAGGCACAATTGAACACATAAAATTCTTGAAACACATAGATTATGATTTCAACGGCTTCGATACCCCTTTCCGGAAGAATTTAATTGAATTTATTATATTTGTCTTTAACTCCGTCACTTTTACTTTAACAGTCATATGGAGGTTCTTGGATAAAGGCTTTTCTCATTGCTTTTAGGAATAAATGAGACTAGATTCTGTTTTGAGTAGATAGCTGATGGCTTCCATGACTTTGAAAACGATTGTTTTCAAAAACAAAAAAACACTTCTTAGCTTTGCTTGCTGTTCTTTTTGTCTATTTATTCACTAGTCCCGTTAAATACAGTTCACATGTGACAATATGGTTGTCAGGGGATGGTGGTGGTGTACAGAACCTAAAGTTTTTTCCAAAGAATTTGTTATGAATTTACTGGCTTCGACACGGGTTTTTTTGCAAAAAAAATAAAACTAAGCTTTTATTTCGATCTATATTTGACGTTCTTGTTGTTGACGTAAGACAAATTCAGAATTATTCCAGGTCTCAAGCGCTTCGTTTGGAGTAGTAGACAACCCTATTTAATTATTTCAATATGTAGCTAATGGATTCATGTCTTTGAAAATAATTGTTTTCGAAAAGTACAGAAGTATTACTTTAATTTGCTTTTTTTTCACTTTTTTGGTCTACTTGTTACCTATTCTCATAAAAGAGAGGGCCTATATCACATCATTGGCATTCGGGGAAGTCTCAATTTAACGTATTTGACCGGGTAAAATGTGGCTTTACGGCTTCGCCGCGTTTTTTGGCCAGTTTTAATTTAACTTTTGTTTGTTGTCTCTATTGGTTATTCTTTTTGTAACCTCATAAAAACTTGAACATTGTCAGGTTTTAATGACTTCCTCTAAAGGCGTTTGTGATCATAAATTTCTTCGATGTTTTCATTTGCTATCTAATGTTTTTCATTACTTGGCAATTAATTGTTTTCAAAAATATATGGCAATTTTTTTTACATTGCTGTTTTTTTTGTTCATTTTGTCTAATGTTTCCGAGCATTTTTGAGTTGTCCTATATCTCTTCTAGTAAAACACAAGTTATCTTGTTTAGTTTTAGTCTTTTCTGACGCTATTGTTACCTTGTTAACAAGCTCTTCTTAAGTGGACAAAGTTTTGGATGTTATTGTTGTTTGATTTTGTTGTTCGTGTTGACTTGCTTTCATAATAATGGCTAATCTCATCAATCTATTGCAGCACTTCTTACTCCACTCAGTGGTTTTCGTAGGAAGCGATCTTTTTATTCACACACAATTTTCTTTGAAAATAACTTGAATTTTTTTGGGGTTTCCCTTCTGTTCCTAATTTGGCAGAAATTCATGCCGACCGAAAATGTGGATAAACGGAGTCGGAACTCTATGTGCGAACGCACATTAGCGGGCCTCCTTGTTCTATATAAATCTCTTGTCGAAAACTTTCAACTGAAACTTTACCGATATCACTGCGTTTCCACAAATTTTTTAACTTAGTTTGTTGCATTTTTTTGCTGTTGTTACCAAAAAAGTCAATCAAAAGATTCAAACAGTCCCCTAGTTTTGCAACAGTATATTTTTTCTAATCTCTATCTTGTCGTTTCCAGTAAAAAAACAAGTTATTGTGCTTAATTTTAGTCTTTTCTGACGCTATTTTGACCTTGTTAACAAGCTTTTCTTAAGTGGACAAATTTTTGGATGTAATTAATGTTTGTTGTTATTGTTGTTTGATTTTTGTTGTACGTGTTGACTTGCTTTCATAATAATGGCTAATCTCATCAATCTATTGCAGCACTTCTAACTCCACTGAGATCTTTTTCGTAGGAGGCGGTCTTTTTATTCTTACACATTTTTTTGAACAGAACTTGAATTTTTTTGGGGTTTTCTTTCTGTTCCTCATTTGGCGGACATTCATGCCGACCAAAAAAGTGAATGAGCGGGGTTGGAACTCTATGTGAGAACGCACATTAACGGGCCTCCTTGTTCTATATAAATATCTTGTCCAAAACCTTCAACTGAATTTTTACCGATATCACTGCGTTTCCACAACTTTTTTAACTTAGTTTGCTGCATTTTTTGCTGGTGTTACCGAAAAAGTCATTCGAAAGATTCAAACAGCCCCATAGTTCTGCAACAGTATATTTATTCTAATCTTTATATGCAAACTCAAACTAAGTTTCACTGACTCAATCAACTTAGTTTTGCCTTCAGCAGGTCCCGGGTCGGGGTTTGGCGGTGAATTTTGGTAAGAAATGCGGTAACATGCTGTCAAAAAAAATTTTCACCGCGTATTTTTTACATCTTTTTGCGGTGAATGCGTTGAATTGCGGTGAATTATTTTTTTTTCACCGCGTTCTCAGTATTCTTACAAAAAAGAATCTTCTTTACTCGAGTTCGAACCTCTGCCCTCCTGGATGCCGTCAACTGTTTATTCCACTGCGCAAACTGTCAATGACTCCCTTGATATTTCTTGTGATTTTAAGTCAGATTGAGTAAGCGTTTGAAAAAGCGCTTTCTTACAAAGCTTCACCGCATGCACCGCATTTCTTACAAAATTTCACCCAAAAGCCTCCGCCGGGGGTTTCATCTAAGCTCAATAAAAACAAATAAATTGCACCAAGAAAATTAGAGATTTTGAATGACATCAATGATAATGCAAATGATTTAAAGTCATTTAATTTGTTTAAGTGGTTTCTAGTGATCTAAGGTTTTAATTCTCTAACGGATAGAAAGTTTTAGAGAATCTTTCAAGTGATAATGCAAGGCTATATACATTAAATCCATTTTGCTCGCGAGATTCTTGCACGATTTGAATAATCTTGAAAGAATCTTGCAAAAATTTGAATGCAACAAGCAAGAATTCTGCAAGATTAAGAATCCATCACGCAAATTTTTAGCGAGATTTTCAATTCATTTCATCATTTTTACCTGGCGGCAAATCCTCGGGCTGAAAAAGATAATCAACTTTCGAAATATCTACTGAAGGTGAATTGACCATTTGTTTTTGAATTTTTGGCACAAATTTTGTGTTTCTTACCTCATTATTTTCATTCCGGTTTCAAGTCCCTCAGTGGTGGAGTTCCCGAAATGAACAGTATTGATGTAGCACGGTGAAACACAATACCTGCGCAGTTCCCCGAAGCAAACAAAACCAGACATGAAGCAATAAACCAGGTTTAAAGTTACGGTAGATTTAAAGATAGCTTTACGATTGTTGAAATATTTCATAAAACTGTTTCTGAAAATGTTTTTCCTAATTTCTTTTTCAATTCTCAAGTACATTCGTATTTTCGTTCCAATGTTGTTGTCCTTGTTCTATATAAACCTCATGTCCAAAACCTTACACTGAAGCTTTACCAATATCACTGCGTTTCCACAACTTTTTAACTTAGTTTGTTGCATTTTTTGCTGGTGTTACCAAAAAAGTCATTCGAAAGATTCAAACAGTCCCATAGTTCTGCAACAGTATATTTTTTCTAATCTATATCTTGTCTTTTCTAGTAAAACACAAGTTATTGTGTTTATTTTTAGTCTTTTCTGACGCTTTTTTGACCTTGTTAACAAGCTTTTCTTAAGTGGACAAAGTTTTGGATGTAATTAATGTTTGTTGTTATTGTTGTTTGATTTTGTTGTTCGTGTTGACTTGCTTTCATAATAATGGCTAATCTCATCAATCTATTGCAGCACTTCTTACTCCACTCAGTTGTTGTCGTAGGAGGCGATCTTTTTATTCACACACAATTTTCTTTGAAAAGAACTTGAATTTTTTGGGGTTTTCCTTCTGTTCCTAATTTGGCAGAAATTCATGCCGACCGAAAATGTGGATGAGCGGAGTCGGAACTCTATGTGCGAACGCACATTAGCGGGCCTCCTTGTTCTATATAAATCTCTTGTCGAAAACCTTCAACTGAAACTTTACCGATATCACTGCGTTTCCCCAAATTTTTAAACTTAGTTTGTTGCATTTTGTTGCGAAAAAGTCATTCGAAAGATTCAAACAGTCCCATAGTTCTGCAACAGTATATTTTTTCTAATCTCCAGCTTGTCGTTTCCAGTAAAAAACAAGTTATTGTGCTTAGTTTTAGTCTTTTCTGACGCTATTTTGATCTTGTTAACAAGCTTTTCTTAAGTGGACAAAGTTTTGGATGTAATTAATGTTTGTTGTTATTGTTGTTTGATTTTGTTGTTCGTGTTGACTTGCTTTCATAATAATGGCTAATCTCATCAATCTATTGCAGCACTTCTTACTCCACTCAGTTGTTGTCGTAGGAGGCGATCTTTTTATTCATACACAATTTTTTTTTGAAAAGAACTTGAATTTTTTTTAGGTTTTCCTTCTGTTCCTCGTTTGGCAGACATTCATGCCGACCAAAAATGTGGATAAGCGGGGTCGGAACTATATGTGCGAACGCACATTAGCGCGCCTCCTTGTTCTATATAAATCTCTTGTCCAAAACCTTCAACTGAAACTTTACCGATATCACTGCGTTTCCTCAAATTTTTTAACTTAGTTTGTTGCATTTTTTTGCTTGTGTTACCGAAAAAGTCATTCGAAGGATACAAACAGTCCCATAGTTCTGCAAGAGTATATTTTTTCTAATCAAATCTTGTCTTTTCTAGTAAAACACAAGTTTTTGTGTTTAGTTTTAGTCTTTTCTGACGCTATTTTGACCTTGTTAACAAGCTTTTCTTAAGTGGACAAAGTTTAGGATGTAATTAATGTTTGTTGTTATTGTTGTTTGATCTTGCTGTTCGTGTTGACTCGCTTTCATAATAACGGCTAATCTCTTCAATCTTTTGCAGCACTTCTAACTCCACTCAGTTGTTGTCGTAGGAGGCGATCTTTTTATTCACACACAATTTTCTTTGAAAAGAACTTGAATTTTTTGGGGTTTTCCTTCTGTTCCTAATTTGGCAGAAATTCATGCCGACCGAAAATGTGGATGAGCGGAGTCGGAACTCTATGTGCGAACGCACATTAGCGGGCCTCCTTGTTCTATATAAATCTCTTGTCGAAAACCTTCAACTGAAACTTTACCGATATCACTGCGTTTCCACAAATTTTTAAACTTAGTTTGTTGCATTTTGTTGCAAAAAAGTCATTCGAAAGATTCAAACAGTCCCATAGTTCTGCAACAGTATATTTTTTCTAATCTCCAGCTTGTCGTTTCCAGTAAAAAACAAGTTATTGTGCTTAGTTTTAGTCTTTTCTGACGCTATTTTGACCTTGTTAACAAGCTTTTCTTAAGTGGACAAAGTTTTGGATGTAATTAATGTTTGTTGTTATTGTTGTTTGATTTTGTTGTTCGTGTTGACTTGCTTTCATAATAATGGCTAATCTCATCAATCTATTGCAGCACTTCTTACTCCACTCAGTTGTTGTCGTAGGAGGCGATCTTTTTATTCATACACAATTTTTTTTTGAAAAGAACTTGAATCTTTTTAGGTTTTCCTTCTGTTCCTCGTTTGGCAGACATTCATGCCGACCAAAAATGTGGATAAGCGGGGTCGGAACTCTATGTGCGAACGCACATTAGCGCGCCTCCTTGTTCTATATAAATCTCTTGTCCAAAACCTTCAACTGAAACTTTACCGATATCACTGCGTTTCCTCAAATTTTTTAACTTAGTTTGTTGCATTTTTTTGCTTGTGTTACCGAAAAAGTCATTCGAAGGATACAAACAGTCCCATAGTTCTGCAAGAGTATATTTTTTCTAATCAAATCTTGTCTTTTCTAGTAAAACACAAGTTTTTGTGTTTATTTTTAGTCTTTTCTGACTCTATTTTGACCTTGTTAACAAGCTTTTCTTAAGTGGACAAAGTTTAGGATGTAATTAATGTTTGTTGTTATTGTTGTTTGATCTTGCTGTTCGTGTTGACTCGCTTTCATAATAACGGCTATTCTCTTCAATCTTTTGCAGCACTTCTAACTCCACTGAGTTGTTTCCGTAGGAGGCGATCTTTTTATTCATACACATTTTTTTTGAAAAGAACTTGAATTTTGTTTGGGGTTTTCTTTCTGTTCCTCATTTGGCAGACATTCATGCCGACCAAAAAAGTGGATGAGCGGAGTCGGAACTCTATGTGCGAACGCACATTAGCGGGCCTCCTTGTTCTATATAAAACTCTTGTCCAAAACCTTCAACTGAATTTTTACCGATATATATCACTGCGTTTCCACAACTTTTTAACTTAGTTTGCTGCATTTTTTGCTGGTGTTACCAAAAAGTCATTCGAAAGATTCAAACAGCCCCATAGTTCTGCAACAGTATATTTATTCTAATCTATATATGCAAACTCAAACTAAGTTTCACTGACTCTGTTATACTTAATCGTATTGAATACTTTAGGATTCGCGTTGCGAATACTTGTGTCGAGATTACGATAGGAATTGCTAGGCGAATACACAATAACTTGTGTAATACGAATTCTGATTATTGGAGACACGGCGCGAATCCGTTGTTAAGTCTAGCTTAAGATTATGAAGAGCGTTTACAGAGTAACTTGAATTCAGATAACTAAATGAAATTATGATTACTTATGATAAACTAGTATGAACAAAATATGAAATAATTTAGTAGATTTACGGGAATATTAATATAGGTGAATAAATAGAAGTCATAACTTTTAGTTATAAAACGCATGATATAATTATAGATATAGAGGATAAATAATTTCGTACACATAGGAGTTTCGATATATAATAGGTATCCATACGTATCACATTTCCCTCGTGACAAAAAAAAATTTAATGTATTTACAATTTTTTAGATTAACACAAAGCATGTAACCGAGTTGGATGAACAAAACTGAACTCAAAGTTGTAGAAGTACTACGAATGTGAAATTTAAGAATAATTAACAATGAAAATTTTAGCATATGCGAGGCTTATACCTCTAAGAACATTCAATTGCACATAAGCTGTGTGAGTTAATGCATATAAATTATCATCACTTGACGGATAATTACAGCACATAGCATTCTCAATGTTTTAATAATTTTGGAATTGCAAAGCGAATACGCTTCAAAATTCTGAACATGGAAACTGAGTACATGAAATGAAATAAAATTAGCGCACATACAGTAATGAATGGATTCACAGGGCAAATACTTGAATAAATGTAAAACTGACAATAGGAAAGCAAATGTTGTAAAATAAAGCAAAGTTAACATTAATTTTAGATTAAAAGTGGAAACAAATTTAAAGAAGTGAATTGAGTTTTTGACAGTTTTGTTGAGTTTTTAACTTAAATCTCATTTTCTGCATCCCAAACAGATAGTTCTCTCTCTTGTTCATTTTCATGGTATCGAATTCTAGAATCTGGTGGCGAAACTTGGCCGATTTGAATTTCCGGTCTTGGGGGAGATGGGATTCTTGAATGTTCCGCATTTTGAATCATGGCTACTACTGTATTTGCGGTTGCTGCCTCTTGCTACTCTTTTTTCGATTTACATTTTTTCTGTTTACCGGAACTGGTAGAAGTCAAGGAACTTGTAGGCGAAATATCCGCGTCCGTGAAACCGTAGAATTGAGGTCGATTTCGTTTTCGGGTTCCTTGTTGTTTTTGTGGTTCGGGATGTGTGTCTTGAGACTGTTGGTTTTGAGAGGAAGACGTTTGCGGAGCGGGTACTATTGATATTAATTGTTGTTCCTGAACTGTTGCGTTATCATTGTCGTTGATTGGAGCTGCATTTCGACGACGTTTGGGCTGTGGTTTTGTAGGTTTGCGTACAGTGAGGGCTCTAGACACGTTTGAATTGACTGAGGAAACAACCGAGGTGGTGTCTCGATGCCGATGTCGAATTTTGATTTCCCCTCGCTTTTGTTTTTTGATGTCGTTGCTGTGCTTGGCAATCTTTATCTCAGTTGTCTGTTCATAAGGCGCAGGAGGCCTTTGTGCGTACGTCCAGAGATTTGTAGATCTTTCAGCCTTGGTGCCAAACTTTGCCAGATCACTGTCTCTGACTTTGACTGGCGTTCGCCCCGGTTCATTAATTATGGTTGTCGTGGGGGAGGATTTAGTGACGAATGAACCGGGTTTTAAAACTTCATAAAGCCCAGCAAGTTGTCGTTTCGCCCTCTTTTTGTTTGGTATCTTTCTGGCCAGCTTCACACTTAATGATTTTTCTGTTCTCGGAATGGGGTTCGTAAGTTCGGGGTGGATTATGAACCGCGATTCCTTGTCGTCTGAGTTGCGGTACCGGAGGCCTGCGTCTTGTTGTTCTTTATTCATAGCCGTCTCAATTTCCAGATCGCTTCTCTCCGGGTTGACCCATCCAGCATCGTCGAGGTATTTGGCTACAGGAACTGTATCAGCATCTAAATAGTGATTAATAATTTTTTCATATGTTAAATTTAAACTTGATGGACATGTGCTAATATTACGCAACGGAGTATTCACCAGACGACCAAAATGAGCTTCGAATGGAGTTATCTGTGTTGTTTTCTGTCTTGTTATTCGTAAGTCAAAAACTATCTGTTTAATTGCTTTAGATGTAGAAAATGAATCTTTATTTTCAGTTTTCATACAGGATAACCGCCGTTTAATTGTCTGTACCATTCGCTCCACTAATCCAATTGCTCTATGGTCTCCGATTGGCGCATCGAGAATGTTAATGTTATTTTCATTACAATAGTTTGTAACTTGTTTACCTACTAAACAAGTAGCTTGATCTAGGCGGATTGTTCGCGGGATTCCATGAGTATAAGCATAACCGCGGAGAAATTTTACCACATTTGTCCCATTTGCATGTTCAAAAATTCGAGCTGTTGGATACTTTGAATAACTATCTATACATGTCAGAAAGTAAATATCTTTATCTTTATCATTTGTTATCGGGCCCCCAAAGTCAATTTGAATTTCTTCATTTGGTTCTTGACAAGCCTTGTGAGGATACCATTTAGATTTTGGTATAATAGGTTTCAAATTCTTACCAATATCGGTACACGGACCGCAGTCTGATGCTTTGGCGAGAATCTCTCTATGCATATATGGCCACCATGCATACTGAGATAATGAAATCATGCCCCAACTACCAGGGTGGGTCATGTGTATGGATTCCAGTACCGCGTCCTTTATCGAATTAGGTATGGCGACGCGCTCATCCACACACAAACAACCGGACCTCACATGAAGGTCCTTCCAGAACGAATATATATAGGGGCTAACTTCCTTACAGCGGTTCTCGTCGTCTTGGAGGACACAATCTCTAATTTCTTTTAATACTGCGTCCTTACTTGTTAGGACGGCTAAGAAGGATTTTGTAAATAGTTGGTTTAAGTTACTTTCAAAAATTTCCTCTTTGGATAATTCAATGTCTTGTATTTCGGGTGATGATGAAATTGGGGTGTGAATGTTAGGGCTTGTACTGGTTGTCGCTATAGGGGTTGATTGGGTGCGGAAAGTTACTTTGGGAGCAGTAGTAGGAGTTGGGGGGTTAGATTGAGGCACTTTTTTTGCGGACATTGTTATGTGGTTCACTTTATTTTCTGTTTTTGCGGCTGAATTACAATTAAATTTATTGGGCTGGATTCGTGATGCGGATGCAGTAGTGTTTTTAATCAATTGATTTGCAAGGCAATTAAAGTTGGAAATGAATTCAGAATTGTAATTGTTTACTTGTGCTCGAGGAATGAGTGGATTAATTGAGGTATTTGAGTTATTCGTGCTAATGTTAGCAGGTTTGCAACCGTGGACGCGCGTCGTGTTTACTTGTTGGTTATAATTACTGGTTATGTGCCGCTTTTGGAAAGGAATTTTATTCGCGTGACTAAATAAAGATGTAATTGCGTCGCGAATACGGGAAATTGTTGCTACCGTGAATTCCTCATCGTATTGATTGACACTTTTAGCGTTTTGATTTGGTTGACGCGAAATATAATCAACTAAACCCATTCTGGTACCAGGAATATGTTCGATGTTAAAATCAAATGGTAACAAACGATCAATCCATCGCGTTAATCTACTGTTGTAGGATTTATTAGAACGGTGTGATTTTAGAACTGAAAGAAGTGCTCTGTGGTCTGTTAAAACTGTGAAAGTCTTCCCAAATAATTAATATTTAAACTATTCAATGGCCCACACCACCCCAAGTAATTCGAGTTCATTTACACTATAGCGTTCTTCGTTGCTATTAAGAAAACGAGACGCAAAAGCTACTGTTTTCCACCCTTCACAATCTAATTGTTCAAGCGCAGCGCCTAAACTTTGGCGAGATGCATCGCATTTGATTCGCGTTTCCAGTGTTGGATTAGTGTTGGATTAGTGAATGAGTGTTTTCCGTAGCATTTGCAATAACAGTTTTGATGTGTTCAAAATGTAATTGATGAGTTTCATTCCAAATAAATTTTCAGTTTTTCTTTAATAATGGCCGGGATGGCATATTTTGGCAAGATTGGGTATAAGTTTGCTTAAGTGATGAACACTACCTAAGAATGATCGTAATTGTTTCAATGTTTTTGGAGCTTTGATTTCCGCAATTGCCGCTGTTTTAGATTCTATAGGTTTAACACCACTTTGTAAGAATGTGAAGCCAAGCCAATTTATTTGATGTTTTGCGAAATGACATTTACTCAAATTAATTCGGAGGTTATTGGATTCGAGTTTTTGGAGACATTTGTACACGTATTTGAGGTGCGATTCCTTGGTACCTTTGCTAACTACAATTATGTCATCCAGAAAACAGTATGTGTTAGTTAGTCCAACCAATGTGTAATCCATTGCCTTTTGAAACTCAGCCGGCATATCCGTAAGGCCATAAAATCCCATTTTAAAACGATATGTGCCAGTTGCATCGCCGCGAATGATATTAAAATTGCAATGAGGTGCGGTATCCGGATGCAGTTTTAATTGACTATAGGCATATTTTAAATCAATCGTTGAAAAGTAGACATGATCTCCTAGGTTTGAATTATTAATATGTTGTGAGATTGAATCGATAAGACTATCTATATTTGGCATTTGGTACTTGTTTTTGTGGATCGCTTTATTTAATATTTTTGAATCAAGAGCTAACTTTACAGATTTGTCCTTTTTGACCGTGATTACAATGGGGGAAATGTAGTTTTTATCCGAACATTCTTGTAATTTTTCGATGTGTCCTTGTTCAGAAAGTTTCTTCAGCTCAGCAGATACTTTGTCTAGTAAATTTATAGGAACACGACGGCCCTTTTGGTGGGATGGAGTATAGTGTTTGTGGAATTTTTAACGAACTGTATGTACTTTGGACTTACCAATTCTGGAGATTAGATCGGGATAATCAATAGCAATCTGTTTTTTGATTGGGCAATATTCTTGATCTACCTGATTAATTGTTACATTGTTACTTGATTGATGTATTGAGAGTCCAAGAGCTGGAAACAAATCTCTACCCAATAGAGAACGATGTCCGTCTGCCACTACTTGAATTTCTATTGGATTTGCGTACCAATTACTGCTTTGAATTGAAGTTTGAAGAATGCCCACCGTATGAATAGGTTTGTTTGAAAATGTTTTCAATTGTTTAGGATTCGCTTCGCGTATCCACTTCGATTTTGAATCATGTGAAATGATGGAGTTTGCCAAGGATTCGTTTATTATTGTGCATACGCTGCCCGAATCCACCAAAACATTTGTTGATGTTTTACCAAGGATTATGGGAAGATTGATTGCATCCAGTGAAGTTGAGGAATCTGTTGAAGATACTGCTGCTACACAATTATCTTCATCTGAGGAATAGTTTGATTCCAAATCAGGATCAAAATTAGTCGAAATCTGATTGACATCTTCATTTTGATCGTCCTTTTCTACGTTATTGACCCGCGGTTTAGGTTTTGGGTAGGAATTGGGATCTTTAGGTTTTCGGCAAACTTTTGCGAAGTGGTTCTCAATACCACAGTTATTGCATCTTTTTCCCCGAGCGGGACATTTATTTCGGTGGTCAGAGGTCCAATTGGATCCACAGAAATGACAGGTTGTTGGCTTTTTCCGTGCTGTTGTATTCATATTGGAGAAAGGGGTAGCATTTGCGATGCGCATCCGTTGTACTTGATTAACAGTTGAATGTGACTCGGTTTTACTTGCATTCATTTTTAATTGGTTGAGCGTACCCTTCTCGATATTGATCGCTATTGCCAATGCTTTTTCCGGGTCGACTGTTTCCTTAAGGAGCTCCTTTTGAATGTCTTCATTTTGCATGTTTGCGACAAAGACGTCCCGGATGATCGTGTCTCCTTTATCTCCAAGGTCACAGTTTTCCGAAAGTTCTTTGAGATGTCCATAGAATTTCTCAATAGGTTCTCCCTTTTGCTGTTTTCGGGTGAGGAAGAGGTATCTATCGAAGGTTATATTGTGGATTCGAATGAAGGTTGTATTGAGAATATCCCACAGATCTTTCGTTGAAATTGTTTCAAGATTGATGGTCGAATTCTTTGAGTTGAATACGCGCCGACCTTCCATGCCTAAGCTCAAGTACATCAAAGAGGATGCTTTCCGATCACATAACTTCCACGGTTTATCACCGCAAAGTATACCAACTGCTGTAACTCGTTGACACTGATTCTTCCACGCTGTTTTTGCTTGTTCATTGCGGGTACGTGGGTCTCGCTCTGATTGTGCCATCGGGTTGTCAACTGCATCTTCATATGCTGGTTCAGGAGGTAAGAGGACATGGTCTGGGGGGTCCAATAAGAGGAGATCCACTTCAATTCCTTCTCGGGCGAGAATTGCGAGTTTCAATTGTATTCTCCAAAACTCCCAGCGAATTGGAGGTTCTAGTGTTGCCTTTTCCCAAAAGGGTTGAATTCCAAGTGGGGATTTGCCGCTGTCCTTTGTCGCTGACTGCGCCATGTTATACTTAATCGTATTGAATACTTTAGGATTCGCGTTGCGAATACTTGTGTCGAGATTACGATAGGAATTGCTAGGCGAATACACAATAACTTGTGTAATACGAATTCTGATTATTGGAGACGCGGCGCGAATCCGTTGTTAAGTCTAGCTTAAGATTATGAAGAGCGTTTACAGAGTAACTTGAATTCAGATAACTAAATGAAATTATGATTACTTATGATAAACTAGTATGAACAAAATATGAAATAATTTAGTAGACTTACGGGAATATTAATATAGGTGAATAAATAGAAGTCATAACTTTTAGTTATAAAACGCATGATATAATTATAGATATAGAGGATAAATAAATTCGTACACATAGGAGTTTCGATATATAATATGTATCCATACGTATCACAGACTCAATCAACTTAGTTTTGCTTTCAGTAGGTCCCGGGTCGGGGTTTGGCGGTGAATTTTGTTAAGAAATGCGGTGAAATGCTGTGAAAAAAAAAATTTTCACAGCGTATTTTTTACATATTTTTGCGGTGAATGCGTTGAATTGCGGTGAATTTTTTTTTTCATCGTGTTCTCAGTATTCTTACAAAAAAGAATCTTCTTTACTCGAGTTCGAACCTCTGCCCTCCTGGATGCCGTCAACTGTTTATTCCACTGCGCAAACTGTCAATGACTCCCTTGATATTTCTTGTGATTTTAAGTCAGATTGAGTAAGCGTTTGAAAAAGCGCTTTCTTACAAAGCTTCACCGCATGCACCGCATTTCTTACAAAATTTCACCCAAAAGCCTCGACCGGGGGTTTCATCTAAGCTCAATAAAAAAAAATAAATTGCACCAAGAAAATTAGAGATTTTGAATGACATCAATGATAATGCAAATGATCTAAAATGTCAGTTAATTTGTTTAAGTGGTTTCTAGTGATTTAAGGTTTTAAATCTCTAACGGATAGAAGGTTTTAGAGAATCTTTCAAGTGATAATGCAATGCTATATACATTAAATCCATTTTGCTCGCGAGATTCTTGCACGATTTGAGTAATCTTGAAAGAATCTTGCAAAAATTTGAATGCAACAAGCAAGAATTCTGCAAGATTATGAATCCATCACGCAAATTTTTAGCGAGATTTTCAATTCATATCATCATTTTTACCTGGCGACAAATCCTCGGGCTGAAACAGATAATCAACTTTCGAAATATCTACTGAAGGTGAATTGACAATTTGTTTTTGAATTTTTAGCACAAATTTCGTGTTTCTTACCTCATTATTTTCATTCCGGGTTCATTGTCCTTCAGTGGTGGAGTTCCCGAAATGAACAATATTGATGCGCAGTTCCCCGAAGCAAACAAAACCAGACGTGAAGCAATAAACCAGGTTTAAAGTTACGATAGATTTAAAGATAGCTTTACGATTGTTGAAACATTTCATAAAACTGTTTCTGAAAATGTTTTTCTTAATTTTTTTTTTCAATTCTCAAGTACATTCGTATTTTCGTTCCAATTTTTTTCAGCTCTTTTTGACATTTAAAACTTTGACCTCAAGATTAAGGTTTGGATTTCTATTTTTGAATTAGCGTGCCCTACAAGCCTTAGACAGTTAAGAACATACGCTCAAGAGCGTTGAAAACAAAAAAAATGAAAAAAATGACAAGGTTGTTGCTTCG